>NC_056744.1:730318052-730635552 GCF_019279795.1 Protopterus annectens
TCTCCATTTTTAGGAGTGCCTCGAGAGAGTGCATTTTGAGGTTTAGACTTCTAGCATCGAGTAGCATTACCTTCAGATTTTGCCTGCTTCTATCTGTTATGGTGGTGGTTTTATCCTTTGAACCTTGCCTAAAAAAGGCACTATAGGGGTGGCAAGAGCTTTAGCCAGTAACCTGAATCCCAGGGGTGACAGGTGCAAAGCATTGTGGTTTGTTGATCATGTCTTCCCAGGCAGACAAATACTGGATCCCCTTTGAATGACACAAGAAACTTAGCCCATTGTTGAAGTCAATCATTTTGTCCTCGTACTGTGGTATCATTCTGGGTGAAGGCAGGATGCTACTCAGGGCTAGGGTCATACCTGCCTGGGTCACATGATCCAAGAGCTCTTCCATATCTCTTTTCATGTAGTCCAGGGAGGTGCGTCTCAAGTCATTCACTCCAGCATGGACAATGACAGAGTCGTGTTTGTACTTGTTGTGGAGTGACCTGAGTGCATGCGTTATGTGGCAGATCCTGGCACCAGACAGGCAGCTGACTAATTTTCTCCTTGTTCAGTCTGGTGAGTGGGACATCAGTGTGCCTGACTAAGTCACCTATGACTAAAGTGTTGGGTACATTGTCTTGCCTTAGAGGCTGTTGTTGGGTAGCACACTGGTGTTGTGAGCTATGTGTCACTTTGGTTGTGACTGGTGTTTGTTTGCGTTTCGGCTTCGGAGGTCCTTGTTGCTTGGGCAGGTTAATGTTAAGGGCCTCCGCATATGTGGTTTTTGTGTTGCTATGTGTGGGTGTTGATGGTGTGGGTTTTGAAGAGCTGAGTTGCTTGAGGTGTGATGCAGGTGTTAACCTTCTCCTCTTGACTGTCTAGCACAATCTTGGCCGGAGAGAGCTTCGCTTCCAGTTTGGCTATGTAAGTGCATCTCTCGCAGGTTGTAGTGTTGGGTGGTAGGAGGAGAGGATCGTCTGTGTACACGAGGCAGTTGCCGCATTGCCCCAGTAGGCCCAGATTCACCGGAAGCTGACCCTTGGACATGCCTGTTTAGGTGTTTTTATGTAAAGTTTAAGAGCCGTTTTCCCTTACCTTTGCAAGGTACTTTGCAATTATAGGCTGTTTAGTGCCTATGATTAATTTCTCCTTATTGACAAAGAGAGCTGAGTGCTTGTATCTGTTTCAGGCTTCCTGCTGCTTTTCAGCAGGTTCTAGAGCAAGTGCTAGTCACAGGGGTTCAGTTTTAGTGCTACTACTGAGAAACCAGCTAGTTTTAAGGGAAAGTTTGAAGAGCAGACTTTCTGGCACCTGGAATAGTTTAACTGTAGTCTCGCAGTGCTGCACGATGTGAAAAATGTGCAAACACACGAGTTTTTAAGCCAGAAAGTTGAAAGGGATAGAAATCAGCCCAAAAGGCTAATAAAATTACAATTTCAGAGCTGGAAACCACTCCCCTAGCATTAGATAAGCAGTACAATGCTCACCAGTCCCACTGGTAGACAGTAGGACTTCCCTCTACCAATGCAAGAGGTGGATAGCTCTGAGCACAGAAGGTCCTGAGACTAGCAAAGCTTGGGATATGTACTGGCTAGAAAAGGTGGGAAACGAGCAAACAAGATAGTATTTTTTTTTGTTGAAACAGGCTAAACAATGCAATAATACAGTAAATAAACACAGAAAAGACTAACACACTTGAGTGTGTAGTCCTAGACAGTAAATGCAATTAAAACTCTACAAAATTAGCAATTTAAAACTTTAAATGAAGCAAGGCAAGTGCACAACTGAAAAATGATTTAAGAGGAAGTAACACAGCAGAATAAGTAGCTAGTCTACATATACAGAGAAGTCTATATATACAGAAAAGCAGCTAAAACATACAAACACTTCAGATGCAGTGCAACCTAGAGCACTTGAGTTGTAGCAATATTAAGGCAATTACAATTATAATAAATGCTCTGAAATATACTCTATTTCCAAAATGTTTGAGAAGCACACAGTCAGAACACAAGGAGATTCAGGCAAAAATTTTTTTTTTTTGAAAGGGAAAAAGGAGAAACAGAAGGCCTTATCAAATGTTCTCTCTGTATTAGGTAGAATGAGCTAATGACACTAGACTGGGAGGAGTGTCCCAGATCAGATTTATAGTAGGGGTGGGCCACCAAGTATAACAGCAAGACACCAACTGTGAGGGAGGGTGGGGACAAAAAAAATAGCCTACAGACAGTAAGCACTGGAGAAAGCCACAAAATGAAAGTTTTTAAACAGATAAAGATTTGCAAAGATACAGAATGATTTTAACTGCAAACAAATCAGTTACCCGTGCAGATTAATAGCAATAAAATACACTCAAAAACTAAGCAGCAGACAATAAATGTGCTATATATAAATTGCTAGAAACAATAATCTGTATAAATAATTCAGTTAATTTAATATCATCTCTCAAGTTTACTTGTGTAACTTTTATCATAATATCATACATTTCTAAAAATTTGTGTAGCACCTTCATTTAAAACATGTTTTGTTAAAGCTTTGTGCATGTCACCCTTTTTGGTGTCATATGTGCTCTCTTTAAAACTAAGGTCAGTCTTCCCAGCTTAAAAATGTCATTTTGCACGTACAGCCACATAAACTAGATATTATATACTACAATCAACATTGTCGTGAATATAATCATTTTTTCTAAGTCACTGGATGTTCAAAATGTTAACACATAGTTAGAATAATTACAATTATGACAAGGATAGTTCCCTTTTTTTTTGTTATCATCAAATTAGCTTCCCGACGTTTGTACAATGCTTATAAACACAATTTCCTCTTCAAATCAGGTTTGTTCTCAAAAGTAAAATGTGGGATATCTCCCACAATGCATCCTATATTACAGTCAACCCAAAAAAGTTGCCAATTTTGTCTAATATTAAAGAAGATATTAACATCTCTAGCATATGATACAGGAAATCTTTAAAATCCTTCTGGGTGGATTACTGTTTGGTCTTTCAAAACCACTACTAGGACTAAAAACTGGAGCATCTTTAATCTGCCATCTAAAATCTTATCTATGCTCTCTAACTTTAGAATCAGGGTAACCCCTATTACTAAATAGTCTTTCTAGCTATTCAGAAGACCTAACATTTTCTTCACTGCTAGTTTAGTTATGAAATTCTCATAATTTTACTTGTTTTTTTTGTGTACTACATGATGCATACTACTACTATTTAGTGGTGTATTCCACTTACAAAGTAAATATGCTTGTGTCAAATGCCATTTATCATCTATAGAAATATTTATATCTAAAAAGTCTGTAATTTTAGCATATGCCTCCATGGAAAACTGTAAAAATTGAGTAGTTCCATGCAAATATTACAAAACATATCTGGTGTCATCAAATTTCTCTAAATAAATATATCTACAAATTTATAATAACATTCCACAACTTTACACTATTAATTTTCTTTTAAAATACTCTTGTTCCCATTAAGCCAACACCAAATTTGCATAACTATTAGCACAAGCAGTTCCCAAAGCAATCCTACTGTACTGCAAGAAAAACAAAACATTATTCTCTAAAATAAGTACAATGAAAGTGCATATGGTATCATTTCAGTCATTTCAAGCATTACAATAATAATTATCAAAAAAAATATAAAGAAACAATTAACCTTACTGAAATCATAATCACTGGGAAGACCAGTGAAGAGAGATTTTTACATCAACTGTAACAATTAAAAGAATACTGTAAAAATACTCTAATATTCTTCCTCTGTTTATCCCACTATGTTAAATTAATCAAAAAATGTGTGGCATCTTTCAAAATTCTTGATATTCTATCTATAAATTGTTTCAGCTGCTTCTTTGCATATATTGACACAAATTCCAATTGCCATCCGGAACTTGATAAAATAGGTGTAATGGGTGGATCTGTAATCAATTTGTGTATTTTAGGTAAACCATAAATTATTGGCATTATTGGTTCAGATACATAAAAATATTCAAATAAAATCAGGGGTTATATAAATCATATAACATAGTTTTAACCTTAGAAATGACAGTAGTGCTTTCATATTTATCATTTTATAAATAGTAACTTCTTTTGGTACTTCATTTATTTTATTCATGCCCATCACAATTATGGAACACCTTTTTCTGCTGTTCGATTTCAATCAATTAATTGCACCACAGTTCATTTAAATGTCTGAAATTCTGTGACTGTCATACTATAAAAGGTATTTTTCTTACACTGATAAAGGCTGCATAAATCTGTTGTTCACAAGTATATAAAAACTTTCAATAGTGGATACTTTTTTGGGACAAACACTAGGCTTCTTAAAAATGTTGAACAAATTTGCATGATGGTGCCACACACATTTTTAAAATTTATGATGTTACAAGTTGCACATGTAAACTTAACAGGTGTTAATATTAAACTGCAAACTGAAAATAACAAATACAAATGGATTAATACACTGGAAGCTATTACCAAGCCAGGTATAAATGATCGCTATATCCTTAAGCCTGTTCTTAAGGAGAAATATTTGAAGCATTAATTGAAGTCATGTGGTTCATAATGTCAGGGAATCTTTTCACAGTTTAAGTTTTCTTAAATGTATTTTTAATATGAAAAGTTGATAAAGTGTCTTTGAGGTACGAAAGCTCTTGTTGTAACAAGCTTTTTTTATTTAAAGTTATCTTTTGTCTGCATGCTACATTTAGTACAGCGCTCTATAACAATGTTGCATGTTTTTGTTTTCATACTTTCATTTTATTTGCTGCTGTTGCATTACTTTTTAACTACAGAGGGAAAGGTGCAGAGTGGGATGAGGCCTAGAAGACATTTCAACTGCAGGCTTGAGACAGCCTTCCCTACCAGGGAGTGATAGCAGAGTACAGGCAGACAGAAAGGGCTAGAGGGATCCTAAGTGAAAGACCTGCTCTGGCAGAGGTTTTAGTTGAATCTAGAACAGAAGTGGCTGTTAGACAAGGAATGTTCAAAAGGGCATGCAAACCACTGCACAATAACAATCAATTAGAGGAGGTTAGAAAAGATTTTGAAGACGGACTGGAAAAGCAATTTACAAGGGAACAGTGGGAGGACATGCATATGGCTCCCAAGTATGCAACAACGTCCAGAAGGTTCAGTATTTTTGCTTGGAAGTATTTGCATAGATATTTTTATACCTCAAGCAGACACCAAAGAATTTTTCCTCAGGTAGATAGCAAATGTTGGAAGTGTGATAGGGTAAAAAGAAGTATCTGGGAACACACATTTTGGGAGTGTAATTTGTTGGCAGACTTTTAAAAATTCCCTACAGAGTACTCTGTCAGAATACTAGGTGAGCAACTTAGTGTAACTAAGGAAATTATATACATTTTTTTTGAGATGGGATGCAGGATCTGAATTGCCTAGCCATTCTAAGGCCTAATCAAGTTCAGTTCTGTTGGCTGTCAAAAAAGCAATTACTAGAAAATGGAAATCAAAATCAAAACCAACCATACTTGGAAGTACGAATACTATAACGGAGATGAAACAACTGGAAGTGGGATTTTTAGAAAATGGTAGGAGTAAATTACAGAGAAAAAAATGTAAACTGTAGGAACAATACATGCAGAAAAATGTTTGGGAGGATGAATGTAGTGTAAGAGAATGCAGGAATTGGATAATTGATTTACTGTTGACTAGATTACAGGATATATGTGACATATAATGCTTGTAAATTTGAACTAGTTAATATGGTTTGTTTACTTTTATAGTAACAAGTGATAGTTCAAAAATAAAAGTAGCTGCCTGTTAATGCAGGAAAGGAAATGCTGATGGAAATACAATAAGCAAAGCTATATTTCCAACAAAGGGAGAAAGTATCTAGGTAAAAAATATCACCATCCTAACTGTAAGTTGAAACACAAATGACTGGAACATATAAAACTGAAACAGTATCAACTCTTGAATGTCCCAGACAATGAAGATTTTTCAAATCAGTCAAAGGATACTAACTCGCTGAAAGTGTCAGTGAGCCGTGCATGTTGGACATACTACACAAAAGGCAAATTAGCATAACTATTACCATTTCCCAAACCTAAATCTTAGTTTACAGTAATCTTTTTTTGCAATGGCAAGAAAGTAGTCACCATCAGTTTTGGCAAAAGTCTCATAAAAAGGTCATCAAACTGCAGTCTACTCTACCAAGCAAAGTGGCTTGACCTATTGATTTTACAGGCATAACAATGACTTATACTCTCAGATGGAGATAAGGAATTTGGAAGAACTGCTTTAGGATGGGGGACCACCAAATTTACACTTATGTCATTAAGCTATGACAGAATGACAATTAAATTTTTTAGGTAGGGATAGCAGTGCTAGTGGGGAAAAGCATAGAAATCTACCACACTAGTGCTACAATGACAGCTTTTAATGAAACATTTCCAAATCTGGATGCGTTTTAAACTGTAATACAAAAATGACATATTGCCCATTTCTAAATAACTACTTCGTAATGCATGTTCATATTTGGATTTTTCTGCTGGTGATTTACAGTGAACCTACCAGACACACAGGTGACAGCAAAATTTTATTTGCTAACTTACTAGTTGAGAATGTAGCATTTGATGAAAAGGTAGACATGGAAAAGAGAAAAAAACAGAAGTATTGGGTATGAAGTATATCAGCAAGCTCTCACACGCATCTCATTGGCTAGGAGAAAATGTATTGCAGGTGCCATTCCACAAAACTGCCATAGAACTGTACAGAATATTGAGGTTTTGAAATGAGAAAGGCAATCTCATTTACACAATCTTGAGCTTTCAGTCATGATATTTATGTGTTTTGTGTTAATCCAGATTTGCATTATACACCAGGAATGGCCTAAACATAACTACAGTCATTTAAAACAATTTCACATGATAACATTGCATGGAGACAGGCAAGATACAAATTTCAAATGTTCACATTTATTACACAACGCACTTACATTTTCTTCACTGATCACCTCCAACTGCAATGCCCTTTTAACCCTGAAATTTAAATATTAAGAGCATATTTATATTAAAATGGTACTAAACAGTATAATTAGATACACATCAAATTGTAGTCAGTGCAGTGTAAAAGAATACAGAAGACTGTGCAATAGTTACTTGTCAATTCATTAGCAAGATAAACAAGATGTTCAGAATTTGAGGACATTTGCAAATTAAGCCTTTATCCAAGACACAATTGAGTTTATTTCTCTGCTAGTTTACACATTCTCAGCATCAGCTAACTAGTGATTCCAACAATGCAGTAGTTCAAAAACAGTTATGTGTTTTGTAAAATAGCATGCATAAATAGCACTATATCACTTTCTGATTCAAACATATTCTATGGCTCAGTCAGTAGCACAAACTTGAGAGCAAAGAAGGAAGACATTCATTTACAGTCTTTTTGTTAATATGATGGGTTAAATGGGAGAAAAAAAATCAATGTACATTACAAATTACTGTAGCAGCTCTAGCTAATATAAATGGAAACCACCCATGAGACAGATTAGAGAAAAATTTTCCTTATTGCTACTCACACAGGCTGTTCCTTGTAGACAGTGGTTGAGAACCTAACAACTTATCCACTAAAGACATGATGTGATAAGGTTCATGTTGTCAGGCAAGAGAGGAAAATGTTAGCTAGACAAAGTAGCTTGCTATTCAAAAGGTCATTTTATTCCATGCTGCAAATATGTTTAAACATTGAGGGCTGTGCTACAAAATACCAGCTTTCCCCCCACAGAGTAATACAAGTAAGCTGGTATAAAACTAGCAATTTTAGTCAAATTTAGAACAGAAGCTCCTGTTAAAATGGGGGGGGGGTGATATTGTGCAATGTTTTATGTAGCCTACTAACTATAAACATTTATCAGAAAAGGTTATAAAAGATTGGGAAGAAAGACTGGAAAAACAATTTACAAGGGAACAATGCAAGGACATATGTATAGTTCTCAAGTATACAACAAAGTCCAGAAGGTTTAGTATTTTTACAAAGAAGTGTTGCACAGGTATTTTTATACCTTAAGCAGACTTCAAAGAATTTTCCTCAGTTAGACAGCAAATATTGGAGGTGTAGTGAGGAAGAAAGAGTAACTGGGAACATTTTTAAGGGTCCTGAGTGGACAGATTTTAAAAATTCCCTACAGAGTACCCTGTAAGAAATATCAGGGCAGAAAATGGCTGTAGCCAAGAAAATTATTCTATTGAGCTGGGACACAGGATCTGAATTGCCTAGACATAAAAAGCAATTACTAGAAAATGAAAATCAAAGTCTAAACCAATTTTATTTGGTGTATTGAATATTGTAAAAAAAGATAGAATTGGAAGAGGGATCTTTAGGAAAAGTGGAGGAGCAAATTACATAGACATAAATGGAATTTATAGGAACTATATGTGCAGAATAATGTTCAGGAGTGAGGTTCAAGGGAATTCAGGAATTGAGCAATTTATGTAATGTCACACTGATGGCAGCTATAAAGAAATAAAACATATCTGATGTAAAATGTACGTAAATGAAAAAATGTTAATATGGTTTGTTTTCTTTTGTGTGTGTGTGTTGTTCTTAAATGACAATTTAATAAAGGTGGTTAGAAAAAGTTGGTATCAAAACCATTTCTAACCATTAATGTGCATCACAGAAAATTCTAGTACCAGCCATATACATTCTCAGGTACATCTGAGGAGGACCTCTAGGAGACAAGTAGGTAAATAATAAAAATGAATGCATCATTATTCCTGGTTAAAAGATATATGTTCCAAAGTACTAACGTTATATTTAATATTTAACCAAAGACTTGTTGTTGTCATTCGGCTTTTCCCGGTTAGGGGTTGCCACAGTGGAACTCTGATCCGCTAATGATTGGCAGTAGATTTTCACGAATGCCGAGGTGCCAGCTCGATGTTCAACCTTCAATGAAGGCACGCCCATTTACACATGTCTTTCGAACACCCACCCAACCGCGGGGAGGACATGCAGACTGCACACAGAAGGCACTCCCCGCACTCCAGCCGAGAACTGAATGGGAGAACCTCTTGCTGTGAGGCTACAACGCTACCGCTGCACCACTGTCAAAAGTTGCCTGTACCAAACACCATTCATACAAAAAGGAAAAACAAAAAAATGAAATAGGGGATAGACGCAGTAAAGCAAGATAAAAACTTTACCAAGGTTAAAACATTTAGTGCTTTCATCTGAGTGCTTTTATGATATAAAAACAGTTTATATTATGAACGGTTTTAATTCTTCAATACTCATTTAATATAATTTTTTTACTTGCATTTTGATTTAATTATTTGTTCTTGGTTTGAAATAATTAGGGTTTATTAGAATTTGGAAAACTCCCCTTGCAAGTTGAGGTTGCTTTAAATCAACACACACAGCAAACTAGGAATAAACAAACCTGTGAGCTGCCAAAGGTGTGCTGTGGAAAAAAATGTGTAAAAGCCAAAGAAATCACCACAAATGTACCACCATGGAAAGGGCTAAAATTCAATAGTAAAACAAATCCAAATTTATTGAAAATATAAAAATAATTCACACAGAGTGTATCCGCTTACATACAGTCAATTCAGGATAAGCACTTTCAGCTGAAGCCTTCCTCAGATCCTGTTTCCATCATAGCAAGGTTTTCCTTTAAAAAAAAGTTCTACCAATCACAAAGCTTTCTTCTGACCAACACCTTCATTTCTATCCAATAAGAAGATATCCACCACATTGGAACCCACCTTTCAATCTAACCAATAGTCAATGCTTAAAGTCCAAAGCATACACCGTGAAGCAGCAGGAAACACTTTCAGACAGCCAAACTCTTCAGTCCAAGCTGTTTTTATTCTTCCAACATACAAACACACAGATTGAGCGCTTTCATCCCTTAAACTGGGGACTTCATCAGCATCGGAGATTCAGTTTGGATGACTGAAAATGTTTCCTCCTGCTTCAAAGTGCATGCTTTGGACTTTTTTTAGTTATATTTTACACTGTGGTTACTTTTGTTTTTTTTATCAATAGTCAATGCTAGCCATTACATCTTTTTACTACAGGTTTTAGCGGCACCATCCCATTGAGGCCAGGACTGAGGTTGGCTCTCGTATTAATTATCCAGTTTATTTCTGCCATTTATGCAACAGATACTCTGCATAATCAGAAAATTCTGGCCAGTATTAACTGAAGATGAGACCTTGAGGAATATAGTGGGAGAGACACCAAGATTTATTTTTAAGAACAAGAAAAACAGAGACTTTTGTGTGGTAAAAATGGGTTTCCATCATAGCATCATGTATTTAAAGATAAACAAGAAAGAACTACTAAATGTGGGTGATGTAAAGCCTGCCCTTACACTGATGTCTCTAACTTTTTTTGCCATCCGTCTACGGGCAAGAAATACTATCTTAAAGGACTAGTTAATTGTAATACAAGCACCTTGTATACATAACACCCTGTCATAAATGTACTACATATTCTGTAGGAAAGACAAATTGCCTTTTTAGTGAGAGAATTCTTCGGCACATATGGGATATTCGTGACCAGGTTAAGACTAATGCCTTGGCTAATCATTTAATGCAGCGTCCATTACATTCCTTTAAGTTTAAAGCACTAACGTTACTATTAGAAGATAAAAGAGGAAGGAATGTTCATTAGAGAGTTGACTGCAGTCCTGGCCTCAATGGGATGGTGCCACTAAAACCTATACTAAAAGGAAGACGTAATGGCAAGCATTGACTATTGGCTAGACTGAAAGGTGGGTTCCAGTGTGGTAACCGGATTGGATATCTTCTTACTGGATGGAAATGAAAGTGTTGGTCAGAAGAAAGCTTTGTGATTGATAGGATCTGAGGAAGGCTATGGCCGAAAGTGCTTATCCTGAATTGAATGTATCTAAGCGGATACACTCTTGCGTCTTGTTTTTATATATTCAGTAAATTCTGATTTATTTTACTATCGAATTTTAGCCCTTTCCATAGTGGTACATTAGCAGTGATTTCTTTGGCTTTCACACAACAAATTAGGTTAAAGATAAGACGGGAATCTTGGTACAATACTCCTTAGATGGAAAACAGATTAAGGAAATTGTGTAAGAACGTTGGAAAATTCATAGTGGTTTCCCAGATGTAAAAAAAGTAGTAGGAGAAACCCATGTTTTATAAATAAAAGAGGAAATAATTTTAAAAACATGTTTCAAAGTACGTTACATTTTAAAAATATTAAGGAAGGGAAAAAGGGAATGTTTAAGTTGCAATTACTGGCAATACTTAAAAAATGGATGCAAAGGAATTTTCAATAAATAATGTTAACATTTTAGTGAAAGGTTCTTTTATATGCAAATCTCAACTTGTAGTGTACCTGTCTGTGTTCATTGTGCCCTGCATATTATGTAGGTAGAACTACTACCGAGTTATACAAAAGGGTATATGAACATTTATATGCAATAAATAAGGCAGATATAAACAATGCATGGGGGAAGCATTATTGTATAAATGTAGACATTCACTGAAATTCTTAGTTCTGGATTAGGTGTCTGATTTTATGAGTAGGCTAGATGCTGAGAAGGAATTATACTGGAGGGAGTATTGCTGGATACTTAAGTCGGATGCCAGTAGCCTTCCACGATTAAATGACAACGAAAACTTCAAACTATAAAGAGAAAGAAGTTGAGACATTAGGGCAGGCAGGAAGAGATTTAAATAGACCATGTAACTGTTTTACTAAAGTGGTTTCAATTGAAGACCGTATATAATGCTGTGTTTTGCTTTTATTCATTCAGTCTGAAAAAGTCTAACCATAAACGAAAGAACTTACTGGATGACTTACTACATATTTTTTGTTTTTAACTATTAAAGTTACTCAGAGGTCATTGCTGTGTTTTTTTCCTAAAGTTTTGAGGTTGCATTACAGTTTTTGCACATTCGTCACATGTTATGATGCATTTGATATTTAACCAATGGAGTCTGAGGATGTAAGACATTCTGCAGAAGTCTACTATTTTCTGATGAAAGTGCTAAATGTTTTAACCTCGGTAAATTGAAGTATTATCTTGCTTTACAGTGTCAAGTCACCCATTCCATTTTTTATTTTTCTTCATTGTATTTAATATTACTTTAATGAACATGGAATTGCATGCTGATGCTGCTTGTTACTGTTCTAATCAAAAAGTGGTACTTCTGGTGCCAGACTGGCCACTGCTCTTTCATGTTTTTCTGAGGAATGTCTCAGAAGATGGTCACACACTAATGACCAGCTACATAAGAACCCTAAAGACCTCTGATAAAACAATAGCTTGAATAAGAATTTCTGATTTGATGCCTTACGTGACTTAAAGCATAATACGAGAATGAAGTGGCATGTAATAAGGTGCCTCCTCCCAAACAACAGCAATATTGCAGTTGCTAGCATTGTATATGAATATGCATTATTTTCTGCATATAAACACTGTGTAACCATCCAAGCTATGGATAATATGTATTTCAGACAATTCATTCCTTAAGTACTTCATCACTTAGCAGTAGATGCCAATCTGCTCTTTACATTTAACACAAAAAATTCCCCATCTTCAAGATGATGGAGGCGCTCATTTCCACAGTTCTGAACAGCAGCATGTTCTTAGACCTTTTACCATTAGCAAGATGACTATACTTGTACACTGACTATACTGTTGCTTATTTTTGGTTTCTGCATAAAAGCCGCATCTCCAAAATGGTTTGACACAGTCTCATGAAATTTACAGGACAAACACCATAAAAATGTCTATAGGGTTTGTTCCTGGTTTCAAAATCAATGCAGCAACTGCATCTTAAACTTTAACCACATTTAAAAATAAGTAAAATCCTACTTTTTAACAGGTACACACACTACTATAGCTACTTTGTTACAACATATGGTCAATTTTGTTTTTCGGGTACCATTCAGGCTAGATGGGATTGGGGCTGCCTAGCAGGTAGGTATATGCCAATGTTGTCCTAGCAGCACCTGAGAGGTACTTTTTAATTCTTACAGTAAAGCCAAACTTGTGTGTGTATTTTTATAGTTTCATTTATTTATTTTTATTACTTGTAGGGTTTGTTGATCATATTTGAGGTTCAATTACTACTTCTAGGAGAGGTATTGTTTTGAAAAATTGTCTGAGGAGTTTATGTGAAATTTCTTTTTCTCCCTGAAGAATTATTTTCAGGTGAAAAGCACAAGTTTTGTTTTCTTGGAATTTAAGAGTATGCGAGCATTTCAGAGCCAGGACTCAATGGAAGTGAAGGCATCCTGGATGGTTTGCTCTAGTATGTACAAGGTATGGAATAAGCAAATCAGGGTTGAATCATCAGTGTATGGTAGCTAACGGAGTGACAGAACACAGTTTATTTATGAAGAATTTACATAGGACTAGACTTACGATTGATCTTTGTGAAACGCCAACAGGAACATCTTGGAAGATGTGAACTCCTGTTGTCAATTGACTGCTTGATGTCTGTGGGATAGGTAGTTATGGAACCAGATGAGAGAGAGGTGGGAGAAAACAAAGTAAGATAGTCTAAAGAAGAACTTTTGATAGGATATGGTATCAAAAGCTTTGCACAAGTCCAATAAAATAAATGAAACTAGACTACCTTCATTTCTATTATGGCTTATGATGTTGGTGAAGTTCAGGAAAGGGATCTATATTATAAGATCAAAGTTTTACAACTTCGAATACCATATGGGCGACACCATATGAGCGAAGTTGTAAAACCTCGAAAGCAAAATAAAAAACGTAAAAATAAAAGAAAAACCTACCTGATCGCTCTGAGCAGGGGGACAAGCCCCCCTGCACCCCCCACACCCCTCGCTAAATATACCAACTCAGAGATAGCACTATGTTGAAGTAAAGGGAAGAATTCCCTATGGCGATCTCCAGTCACACTTGCGAGATTTTAAATATTCACTCATATGGTGCTGCCCATATGGTGGTTGAATATTTAAAAATTCGGTCTTCTAATATAGACCCCAGGAAAGTAGTTCTGGTACTGTGGTTAGGTCTAAAGCCATGCTAGGATTAGGGTTTTAGATAAGGGTGACATAACTGCAATAGGTCTGAAATTTGTTACCTCTACTGATCTGAGGAAGGATTTTTTTTCCCACATGGACTGGTATAAAACTCTCTGTGATGGACCAGTTTAGGAGGATGAATACAGGGCAAGTCTAGGTTTCTGTGGCAATCTTTATATATTCTGTGGGTAGGTTATCTGGGGTATGTTCAGACATTGAATGAGAAATCCATCAAACTTAAAACATCAAATGTTCACTTCAGCGAACGTTCAATCATCTAATATTTTACCCTGGGAAAAGAGAAAGTCCATGCATACTGAAACACACACCACAGTATATCAAACTCATCCATGTGGGGGGCTGTGGCCCCCAACCTCCCCCCACCTACATATACCAACTTCAGCACTGCACTACAGTAGGGAAAAGGGCAAGTTTCCTAATGCTGGCCAACCAACTCCATTCCTTGGGTAAAATGTTCAATGACTGAACATTCGCTGAGGTGAACGTTCGAGGTTTTGTTCGATGGACTTCTCATTCAATGACTGAACATAGACCCAGTTATCTGGAGCTAGGGATGTTGGTTTTATCTTACGTATACATTTGAAAATTACACACATGGGGATGTGGTGAAAGTCTATTGATGGACATAGGTTTGTTGCGCAGCAGAAGTATGGAGAGGGTCAAAGAGGTTATCTTTGATTAGTGACAGAACTGTCTGTATAAAATATTGGTTAAACTAAATCTTTTGAAAATATTGCAGTTTGTTAAAAGTTAACTGCCAGTCTATCATTAATCTGACCCTACCTTTAAATGCTACTATTTCTATATGGTCTTCAAATTTCCTTGCAGAATTTTCAGGACGCAACACTTGGAAACTACAAGGCAAAAGTGAATGGCTCTTAAGCCAAGGAGAAAAAATTATCTCCAAGTTGTAAATATCAATCAGTCTGCATATATAAAAGCTGTTTGTTTTTGTCATAACATTTAAAATGACAGAAGCAGCAAAATAGTATTTTCTTCAGAAATAAGTATTATGTTTAATTCTGACACTTAACACAGAAAAATATAGGAGTTTGATAGCAACCAGAACAGGTTTACTATAAACACAACAGTGAGGAAAAAAAGAGCAGCTTAATTTATATATATATATATATATATATATATATATATATATATATATATATATATATATATATATACACACATACACACACACACACACACACACACACATATATCTGGAACCATTTGCAATGTCCCAATACATTTCTTTGAAACAATTATGATAGCTGCAGAATATAAAATTTCCTCTCCTTTCAACTTCTCTTCCCTCTGCATGCTTTTCTTACCATTTCTCTGTCTTCTTCCCATATTATCTTTTCCTGCAACTATTCACACTCACCTCTAATGTCTTCATACCTCTTTATATACAGATATATTGCTATCCCAGTAGTATAAGCCATCTGTCATTATGGCTACATCTTATTCGAAATGCCCTGCTAAGCAGGATACCATTTTGCATCCATTTTTTGACACTGTAATAAACTGTTTCTTGAACTTGAATCTACAAATACGTATATTTTTAGCATATCCTTGTATCTCTAAATGTTTTGTGCATTTATTATGTGATTCTCTTCACTCAGGCTGTGCCTACAAATAATCCATTGAGTTCAGTACACTACCACAACAAACAAATGTGTAGCTGGTGATTTTGTGTGTCAATAAAGTTAATATTCAATTAATGAGCATCAAGCCACAGTGATGCAGCGGTAGCATTGTCGCCTCAGAGCAAGAGGTTCTCCCGTTCGGTTCTCGGCTGGAGCGCCTTCTGTGTGGAGTCTGCATGTCCTCCCCGCGGTCGAGTGGCATTCGAAAGACATGCACAAATGGGCGTGCCTTCACTGAAGGTTGGGCGTCGAGCTGGCACCTCGGCACCGTAAAAACTACTGCCAATCATTAGCTGATCGGAGCTCTGCTGTGGCGACCCCTAACCGGGAAAAGCCGAAGGAACAACAACCGTTTAACAAAATGAGTACCAGCATAGTTGCAGTAACTGAAAAGATCAACTTTGTAGAGAAATGTATAGAATATTTACTTCTGATACAAAGTCAAATTAATAGGAATATAACCTGGAGGTGTACAGCACTTTGCACAACTTAAAACAGAAGTAATATACAATCTCCAGGTAAGAGACTATAAAGTAACTTTTCAGACTAATGCTGTAAAATGCATATAGGTATCCCCTTAAAATTAGTCCCTATGTTTAAAATAGTCATTCCTCGGTCATCTTTTGGCAGCTCTTAATAAAGCTTTCATGGAATTATACTTGGACAATAAGGTACATGAAAGCTGTCATTCCAGCCTTAAGAACTTAAATGTAGCTCACTGGTGAAGTTAACTCTGCCATATTGCCATGACCAACACAGAGAAAAAGAGAGTTCTTGGTAGCAAGTTTACAGTGACAGCAAAGGCCAGTATTTTTGAGTACTATATATTATTACTTTTATTTCTGATCCATTGTCAACACCAACTCAGTATAGCTATATTCCGGGCATGTTCTTTCCATTCCTAAACCTGAAAAGAATTTATATATCTACTCCTAATGAAAATGGAGAATAATGCAACTTGGCAGACTATTACCATTAAATGTCCGTACATGACAATTCTGTATCTATGTATAAAGGGCATTATCTCTGCAAAACACTGATGGGTCTTGTAAACATCTGGAGAATTTTACCAGAGGAATAATGTGCACACAGGATTGCCATTTCACCCTTAAGTACTTAAATGCATTTTGATGCTGAATTTGACAATTTTCCAATAACCAAGATAGGAAATACTAGTGGTGCCATCTACCAAGTCAAAAAAGGTCTGTCTTCTGAGAAACTATGTAGGATTTTCCTATATTTTATATTACCAGTGGTGTAGTATTCACTATAATAGAATGTTTATGGTAGAGTCTCACAGTATGTCCCATGCAAAGCATAATGATTTCCTGACTAAATGACAGGATGTCATACTCAATGAAGATACAAACCTTATGAGAGATTTTGACTACTTCACATGTTAATTTTCTGAGTACATCAGTCAAACAACCCTTTGCCTTATGATAGCAAATACCAAAGAAAGTAATATGTACAATGCAGTCACAAATCTTAAGTTAACAGAACAATTAAAACACAAAATACATACATAGAATTTATTGTAATAGTGAAGAAAAACTATTATTGTAACTTTCTGAACTTGCATTTATTTGTACTTTCATCAAGGACAGATATAATGAGAAATAATATATGAAACGAGAACAAAGGGGACATCCACAGCTGTTGGCAGTACAGAGGTATCAAACTTCTCTCACACTGCATGAAAGTTCTGGAGAGGGTGATTGATAAACAGATATGCAGAGTAGCAGAATGTAAGATGGGAGATGAGCAGTTCAGATTCAGATCAGGATGCAGCACAACTGACCCGATGTTTGCATTGAGACAGATACTTAAGAAGCTAGAGATGAGGAGAGTGTTCAACTGGGCATTCCTAGACTTGGAGAAAGCATATGACAAGGTTCCAAGAAAGCTGATCTGGGTAGTACTACGGTGGTTTGAAGTCCCAGAAACATTGGTAGAATTAGTACAGGCTATGTACACGGACCCAGTGACTCAAGTACGAACAGTGTTTGGCCTCACAGAGGGGTTCCCAGTGGGAGTGGGTGCACACCAGGGTTCAGCTCTGAGCCCACTGCTGTTCATACTGGTGATGGACTACATTATCAAACAGGTTAGGGGGAAGCAGATCAACAAAGCTGTTGTATGCAGACAATGTGGCAGTACATGCAGACGGAGACAGAACTTCAGCAATGGATAGGAGAATAGAATGCAAATCTGAAGGCACATGAGATGAATCTACGCACAGATAAGACAATGGTAATAGTAGCAAATTGGGGAAATCAGAAGAAGCTGAGAATAGAGATAGAAGGGAAGATAGTGGAACAGATAAACAGCTTCAAGTATCTGGGAGAGGTGGTTAAGGAGAAGGGTAGTCTGAATGAAGAGATCAAAGCTAGAATCAGAGGGGCTGCAGCCAACTGACAGAGTATCAGGTAGTGTCTATCACAGAAGAATGCCAAAGAAGCTGAAAAGTAAGGTGTACACAACAGTGGTGCGACCAGTACTATTGTATGGTACAGAAACCTGGACAGTAAAGGCAGAACAGCTGAAGAAGCTAGAGGTGATGGAAATGAAGTGCCCGAGAAAGGTGGTAGGATGCACACTGTGGGACAGATGAAGAAATAAGGACATAAGAGCAGAAGCCAAAGTAGCTCCAATTGCAGAAAAGATTAAAAAAAAGAGAACAAATTACGGTGGTTTGGACACATTTGTAGAAAAGCAGAAGACAATCTGGTGAGGGAGATTTGGGACAGACAGGAAGAAGGTAAGAGGAAGAGAGGACATCCAGCAAAGAGGGGGATGGATTGTGTGAAAAAGATCTGCGACACTCAGGCATAAGTGTTGAAGAAGGCAGGAGTATGGCACTGAATCGAGAGAGTTGGTGACAGTTAACATGATACCCTGACCCCATATAGAAAAAATGGGAAAAAGGGGAGGATGATGATGAATTTATGAAACATAGGATTACAAAGCAGTACAACTCGGACACAGTGCTGGAGCTCTGTAAACAGACAAATATTTTTCTGTACAAATTTACAAATAAGAAAAACTACTTTGCAACTGAGTGATGTCTGAATTTATATCTCACTGGTCTGCCTGTCTATTAGCTGAAGACCATGACATTTAATGCGAGTAGTTAGAAGTAAGTTATGTTTAGGTGGTGGCCTGGGCAAAACATCTACTCTGTAATCGCTTGAAAACATGGACAAACAATGAGGTTCTGAAATTATCTATAGATTAAAGGCTACAAATATCAGGTGGAACAGAGATCCACACACCAGGTTTCAGCTGAGACCAAGAGTGCTCTGTAGGCAAGGGTAACCTTTGTAAGGTCATACATCTTGAAGGATTATTACCAAACCGGTGCTAATTAATATTTCAGCTAATGTGCCAGCTAGTAAAGGGCAAATGTCAAGAGGGATTAGTCAAAAAGCTACTGTGAGTAGCACAGTAGCTCACTGACTGATAGGGAGATTATGAATAGATTAAAAATGCAATGATGGCTTTGTTTATCATAAAGTTTCTGAATATGTATATTTTGTATTGGGCTTTTAGCAAGGTGGGAGTGTTACAAGTGTTGCAGACAGCAATGGGGGCAACAAGAATTTGATAATGCAATATATGGATGCAGGAGTAAGATGACTAAGCAAAAATGCAGCACTTTCTCAAGTATAGGCAGGCATTTGGCTACAGTGGTGCAAACAAGTAGGTGACTATTAAATTAAGGTAAAGGATAACAACGGCATAGATGTAAGAGTCAAGTAAGGGGTTCTTCCTATGTCTAAAACATTAATATGGGGGTTAAATGAAATGCAATGTGGTCTGCTCAATAATGAAGAATTAACTTTACAGTGAAGCCAAAGGAAATTGGGTTAACACAATACTGCAAAGAAAACTGAGTCTCAGGCAAGTCATTAATGTGTTTGAGAATTATTACGTATTTGAAATCACAAATGGTCTTTAAAATGATGGTTGATAAGGGGAGGTAGTTAATGTAAAAACAGAAAAGTAGGAGAGAAAAAAATAGAGTTCCGAGGTACTCGCGATGTAAGAATGGCTGGACTGGACAAAATGGATCTGCACAAGGGACTTCAACTGGCCAGGTATGTGGGTAGAAGCCACGACATATTTCTGCAAGTTATATGATAATTAAGCAATAACCGACGACGTCGGTGTGGTATATTGAAGATTTACCTATGGTTGGTGAAGTTTAATCATGAGGGCGAAGCCAGAGTAATTAAATAAAGCCAACCATGGGTAAATCTTTAATATTATACAATGACATTGTTTAAGAAAAAAAAAATACTTACTTTTCTTAAATAATGTCTTTATATAATGCCTTTGTGGTATCCTGGGGCTTTGTCTGATGTACTGTGCATGCGTATGGGACTTGTATTCCCACGCTTATGCGGTACATCAGTGCTGTGCAAAGGAAGCAACAGAGAAAGTAAGATCTCAGTTGCTTTTTTTTAATTCAAAAGAAACCGGGAGACTTAACATTCGGGAAAGCTGGGACAGACAAAAGGATAATCAGGTAAGTTTCTTTAATTTTGCAGAATGTACACGATTATTCTTTTATTTTTCTCTGCATCACCTCCTTCATTCATTTGAGATCTTCCGTTTTCTTATTTGGTCAAAAAAGAAACAAAAGTAAAAAATTTACAAGATATACTAATAGAAAAAAGTCCAGGTGACCGGACCTTTTTCTGTTGGTATATTCTTGGATTTACAATGGGCACGCTGGTTGGGCTGATCAATCAGTGTGCTCATTTTTGAATATCAATGGCCAGTCATTGTATAATTTGTTGGCAATGGTAGGGTATTAAGTATGCACTGTTACAACAGAGATACTTGAATTGTTAAGATGGTAGATCTGAGGTGGAAATAGTAGAGGGTTAGGTTTAAAAAATGAAGCAGATATTTTTACTGCATTAGCAGAAGTGGTGGAGGTAGTAGACTTGAGCATCATTTTTTGTGTCTAAAAATGAACCTTTTGAGTGCTTTCCAGTAAGGTTTGGGATTCTGGGATAGAACTGTTTGCCTTGACTAGATTAGCTGTTAAAGCTGCAAAAAAAAAAAAAAAGTAATCAGACATAGTCTGGGGGCCTGGTGGTCTTTGTGGCATTCTAATCAGACATCCCATTTTAGGTGACTGAGGATCTTTCTGTAATTCCTGAATTGCAATACTGTCTCTATTTGCCTTCCCTTTGTCTCACAGAGATTTTGTTTTGAGTTCAGGAAAGAGCCAAAGGCAGGTATTTTCCTAAAAACTTTAACTTGTATATGGGGTACAGTGATTGCTGAATTTCCAAGAGTGTGTTATTGAGTAATTTACAGCATTTGTAGGCTTGGTGGATGTTGGCACAGAAGTGGCCAACAAAGTGTACAAGGTTGCTATAAATATACTCACTTTGGAACAGGGGAAACAGCAGCTATGGCTTATAGATGAGGCTATCTTAGGATTTTCAAATGATAATCTAGAATCAGTAGGAAGTGATAACTAATACAGTTAAGGAGGACATTATGGGAAGGGCACCTGTTGGGAACATTAATAAACATTACATCTAGAAGGTAGCTATGACCAGTAGATAAAAATTAAAATCATCCATCCAAACTTAAGTTGAGTGAAATTAAGGTAGATGGAAGTTAGAGTCTGCTGCAACTGTTCCTCAAGTTTGACAATGTTGGCAGCAATCCCATTAAGGTGTCATCTATACATTCACTTATAACATACTTAAAAATGCCAGTGTACAATTCTCAAATTCTTTCCCAAGTATTCCCCGATTTGAAATCCATGCTGGCCCACAGTGGGTAAACTTAAGCTACGGAGGACATGCACTTCCTATGGGACTCACCAATACAGCCTTTATATAGTATAACAACTTTATTAATTGTTTTCATCCAGATGGCTCCCCAGCCTGCTCAGACAGACATAGTGACTGCACATTATCCTGTAATTTCTTACTGATCAGTCTTAAGGCCATTTCATTAGGCGTAACCTGCACTATCTTTCCCCTCATTCCGTTGTGTCTTACTGCAAAACCATATCTACCAGTAGCTAGGAAAAGAAACAATGCTATCCGATAGGTTTCCATATTACCAGCACATTATGTATGCAATCTTGTTATACCTTGTAAAGTAAATGACTAGCATTTTTATCCATAATGTTTCAGTGCCTTTCCGTTTGATTTTCTACTGCAAAAGCAGCTTTTTTTTTCCTTTGCTGTATTCTATATATAAAGATGAAATCTTTTTCCCAGATGACTGCCACAGCAATGTGCCCCTTAAAAACTTATCTTCCACAGATCCCCTGTATTCCTCTTAGCTGTGCCGCACTTACTAGTCAGGTGTGGGGTTACCATTCACACAAAGTTCAAAGCTCCATGTGAGTCTGTAAAAACTTTACTTCTAGACATAAAGCAAAGCTTGAAAAGTACTAAGCACAGCCACCTACACTTTAACTTCATTAGCCAACATTCACAAAGAGCTGCCAAAAATTGAGTTTATGATAGCTACACAGAAAAGTCAGTTTCGGAACAGATTCTTTTTTTCCTATTCTGCATATTTTAGCAAAACAACAAAGCAAAAGCAATGCAAGGATTTTATCGCACAGAGCAAAAGCCTCGAATCTCACCAAAATATATAATGTGCTTGCCTGGCTGTGATCACCTGTCTTGGGAAAAAAGTTGTGTACCCTCAACTTTGATATGAATCACTTCCATGCCTCTACCTCTTCCTTCACATACATCAGAGTACGCTGTCTTTTTTTTCCTGGAACTCCACTACCTCATATTTTCTTACACATCTGATTTTCTTTATTCTATTGTTTATCTTCAACCACATCCAGCTTTGCCTCCAGATTCACATTGGTCCTGCAAAATTATGCTGATTAATCAATAACTCATCATCGAGTGCCAATCTGGCCGAAACAATTTCTGGTGAATCTCAGGGGTGTATTTTCTTTTGCAGAGGGCAAGCCTCCCCACAACACCAAACAAATATAGATACTCTGAGGTTTCACAACAGCAGAGCAAAAAGAACTTCACAGATGGCAAAAGTTGTTTCGCCTAAAGTTCCTCAATCATTTGGCACTCACTGAAAGTGCAGATGATCAACTGACATTAACCTTGTTCCTGCAATGCCTTTTCATCCTGCTATAAGGGCATGATGTCATCCAAATGATCAGCTAGCATCTCAATGACTATATTATGTCTTTTGAGCTTTGCCTCAAATCATCCAACTTAAGGCTGAACTTCTGAATTCTGGTCAGGATTTCTTCTGATACTATC
Organism: Protopterus annectens; assembly: GCF_019279795.1. Classification (NCBI taxonomy): domain Eukaryota; kingdom Metazoa; phylum Chordata; order Ceratodontiformes; family Protopteridae; genus Protopterus; species Protopterus annectens. The sequence goes on from NC_056744.1 coordinate 730,341,008, forward strand.
TTTGTACGTTCAATGGGTTCAAGCATACCCCAAGTTTTGCTGAGGGCAGCTGCTTCTTTCTTCCAGTTTGCATACAGTCTACTAACAGTTCCAGATTTTCATCAGCTCCCCCCCCCAATATTTTTTATTTTAATAATTTCTAGTAAAATTTCAAAGATCCTAAACAAGCTAGACTTCCAGGATGGCTGCACACTGATCAACAGCTTAACTTCAGCTCTCCCAGCATAAAAAAAGAAAGCGAGATAACGGCCAGGAGCTCTGCCACTTTTAGTAAATTCAGTTGCTACTACTATGCAAGTACACTGCCTGGATGCCAGCAAAGAAGAAAAATAAGAGAACCTGAAAAAAAATCAACTAGAAAAGGTGAAGAGAAAACACTGACTGGGGCGAACCCTGTGGCTGTTCAGCATGGCTGTTCAGCAAAAAGAAGTTTAAGCTTCAGCTTTGGAGCAAGACATGGCTTCCAGTATTCTAAAGGAAAATAAATCAAATGTGCTCAGAGTTGATTAAAATAAACAAAAACACATAAGGAGTGTATGAATTAAAATAAAAAAAAAACCTCTGGTAAAAAAATGGAAGAAGCTTTAAACGGATAATTCAAACGAACTGATGAAACCACAAAAAAAAATCAGAGGTCAAAATGGAGAAAAGGCTAGATGAGTGTGACACTGCCCAAGAAGAGGAGATGTTTAAAAAAATTAAAAGGATTATAGAACTGAGCATGAAAACATGAGATTTTCAGCTGTACCAAACAAACTGGAAGAAACAGATTGTATTAATTTTATGAAGGCACAAATAAGCAGCTGGACTACTAAGAGAGCAGGATCTGTTAATTGAAAGGGCATATCATTTACCATTGTGTGCATGTTCCAAACCTGGCCATAAGAAAGCAGCCAAGGCCTTTGTTAGTAAAGATGCAATCCTACCTGCAGAAACAGTTGATCCTAACAAAACTGTGGCAGATGTGTAAAGCGTTAAAAGTTGGAGACAGTAGAGTGTTTGTGTAAAGTGATTATTCACTGTATACCAGGCCGAAGAAAAGGAAATGTATTCCACCAATCAGCGAATGTCAAGAGGGAGGTGCGAGATTTAAGTTGCCATAGCCAGCTATCTTCAGAATTTTTTCTCCTGGAGGAGCAGTCATTTTTTGATGCAGAAAAAGCTTGGGAAGAATAACAAAAGTTTGTTAACAAAAAGGCAGCCATCAAGCTTCTGATAATAAAGCTCAGAGAGAGATTTTGCCAATGAAACCTTTTCAAATATTCCAAAGAAAAATGCTTGAGAGATAGAAAAGCAAAGGAGTTGACTAGAAAGACTGGAGTACCTTGGAATTGAACCAGAGTCTAGAATTAGAAGATGTAGATGAACAGGAAGAAGGCCTGTATTAATGACTACATGGAAGATTACAAATTAAACACATTTGTGACATATGGCTGTACAAGAACAAGCAGAAAGAATGGACTTTTTGTTGACTTTGTTAAACTTGTAGGGGACTGAAAGGCTTCTTCCCTACTTCAGGTCATTAATGTTTGAAAGGACACTAAGGGAAAGAAGAGAAGAGAAAGGAAAACAGTAACTGTAAGTAAAGCCATTTCTCGTCTTAACAGTATTTCTATAAAACATTTCCTTATATAAATTACATGGTAGAACATTTTCAGATATTGTATATGAAAGAAACTAAAATAAATGGATTTTTTTTCTTCTTAGTATTAAAAAATGTAGGCATTACACTTAGAGAGAAAAAAGGTTGCACAAAAGCATTTTTAAGATAATAGGCTGTAATCTTGAGTTGTTGATGTTGGGAATGGAGTGTAAAAGTACACAGATCACAATATATGTATTGCTCATATGTTTTCTCTTACTTTTGCATAGCTGAATGTCTGGATGAAGGTTACTGATTTAATATAATTACAAGTTTTAAGTGGAAACAAATAAGAGAACAATTAATGCAATAAATTTCAGCGTGACTTTGGAAGCCTGCAGCTGAAGGCTACATTTATTTCTTGGTTTCCATGGAGACAAGTTGATTATAGGTCCATAAAAAGCCGAAGCATTGGTTTCTTTGAGTTTAAAAGTTAATATTTTCTGTAAACATGCAAGTTGTTTTTCACATTTAGGAATGGAATAAAGATAAAACAATAACAGACATCAATTAGTGTACCTAGGAGCACAGGCAGTATTGTGCACCCAAGTATGGCTAACCTTATCAGACGTAAAGTTAAGGTTATTCTTGCATCTTAGCATGGAGTACATTAACTTTAGGTCAGAAAATGCATGTGTGTGTAGCTGTCTATTTGGGGGCAATTGTCACTATTAGGAGGGTTAAAACTTCATTATTTGAAAATGTACATAGTTTTGTGGGTTTGTATTAAGTTAACAGGTCATGAGGGTGTGCAGAGTTATTTTTTTTAAGGGTTTTCATTAAAATAAGTATTGTAAAATGTGACGGGTTCAAATGGAGAGGACAAGAAACAAAGGGGAACCTGTCAAACATTAGTGGGTGCATATATCACAAAATATGGAAAGAGACATGCAAGACAGCTCTCATATATATAAAAGATGGGAATAATTACCTAGTATCATAATGGCAACGCTTTCCATGTTATCTTGCAATGTGAATGATCTTACAGGTATACATAAAAAGGAAAATATTGAATTATACTAAGAAATGTAAAGTGCAAATAGCAATGCTACAGGAGACATACTTGGAAAGACCCGAGAATGGGAATTTGAAAAATAAATGATTTTAGGATGGATATTCAGCACAGTATCAGGGATAAAGAAAAAGAAGAGTACTTATACTAATTGCTAGAGGAGTTCCAATGATGATATAAGAGGAACTTTGTGCTAGTAAGGTGTTATTGGCAAGGGAGCTGGATCACACTGGCATGTATTTATATTCCACCAAAGACTCCTAATATGGAGCTTAATTTTTTTTGAGAAATATCAGTTTTAAGCAGGGGGAATATTACTTATAGATGTGGGCTAGAATTTGTTTTGCAACAGTGAGGATGTATCCAGGGGACATAAAAGGGAAATTATAGTAAAAAAGAGGGCAGATTTTTAAAAATATTTGGCATGGAATGCATTGTCAGTAGTAGGAACTTGGAAATAATTTACATATTATTCCCCAAGGTGCAATAAATGGGCTAGACTAGAAAGACGCTGTAGTTCACAATCACATATGCATTTAACTGTGAGCTTTAGCACACATCCAATAACCATTTCAGATTATGCACCAATAACCAAGATAAAAATGAAGAGAAATGAAGTAAAAAATGAAACACTGGCACTTCCCCACCTATTTTTTAAAGAAAAAAATGTAAGGAATGGGTAGTGAAAATTTGGAAGTTATTAGGGAAGATAGAAAGTTATTCAGAAGTTAACAGCTAGTGAGTGGGAAAATGAAAGTGGAGTTTAAACTAGGGTAGAAATAAAAGAAAAAGAGATATGGTTAAGAAGCATCAATAATTATTTAGAGGGGCTGACAAAGGCTTAGGTATTACAGATTAAGGAGAATCTCAAAGAACAAAGAGGAGCAACTGCAGAGTGCTAAAGAGAAAATAATGAAGCACTTGGACAAGATGCAGGAGTTTAAAAAGATTGCTGTTAAGCAACTGTTTTTGATAACTCCAGTGAACAAACTTTTAGCACAGCAACGTGGGCAACAGATAGTGGAAAAAGTTGTTGCCAAACCCAGGGAGATTATAACAAGAAAACTAACCAGAGGTCATGTAAAGGTATTAGAGTTATTTCAGGAAATGTTATGAGAATTTTATAAAGCAAAGATATGTTGAATTCAAGAAAATGCACACACAAAAATATTCATGGAAGACTTAAATATGCCAAGGTCAGAGGTAGAGGAGGCTAACAGTAACAGTTAAGATAGCAGGAGATGAGATACAAGCAGTGATATATGACCAAGTTGCAGGAAAGTCTCCAGGAACAGATGGTATTCCAGTGGAAGTTTGAAGTTAGGAGGGAAGAAAGTGATAAAGATCTGGAAGGCTTCATTTAAACAGTATTTAAAAGGAGAAGCACCAACATCCTGACAAAAAGCCGTGGTGGTTGTAACACCTAAAGATGGTAAAGACCCATCATGTCCAGCTTCATATAGGCCATTTCAATTTTAAACCATGATTCTAAAGTGTTTATGTCTATAATGGCTAAAAGAATAGCAAAGGTGTTGGCAAAATTGATAGATATGAATCAATGTGATTTTGTTGAGGGTAGGCAAACATTTGACAACATTAACAGAACAATGGTGATCCAGATGGAAGCAGAATGTAAGAAAATACCACTGTTGTTAGCGAGTCTTGATGCATAGAAATCATTTGACAGAGTAAGCTGGGATTTAGGATAAGGGCAATGGGGTCATTTACATTCCTTGATACAATACTAAGGTTATTTAGAGGGTCATGTGAGGGATCAGAGGCAAAAACAATTTGGGAGCGATGGGGTCACTCTCTGATAAGTTGTGTTGAAATAGAGGAACCAGACAGGGGTGTCCCTTTGTCTTTTATTTGTGTGATATTTAGAACCACTGGAAATAATAAGAGACTCAGAAATTCAAGGATATAATGTGTATGGTAATCAAGGAAATTTGGCATTTGCAGATATTATTTAATATCTGATAAAACAATAAAATGTAATTTTAGTGCTGGGAAACATTCTGAGACAGTTTCAAGTTTTATTGGGATATAAAATTAAATGAAGATAAAACCAACGCTGTAGTAGTAAACTATGTACCCACACATAAATATGGGTGTTGCTGAACCAATTAATGTGGACTTAATAAAATGAAGCAATTAGGAATATGAGTTATAAAGGATTATGTTATAGCAACTAGAGAAGATTAACAAAAGACAATACAACAGTTGAGAAACTGGATAGATATGGATAGCATAATACTAGTAGTAAAAATGCTTTTGTCCTTTTAGTTTTAAACACAGGCCAGGCTTGTTTTTATCAAAGAGAACTTGTGGATGAGAATTAATAAAGAGTTGAAGGATTTCATCTGGTAGAGGAAGAGGACAAGAGTCCAGTGGAATAAGCTGATTCTTCCAATAGAAGGAAGTGGTTTAGGATTACCTGATATACCTGATTTAAAGGGACATTTTAGAACTCACAATTAAGGATTTTATATACAACACAGGCAGAAAACTACAGTTCAAAGAAGAAAGAGATAATGATAAAGCAGGAAAGTACTCAAGAAATAAGGAGAGGAGTGGGATTGTGTATGCAAATCCTCAAGGAGAATAACAGTCATACATAATTTTATATTCATAAAGTAACAGAACTATTGTAAGAATTAAACCAAAGAGAATGGGGAAGAGGAAATTCTGCCAAAAGGATGAGTGCAGTTGGAATTATACAGAATAGAGGGGGCTGGAATTTACTGGGGGAAACTGGCAAAGGGACCAGCGTATTGGGAACAAATAAGTAGAGAGGGAAAGGTAATAGACTGGATAAGCAATTCACAAAGAAACAATGGAAGGACATTATGTATGGCTCCCAGATATGCAATAAAGTCTAGAAGATATACGATTTTTTGCTTGGAAATGTTTGCATAGCTATTTTATACCCGAAGCAGCCTCCAAACAATTTTTACTCAGGTAGATGTCAAATGTTGGAGGTGGGATGGGGAAGAAAGAGGTAACTGGGAGCATATAATTTTGGAGTGTAGCAAGTTGGCAGATTTGTAAAAAAAAAAAAAAATCCCTACAGAGTATTCTGTCAGAAATACTGGGTGAGCAAATGGGTATAACTAAGGAACTAATTATACTTTGCTGGGATACAGAATCTGACTTAGTAAGGGCTTGTTAAGTTTACTTTTTGCCGCCGTTTAAAAAAAAAAAAAAAAACAGCTACTAGAAAATGGAAATGAAAGCCTAATTCAACCATATTTGAATTAATGAAAGCTATCACAGAAATAAAAGAACTTGAAGTTGAATCTTTAAAAAAATGGTAGGAGCATATTACATAGAAAAATGGAAATTGTGGGAATACCACATGCAGAGAAATTGTTTTGGGGGAGTAGCGAGTTTTAAGGGAATGCAAGAATTGGACCCATTTATGCAATGTCAGCTTGACTGTACTGTAGAGAATATACGAGATGTATAATATTTGTAACTATAAGCATGTTAATTTTTTTTTTAAAATATAAATGTAAGTTTTCCTATGTCACAAGTTATAATTCAATAAAGTTTTTTAAAGGTACTAAACAAGCTAAATTTCAAAGCCACTTCGAGGGACCAGAGGAACCAGCTATTCTTCACACACAATCACATGATCTCTCATAATAACAGACTTTCTGCTTAAAGTACTGGCGTGTGGTATATTAGTGTATTCACTAACACTAGGATAAATTACCTTCTGATTGTTTAGAGAGACCTGTTCACCAAATTGAGTTTAAGTGGCTTATGCAAAGTCCAGCTTCTTGGGGGCACAGACATTATATGCCCTATTTTTATTTATTTATATTTGACACAACAAATTGGTTTAAGTATTCAAGTCTCTTGGCATTCCACATGGGACCTGCATTCAAGGCATGAATACAGAGCTTCAGTTGATGAGAGTGGTTATTTAAATGCTCTCAGAAACAGCAGACAATATGGCTTGATGCTAAGTTTGCAAAAAAGCCAGCAGCTTATCGCACATTTTTGAAATATGTTCATAGATGCAGTTTTCCACCAGACCACGCAAAACTGCAGTGAACTACTCCATGCAAATCTTTCAGACAAGCAATAACTTATTCTGGGTGCACTGCCATGTGTGAAAGCTCACTAAAATGCCTAAGAGGCAATCTTGGACCTTCTCAACTTAATCATACGATGAAGCATCTACTAGAAAGTTAAAATCAAAAGTGCCTCACCAGAACGAAAATACATTTTTGCAATCATTTCACAGGTTTTAAGAAATGCCTCAGTAACATCTTTATCAACCTGTTAAGTTTAAAATCCTTGAGAATGGTGCTGTCTGGTGGGTCAGAGACATGCAATGCTGTTAACTAAAGTTGCAAGCAAATGTTTTCTCCCCCATTTTCCTTCACTCCTTTTTATACTACTGCTAATCACCGTCAGACACAAAGCTACTCACCGAAAATCTTTGGTTTAGGTTGCTTCTTCCATTACAGCTTTGTTCTTCTTTACTTTATTTGAATGTTTCCTTGGTGGATGTTTGGATCAGGCCCATAAATAGTCTAATGGAAAACAGTCAAAATGCATTCTACCATAATATCCTCATGAGACAAAGCAAGTCTAACAAACCAGGATCTCATCATTTTGACAACTTTCTATCACACTGAGCTGATCGAAGGAAAGACACTGAGGAAACTCGGAGCTATAATATATAACATTAAGTATCCTGTTTTTGTTTATTTGTTCTTTATTTATTTGTTATTTATAGCACTTTATATTTTTTCTAGCTAGTTTCACTGTGTGTGAGGTATGAACTGGAAATTGTCCACTTTTATTAAGCATCTGTTGGGTTGTTTGCTTCTGATAACTTGCTGCAGTTAAACTCTTTTTTCTAGAGGTTCCTTTAGCCGTTTAAAACTTTCATTTAAAGGCTCACTGCTGCTTTTCAGCTGTGAGAAACATTTCTGCACTTGTTTCCCACCCTCCCTCCCTGTTGGTATAGTTTTATAGTTGGTGGCTTTGCAGTTGCCTGCCCCTAGTGTAAATTTGATCTGGGACCCTCCTCCCAGTCTAGTGTCATTACCTCATTCTACCCAGTACAAGGAGAACATTTGAGAAGGCCAATCAGCTTAGTTTCTGCTGCACCTTTCTCTCTTTCCACTTAAAAATCTGCTTTTACTGTATTTGTGTTTCTTCCTACTTTATTTTGCTTTTGAGTCATCTTAAAAGTACTCAATTGTATTTATTACTGCTTGGTGTAACTCATTCTAAGCCTTTTAGTTTTAAGCACTTGGGCTTCAGACCAGCTGTTTTACATTAAGAAGGTTTGTGGTCTGCACTGTAGTGGCAGAACAGGTAGCTTACATCCTTCTAAGTTGGGAACTGCTGATTGAGGGCTCAGTGTCCGTTATTCTAAAAGTGTATCAATTCTGGTTTAAGCACTTGGGCTTCAGGCCAGTTATTTTACATTAAGAGGGCTCGTGGTCTGCATTCTTGTAGGAGGAGAGGCTGGACTCTTCCCTTCTGAGCTGGGAATTTCTGGTTAAAGGCTTATAGTGCCTGCATATTTGAACTGCTTCTTACTGAAATTGGTACACCTTGTTTGCTGTAGCATAGACTAGATCCAGGCCTGCTGAATCTAGCTTTGTTTGTATGCTTGTTGTTTGTTTGCTTGTCATTTCCCTGAAATGCTAATTCCACCTAAAACGCGGCTTTTCAGCACTTCTGTGGATCCCTAGTGATATCTGCATCGCTTACTGTACTTATTTTCTTGTTTCACTTGAAAGACAGTTACTGTTTGTCGTTTTTGCATTTAAGTTACCTGTAACACATTGCATTTAAGTTACCTGGCACTTGCTCACTAAGTCAGCACTAAAAAATTAAAAGCACCCTCACAAACTCCCCTGGAGTACCTTGTTCCCCATTGGCCCTTTTTTTCAATTATAAAGGAATTCCCAATACTATTCTAGCATGTCCAAAGGTCAGTTGTCAATCTCCTCTCCGGTCCAGCTGGTGAATCTGGGAATCTTGAGGCAATGTTACAACTGCCTCATGTACACAGACAACCCTCTCTTCCTCCCAACAAATTCCAACACATGTGAGAGATGTAACCATATAGCCAAACTGGAGGCTAAGCTCTCTCAACTCAGTACTGGAGTAACCAGTCAGGAGGAGAAGGAAACTACACTCACTACAATTCCAGTCTCACATAGACCTACCACGACAGCAAACCAAACACAAACACACAAAAACATACTCGGAGGCTCTAAATAAAAATCTGCCTAAGCAGCAGAGACCTCCAAAGCAGACACCCAAGCAACCGCTACCCCAAAACAAAAGACGTGCAACACATAGCTCACAAAGCCAGTGTGCCAAACAGTCACAGCCCTTAAGGCTAAACAACACACATGATACACTTGGAATAGGTGACTATCGTCAGGCACACTGATGTCCTGCTCACCAGGCTGAACAAGGAGAAGGTCACGGTGAGCTGCCTGTCGGGCGCTAGGATCCGCCACATAACACAAGCACTCAGGTCACTCCAAGGCAAGTACAATATGACTCCATCATTGTCCATGCTGGTGTGAATGACCTGAGACGTACCTCCCTGGACTACATGAAAAGAGACATAGAGGAGCTCTCTGAGCATGTAGCCCAGGTCGGTATGACCCTGACCTTGAGTAGCATCTTACCCTCACCAAGAATGATGCCACAATATGAAGACAAGATGATCAATTTCAACAATTGGCTTAAATATTGGTGTCATTCAAAGGGGATCAAATGCCTGTCAGTCTGGGATGACATGCTCGACAAGCCACGATGCTTCGCTAGGGATGGCTTGCACCTGTCACCCCTGGGCTTTCGGATATTGGCAAAGGCTCTTGCTACCCACCTCCATAGGTATCACAAGGGATAAGAAACTAAGAGTAATGCTACTCAACGCCAGAAGTCTAAACCTCAAGATGCATACACTCAAAACTCTCCTTAGCATGGAGAACATCGATATCTGTTAGATATCTGTGCAGTAATAGAAACCTGGTTCAAGGCTCCTGAGAGCACCCCAGCACTACCAGGTTATACCTCATACCATGCTTTTCGGCCCCAAAACTTGGACCGAACCACAAAGAAAAAAAAAAAGAGGGGGGTATCAATATTCGTCAAAGATAGCCACATCTCCAGGTTGGTGGCACAGCACGAAGCATCAGAGACTATCCATGTGCAACTAACAGTGGGTAAAACTGCCTTCTAGTTTATAGCCTGCTACAGACCACCCTCCCAAACCCAGGAACCCCTGAGAACACTGGAAAATATGAAGGTCTCTCCAAACACCATTATATTGGGCGACTTCAACTACCCAAACATAGACTGGGAGCATTACCCTAGCTCTAACACCCTAGCCCAAAGGTTCCTAGAATTTATAAACTCAAATGCTATGGAACAACTTGTTACCACTCCCACAAGAGGGGAAAACATACTGGACCTGATCATCACCAACATGGGGACTCTATGCTCCAGACCAGAAGTGTATTCCTCACTGGTAAGATCAGACCATAAACTAATCTCACTGGATATTCACATCCCGACCCCACCCCCTGCCCAGAAAACCACAGAGAAAAACTTCTCTAAAGCAAATTTCACACTCCTCAAAACCGAGGTGGAATCCTTCAAAGCCCCCGGGCCTGTGGAAAATATGGACCAGACCGCAGAATCCTTTATAAATGCATTCTATGAACACCTTAAGGAATGCATGGATCATGCAATCCCAAATAAAACCAAGACCCAATCCTCCAAAGGCAGACATCCTGTCTGGTGGACCCCAGCCATAAACAAACTATACAATAGAAGGAGGAAGCTACTACATGATAGAGCAAAATCCCAAAAAGGGAAGGCATCTCTGATTAGTATTAGCAAAAAACTTTGGGCACTCATAAAATCGTCTAAGGCCAGCTTCGAGAGAAAAATTGCACAGGACACTAAGGATAATCACAAGGCTTTCTTTAACTGTTAGAAACCTGGGTGGGAATTCCCAGATATGCTCAGAATTAGTCCAAAATGACAAAAAATACACCGAACCCACAGACATTGCCAACATCCTAGCTGACAGGTTCAGCGCAAACTTCTCCCCCCCTCCCCACCAAAAGGGCAAATATCTATCCCAGCAGAGTGCTGCCCCCCCCTGACATCTCAGATGCTCAGGTAAGAGCTGCCCTCTCCAAAGCAAAAAACACAGCATCAATGGGACCAGATGGTGTCCCGGGCTGCGTCCTACATGAACTCCAAGAAGAGCTAAACTCAAACATAAAACTACTGTTCAATCTCACCCTTACTACAAGATATGTACCCAAAGAGTGGTGTACAGCAACAGTGATCCCTCTCCACAAAGGTGGTGCCTCAACGGATCCTGGAAACTATCGCCCCATAAGCCTGACTAGCTTGGTCTGCAAAGCTATGGAAGGGATCATCATGGACCTCATAAATAAAGATATTGGGGACCTACAGACATTGGATCCTATCCAGTTCGGATTTGTTAAGGGCAGATCCTGCCTCTTAAACCTGGTCGATTTCTTTGAAACAGTCACCAAGGCCACTGACGAGGGGAAGGTGGTCCCCACAGCCTACCTGGACCTCGCAAAAGCCTTTGATACAATACCCCACTCGGGCATTATAGATAAGCTCACCAACTTAAATATAAACCCCTATGTCACTAGATGGGTTGCAAACTGGCTCAAGGACAGAACCCACATGGTTAGAATTGCTGGAGCCATGTCAGACTCCAAACCAGTTACAAGTGGCGTCCCACAAGACTGAGTCCTGGGACCTCTCTTGTTCGGTATATATTTCTCGGAGGTACAGGCCAACACGGAAGGACTGTGGCTGACCAAGTTCGCAGATGACTGCAAACTGGGCGCCATAATCGACTCTCCAGCCAACACAAGCATCCTCCAAAAGGGCCTCAAAGAAACAGAAAACTGGTGCCAGAGCCATGGCCTCAAGCTAAACACCAAAAAGTGTATAGTCATCCCCTTTGGCAAAAACAAAGTGCCCACAAATTACCACATAGGTGGTAATCCATTAAGTACAAAAGTAGTAATTAGGGACCTGGGGACCCAATAGCAATCTCTCATTTGACAACCACATAGCCAAAGTGGTTAGAAAAACATTTTATATAGCCCACCTAATCATGAAGGGATTCACATCTAGATCAGGGGTGGTCATCGTGCCTCTTTACTTATCCCTCATCAGGCACATAATTGAGTACAATGCCCCTTTTGGGATGCACCTTACCAGACACCTGCAGCAACTGGAAAGACCCCAAAATTACCTCACCAAGAGGATCAAAGGGCTCAAACAGATGCCATATGCTGCCCGGTTAAAGAAACGCCAGCTCTACTCAGTGGCATACCGCCTGCTCAGAGGCGATCTGTGCCTGATGTATAAAGCCATGTCCAACCCGGAATTAATGGACGTGCTGCACCTCAGAAAATCCAAATCCCATCGAGCTACGTGCTCGGGAGACTTTAACCTCAGCACTGAAATAAATAGGACATGCCGGAGGGACAGATTCATAAACCAGAGGCTCCCTTCACTCTGGAATAAAATCCCAGTCCAGGTTAGGCAGAGTCCCTCACTGACTCTCTTCAAGAGGAATCTTGATGAGTGGATGGGAGATCGTAGATTTACCCCGGGTATCCCTTCTGTGTCACTGTTAGACAGAGGCACAGTATACTAACCTCGAAAAAGGGCATAGCAAAATTAATTTAAAATGGGTGGCGAAAGCCAAACACACTCTGGCTAGGCTTATAAATGCCCTAGGGCAGATAGCCTAGTATGAACCTATGAACCTAAGAATAAAAAATCCTGTTAAGTAACAGAAGGCAAGATTGAGACTGAAAAAAAGATACTTCAGTCATCTGCTGTTACAGTAGATATTTCATACAACTTATACTCCCATCACGTACTGTCATGGTGAGGATCTAACCTAACTATCATATACTAATACTTTGGAAATCCTGTCTTCGAATTGCTGGATGGGTAAAATGCCAAGCAACAGTTGCCCATCAAAAGTGTGAGGCTGAATAACCCAAGTCCTTATTCTTGAGAAATCAAACTGTGACTCAAAGTAACAACAGATTCAGAAATTCACTCTTATACTCTAAGCATTTTCGGAGTGGCTTTGCTCTGCTGCAACCCCCACATCTCTGGCACTTCTACATGTACTAACTTTGAGAGTGCTGCTACTCAAAGTAGGGAGACACACCATATCACAGTCTCAAAGTCGGTATTTATTCCCCTCATTCGCATCTGTAGTTTCATACTTCTATGGACTGCAGTCCTCATTCATTAGCCTCCCCAAAGTCAGATGGGGGCTCCAAGCAAGCAAGGTTTGAGCACTGCCATACCAGACAACCTCCGTTTTTTAAAGGATGTGTATAATTTTAGTGCCCGATAAACAAATGAACCATGGACCAAGCAGAAAATTCACACATAGGTTTGAAATGTATTCTGAAAAAAAAAAATCATAAAAATCTAGTGGAAGGCGCTATAATAAAGAAACCTCTTTCTGGAATCATAGCTGAATCCAGTGCAGGTAACTATCCATTTGGGAATGGATTGTTTTCCCCACAAAGGCTATGGTCATACTCTATGCAAATGCGTACATTATTTAAATTAAAGGGGGGTGCTAACATGCTAAAGTCTTTCCAAATCGAAAATTCAGACCACTGCACACGGACCAGGCTGGATAGCAATAGACAAATCCTTTATTGCAGACTAAGCGCTTTCACCATTACAAATGGCATCTTCAGAGTAAAGGGCTAAAAAATCACACCCCTTAATATAGGACTTAGTATAAATTAATTAATTGAATAATTGACTGATTAATTGATTATATACAATAAAAATAAACCAAACTAGGAGAATAATCTGAAATGTGAACTAAAAACAGTATATATATATATATATCTAACACACCCTTGCCAATGAGTCCATACAAACATTCATTCATATAAATATATTGCTTTTATACCTACAAAATCAATGACACAAAACATTTGTGATTTCATTAAATATAAATATCAATATACACATAAAACAAAGTTTGTTAATACATTAATATAAAATACTAAAACTATTTAAAATTTAAACCAAATCAATTAAATCTGATAAGATTTTTGCTTAAGCACAGGCTTCAAAGAAATGTAATCATTCAAACCAGGCTCCTTCATTGCATTTAACCTCAATTGCCACTCAATCTCCAAGACAGCAACCCTATTATTGACATCACCCCCTTGATCAGTATACACACGATCAATAACAAAAAATACAAACTTTTTGAACTGAGAACATTTAATACTGTGCAAGAATAAAGCATTGTGGACATCTCTAATAGCTCTTACATGCTCTATGACCCTATCTCTTAATCTATGAGTGGTCATCCCCACATAAATGCATTACAGGTACTGCAGGTAGCCAAATACACTAGGTTTTGGCTATTACAACCACATACTCCAGGACAGGCTAAAGTGCGTGGAAACCCGGCAACACATATGTAAGCCCCCTCAGCAATAAATCTGCAGCATCTACACGCTCCACACTTTCCCATCCACGATCATTTACATCTACTTACACCTTCCAATATATTCTTCAAATTGTCACCTTTACTGAAGACAATCATCGGCGTCCTCCCAACAATCCCTTTTATCTCACAGCTTAAACAATGGTCCCAGGCATGTCTAATTGTCGAACACATTTCAATAGCCTTCTCACTGTATTTTAACACAAAAACAGGACCATTCTTACCATTATCAACCTCACTTCTGCACACATTTTCCATCCCACTAGTCAACACATTCTCAGGGGCAATTTTTTTCAAGATAGGCTTATATATAGTCTGTCTTTTTTTGTAAACTTCTTTTTTGACCCTCAACAAAAGCTTTAAGGGGTAACCCCTATCTAGCAAGAAACCTATTAAATTATAGATCTCCTGTCTAAAACCAAGATCCTCACTCACTAACCTTGAAATCCGCACCATCTGACCTATAGCCACTTTTAGCTCTTTACTCTGAAGATGCCATTTGTAATGGTGAAAGCGCTTAGTCTGCAATAAAGGATTTGTCTATTGCTATCCAGCCTGGTCCGTGTGCAGTGGTCTGAATTTTCGATTTGTGATTACTATTAGACCCTCCATTGGGTTTATTCTCTTTTCTGCTTGTTACTACCTTTTTCGGCTCTGCTGATGGACTGTGGCATTGGCAGCGTAGGTGAATTTTCTTGTTGCTCAGTTTATTCGTGATGGATGTGGCCTTGAAAGAACTGTCACAAGTTGTGCAAAAATTGATTGTTTTAAATGAACAGCAAGCTGGGGCTCAAGGTTCGGTGGCTATGGCAAGTCCTACTGACTCGCAAGTCGAGTTATTTACTCTGCATTCCCCTGTTGCTGCGTCGCTGCCTCCTGGACAGAAAACAGCTGTGGCTGGTTCCTATAGTGGAGCGGTATCTAAAAACAAATCCAATTCGATTCATACAACGCTAGGGGGAGCTAGTGGCTCGAGTGGTGCTCAACCTGCATTACCGGTGAATGCAGGAAGTAATAACAGTTTGGATTCTTGGTTTGAACTGCCGGTAATGGAGCTGTGTGCACCTGATACCCTTTCCAGCGGCAAAATTGTTTATCCGACATTAAAAGAGCAGATTCATCGTTACGACAAGCTCTGTACTAAATACAGAGCGCTCCAACTTGACAACGTATTCCTTTTCAAAGTCCAGGAGTTTAAAGCAGGTTCCTAAGAGGCTTCGGGTTTGGAAACTCCCGATGGGCATTGAACAAGGTACTGTGTACTTTGATAAAATGGTTACTTTATTTGACCGAGTTGGGTTGGAGTTATTAGATATTATCATTGATAACAATGACAGAAAGTTGTTGGAGCTGCGTGGTGAGATAGTATTATTGCATTCTAGTATTACATCAGATTTGTTGTTTTTTCAGTACAAAGAATGGTTCGATAAACTGCTCAATGCTCGCCAGTACCCTAACAAAAATAAGGTTATCAAACAGAAAAAGCTGGCTAGAGATTATGCTGATTACACCAATAAATGTGCATACCCTCCTGGTCATTCCAGGCTTCATACTTCAAGAGTTCCAAGTACTGTTATGGCATTAGATCAATGTTTGGACAATCGTGTGCCTAACTGTGAATCTGTATCAGAGGAGGTTTTTTTGGAACAGCCTCAAGGACTGAGGAGGTCGGAGAGGTTGTACAACAAGGGTCGTTCGACGGAGCGTCTTCAACACAAGTTTCTTCGGGAGGGGAGGGGGGCGTCTCAGAGGGACATTATGGAACTTTAGTTCCTTATAATGAATATGTAGTACAACTCAATGATGTTTGTCATGTAAGTGATGTTAGAGATGCCAATGAGTCTAGTATTTTAAATATTGATTTTACTAATTCTTTACAGAGTTTGTTTCATTTTGAAATGTGTGATGACTTTAACATTGATGGTTGTGAGTTAGTGGCCATCAATGGACAAATTTATGGGCAAAGCAATGTTTTATTTTCTAGTTTTAAAATGCCACGAGCTTTAGAAAATGAAGGAACAAGCGCTGTCAATGGTATTAATTGTGGTGTACAGCAAGAAGTTTTAGTTAGGCCTAATGGCTTTGATGTCTGTTACAGTAATAGCAGCAGTGATGTTGTTCTCAGTGGGTGTTTATGTAGGGATATATTGAAAAAATATGGGTTTATTATTTACAACTACACCGAGATGGAAATTACAGATGTTTTTTTTGGTTTATTTTCTAAAGGTATAAATTTTGTGCCCAATTTCAAACTTGATATAGCTCAAGTTTTGATCAATTTAAAACTTTTTTTGAGAAAATTAAATTTGCAGGTGTTGGGAAAGGAAAGACAAGACTGTGACGAATTTTGTAATTCATTAGTGGTTCCTTTAAAAAGGAATAGTACCTTTATCCCTCCTTTTAACCCTGAATTCTCAGTATTTGAAAAATTGTTGGAACTTGAATTTAGGAGGATATGTTCCCAAAGGTATATCCTTGAGGATAATTTGAGTAGTGAAGAGAGGTTGTCCTTAAGGGAATTGAGAACAAATGAGAATATTAGATATATGAAGCCCGATAAGGGTGGCGGTATGGTCCTCATGGCAAAGATTGATTATATTGCATCAATGTTGGGGCTTTTAGGGGACCAAGCCACCTACAATAGGGTATCCATCAATGAAGTGAATAGGGCATACCAAAAAATTGATTTGTTTTTATTGGATTCACTGTTCCAGGGTGCTATTAGTGAAATGGAATTTGATTTTTTTAGCAGTTAAGTACCCAGTTATGCCGTGCATCTTTGGTATTCCAAAGGTGCACAAAGGTGTGGATAACCTTTGCTTCAGACCCATTGTTTCTGCAAGGGGCTCAAAGACAGAACCCCTGGCTGCTTTTGTGGATGTTTTGTCGAAACCAGCCCTCAATGAGGTTTCCCATGTTTTGAGAGATTCATGGCACTGTCTTGAGAGGTTAAGGGATGTGAAAGCATGTCCTGGCTCCTATAGTTTTCTTACAGTGATGTGGTTAATTTGTTCTCTGTTATTCCACACCTTGAGGGGTTGGAAATGTTTTATGATGGCCTCAATACCAGCAATAAAATTGACAAGGGGAGGTTGAACTTTCTCCAGGATGTTATGGAGATAAGAACAATTTTATGAGGTTTGAAGGCGAGATGTTTCGGCAAACTTCGGGTGTAGCAATGGGGGCAAAATGTGCCCCTACCTTTGCCAATCTTGTTTTGTTAGCATGGGAGAGGAAGTTTGTGTTCCCTTCTAAATATAATTCTAAAATCGTCCTCTACAATAGATTTTTGGACGATTTATTAATCCTATAGAATGGAAATGAGATGGAGGCTTTGGACTTTGTGAATTACCTTAACAGTACCACAGGATTTTTGAAGTTCACCTATCAGTGGAATGGTGAGAGTATTAACTTCTTGGATATTAGGATTGCCAAGATAGATGGGAGATTGTCTAGTACTATATTTAGAAAGGAGAACTATTCTAATTCAATGCTTCACTATTCCAGCTGTCACCCGTTTTATCAGAGAAATGGGGTGGCTAAAGGTCAGATGGTGCGGATTTCGAGGTTAGTGAGTGAGGATCTTGGTTTTAGACAGGAGATCTATAATTTAATAGGTTTCTTGCTAGATAGGGGTTACCCCTTAAAGCTTTTGTTGAGGGTCAAAAAAGAAGTTTACAAAAAAAGACGGACTATATATAAGCCTATCTTGAAAAAGATTGCCCCTGAGAATGTGTTGACTAGTGGGATGGAAAATGTGTGCAGAAGTGAGGTTGATAATGGTAAGAATGGTCCTGTTTTTGTGTTAAAATACAGTGAGAAGGCTATTGAAATGTGTTCGACAATTAGACATGCCTGGGACCATTGTTTAAGCCGTAAGATAAAAGGGATTGTTGGGAGGACGCCGATGATTGTCTTCAGTAAAGGTGACAATTTGAAGAATATATTGGAAGGTGTAAGTAGGTGTAAGAGATCGTGGATGGGAAAGTGTGGAGCGTGTAGATGCTGCAGATTTATTGCTGAGGGGGCTTACATATGTGTTGCCGGGTTTCCACGCACTTTAGCCTGTCCTGGAGTATGTGGTTGTAATAGCCAAAACCTAGTGTATTTGGCTACCTGCAGTACCTGTGATGCATTTTATGTGGGGATGACCACTCAGATTAAGAGATAGGGTCATGGAGCATGTAAGAGCTATTAAAAAAAAGAGATGTTATTGATCGTGTGCATACTGATCAAGGGGATGATGTCAATAATAGGGTTGCTGTCTTGGAGGTTGAGTGGCAATTGAGGTTAAATGCAATGAAGGAGCCTGGATTGAATGATTACATTTCTTTGAAGCCTGTGCTTAAGCAAAAATCTTATCAGATTTAATTGATTTGGTTTAAATTTTAAATAGTTTTAGTATTTTATATTAATGTATTAACAAACTTTATTTTATGTGTATATTGATATTTATATTTATATTTAATGAAATCACAAATGTGTTTTTGTGTTTTGTGTCATTGATTTTGTAGGTATAAAAGCAATATATTTATATGAATGAATGTTTGTATGGACTCATTGGCAAGGGTGTGTTTTATATATATATATATATATATATATATATATATATACTGTTTTAGTTCACTTATTTCAGATTATTCTCCTAGTTTGGTTTATTTTTATTGTATATAATCAATTCATTAATCAGTCAATTATTCAATTAATTAATTTATACTAAGTCCTATATTAAGGGGTGTGATTTTTTAGCTCTTTACTCTGAAGATGCCATTTGTAATGGTGAAAGCACTTAGTCTGCAATAAAGGATTTGTCTATTGCTATCCAGCCTGGTCCGTGTGCAGTGGTCTGAATTTTCGATTTGTGATTACTATTAGACCCTCCATTGGGTTTATTCTCTTTTCTGCTTGATGCTAAAGTCTTTGGTTGACAGTTCATTCATATGTCACATATGTAGTCTGCAGATGCAAACTTCTGTGGACATATGCACACATAATTGATCATTTTAGATATATATTATACATGTGCGAGTGTTTGCGAAATATATTTTATATATAAAATATATGCATATGTATTGATATTATATGCACACACTCACACACACAAGTTCATACTAGGCTATCTGCCCAAGGGCATTTATAAGCCTAGCCCACAGTTTTTGTGGCTTTCGCCACCCCTTTAGTTTGAAGAAAACTATACCCATTGTTTTGCTGTGCCTCTGTCAAGCAAGAGACACTGAGGTAATCCCTGGGGTATATCTGCGATCTCCCATCCATTGGTCAAGATTTCTCTTGGACATGGCCAGTGAGGTGCTCTGCCTCATGTACCGGGATTTTGTTCCACAGCATAGGGAGTCTTTGGGTGATGAATCTGTCCCTCCAGCATGTCCTATTAATGACCGTGTCAAGGTTTAAGTCTCCTGCCCTTGTAGTTCTGAGGGATCTAGATTTTTTGAGGTGAAGCATGTTCATCAAATCTGGGTTTGACATGGCCTTGTATGTCAGGCACAGGTCACCTCTGAGCAGGCGGTAAGCGACTGAATAGAGCTGAAGTTCTTTCGGTCAGGCAGCATAAGACATATTTTTAAGACCCTTTATCCTTTTGGTGAGGAACTTTTGGGGCCTTTCCAGCTGCTGCAGGTGTCGGGTCAGATACATTCCGAATGGAGCATTGTACTCAATCATTGGTCTGATGAGTGATGAGTACAGGGGGACGATGACCTCCCTTGATCTAGATGTGAATCCCTTCATGATCAGGTGGGCAATGTAGAAGGTCTTCCTAACTACTTTAGCAACGTGAGTGTCAAATGATAGGTTACTGTCAACCTGGGTCCCCAGATCTCTGATAACTTCTTCTGTGCTCAGTGCTCAGTGGATTGCCACCTATATGGTAGCTAGGGGTAACTTTGTTTTTCCCGAAGGGCATGACTATGCATTTCTTGGCGTTTAACTTTAGGCCATGGCTCTGGCACCAGTTATCCGTTTCTGTGAGACCCTTCTGAAGGATATCTGTGTCAGATGTGTTTTCGACTATGGCGCCCAGTTTGCAGTCATCTGCAAACTTTGTCAGCCATAACCCTCCTGTGTTTGCTTGTACTTCAGAAAAGTAGATGCCGAACAAGAGTGGGCCCAGGACTGAGCCCTGTGGGACCCCACTTGTGACAGACTGAGTCTGACATGGCGCCAGCAACTCTGACCCTGTGGGTTCTGTCACTTAGCCAGTTTGCAACCCATCTTGTGATGTATGGGTTTACATTTAAGCTGATGAGTTTTTTGACGATACCTGAGTGGGGTATTGTGTCGAAAGCCTTTGCCAGGTCGAGGTAGGCTGTATGGACTGCCTTTCCCTCATCAATGGCCTTGGTGACTGTTTCGAAAAAGTCGACCAAGTTTAAAAGGCATGATCTGCCTTTGACAAAGCCAAACTGGGTTGGATCCAAAGTCTGCAAGTTCTCTATGTCTTTATTTATGAGTTCCATTACGATCCTCTCCATGGCTTTGCAGATCAGGCTTGTCAAGCTGATGGGACGGTAATTTCCAGGGTCGGTGGAGGCACCGCCTTTGTGAAGTGAGACCACAGTTGCCGTGCGCCACTCCTTGGGTACGTATCCTGAGGTGAGGCTAAGATTAAACAACTGTCCTAACTGCGGGTTTAATTCCTCGTTGAGTTCATGGAGCACACAGCCGGGGACACCATCCGGTCCCACGGATGCTGTGTTTTTCGCCTTAGAGAGAGCAGTTCTCACCTGGGCGTTAGAGATGTTTGGGGGGCTACAATCCTCTGGTATAGATCTCTCTCCTTTTGGGGAGGAGGGGGGGGAGAAGTTTGCACTGAACCTGTCAGCCAGTATATTGGCAATGTCTGTAGGTTCAGTAATTTTCACATCATTTTGAACTAATTCTGAGCATATCTGGGAGTTTCCTCCCAGGTTTCTAACATAGCTAAAGAAGGCCTTATGATTGTCTTTTTGAGTCCTTAGTGATTTTTCTCTCAAAATTTGCCTTGGATGATTTTATGAGAGCTCTTAGTTTTACTTATAGTGATCAAAGGTGTCTTACCTTTTAAGGATTTTGCTCTATCTTGTAGTAGCTTCCTCCTTTTGTTGTAGAGCTTGTTTATGGCTGGGGTCCACCAGACTGGACGCTTGCCTTTGGTACAAAGAGTCTTTGTTTTGTTTGGGATTGCCTGATCCATGCAGTCCTGTAGGTGCTGGTAGAAGGTGTTTGTAAGGATTCAGCGGCTTGGGTAATGTTTACCGCCGGCTCGGGGGCCTTAAAGGAGACCACACTAGTTTTTAGAAGTGTGAAGTCGGCTTTTGAGAAGTTCTTCACTGTGGTCTTTTTTATCTCAGGTGGGGGGCGGGATGAGGACCTCCAGTGAGATTAGTTTATGATCTGATCTCACCAGTGAGGGGTATACTTCCAGTGATGATCATTGTGATCCCATGTTCGTGATGATGAGGTCAAGTATGTTTTCACCTCTTGTGGGGATGGTGACTAGTTGTTCCATGGCATTTGAGTTTATGAACTCCAGGAATCTTTGGGCTAGAGTTTTTGGGCTTGAGTAGTGATCCCAGTCTATATTAGGGTAGTTGAAGTCACCTAGTATGATGGTGTTTGGAGATACATTTATCCCCTCCAGTGTTTTCAGGAAGGCTATGTGAGTTTCCTGAGTTTGAGAGGGTGGCCTGTAACATGCTACAAATTGCAGAGCAGTTTTTCCTATGGTTAATTGCACCTGGATGGTCTTCGATGCATCGTGCGTTGCCACCAACCTTGAGGTATGGGTGTCCTTGATGAATATGGACACCCCCCCTCCTTTCTTGGTGTTGTCTGGATTTTGGGGCCAGAATGCATGGTATGAGGCAAAACCTGATAGTGCTGGGGTGCTCTCAGGAGCCTTGAACCAGGTTTCAGTCACAGCACAGACATCGATATTCTCCATACTGAGAAGGACCTCGAGTGCGTGCATCTTGAGGTTGAGACTTCTGGCATTGAGCAGCATTACCCTTAGTTTTTTTCCTTTTTTGTGTTCTAGGGTGGTAGGTTTAGAATTTGAGCCTTGCCTAAAAAAGGCACTATAGGGGTGGCAAGAACCTTTGTCAATATCCGGAAGCCCAGGGGCGACAGGTGCAAGCCGCCCTCATGGCAGCGTGGCTTGTCCAGCATGTCATCCCAGGCAGACAGACATTAGATCCCCTTTGAATGACACCAGAGTTTAAGCCAATTATTAAAGCTGATCATCTTATCTTCGTATTGTGGCATCATTCTTGGTGAAGGTAGGATACTGCTCAAGGTCAGGGTCATACCTGCCTGGGCTACATAATCAGAGAGCTCCTCAATGTCTCTTTTCATGTAGTCCAAGGAGGTACGTCTCAGGTCGTTTACACCAGCATGGACAATGACTGAGTCATACTTGTACCTGCTGTTGAGAGACCTGAGTGCTTGCGTTATGTGGCGGATTCTAGCGCCCGACAGGCAGCTTACTGTGACCTTTTCCTTACTCAATCTGGTGAGCGGGACGTCAGTATGTCTGACTATGGAGTCACCAATGACGAGTGTGTCTGGTATTGTGTTTGGCCTTAAGGGCTGTGACTGTTTAGCACACTGACTGTGTGGTCTATGTGTTGCATGTGTTGTGTCTTGAGGTAGTGGTTGTTTGGGTGTCTGCTTTGGTGGCCTCTGCTGTTTTGGTAGATTTTTGATCAGAGCCTCCGAGTATGTCTTTGTGTGTTTATGTGTAAGATTTGAGGTTTTGATAGTACTATGTGAGACTGGGTGTGTGTTGTGTGTGGTACCCTTCTCCTCCTGTCTGGTCTTGCCAGTCTTATGTTGAGAGAGCTCGGCCTCCAGTTTGGCTGTATAGTTGCATCTCTCGCATGTATTTGTGTTTTGTGGGAGAAGAAGAGGGTTGTCTGTGTACATGAGGCAATTGTAACATTGCCTCAATATTCCCAGGTTCACCAGCTGAGCAGGAGAGGACCCTAGCAACTGATCTCTCGACATGCTAGAAGGAATAGATGAAAAACTTACAAAAGACTCCGGGGGATGTGGGTTCTAGGCTGGTGGAGTACTATCTATAATACGAGTGCTTTATCAAGGTGAAAGTATTGTAGGAGCAAGTGCTAGGCTTTACAGATAGAGAATAGTCTACTTGGGAATCAAGTAGAGATGAAATTTTTAGTTATAAGATACGCTGGTTAGATCAGCAGTAAAGTTCAAGGAAGGTAGTTTTAAGGGAAAAATTGAAGAGTGGAATTTAGGTAGCCCGAATAGTTTAACCTTGTTTAACCGCCGCTGCTCTTGTGTGCAACAGTGGCAACTCCGCGCTAAAGCGGCCTAGCGCGTGCTTTATAGCAGGGGCTGGAAAAAACAGGAAATGACCCAAAATGGCCAACGAATTACTAGTTGCTGTCTCTAACCACTCCTCTGAGGATAAACAAGCAGCTCAGTACTCCCCACTCCCACTGGTGAGTTAAGAAACTACCTCTGGCCACACAAGAAAATGGAGGAACACAGGAACCAAATACAAAGCCCAGGGATCAGCAAAATCTGATCACTGGAACAACTAACTAGGAAAGCAGAAGTATTTTTTTTAGTTTTTTTTTTGCACACACACAGAAAAAATACAGTAAATGCTTTGTTTTTGACTAAATTGCTATCAAAGGCTGGTACACTTGAGTGTATTAGCCTGTTTGTTACTTTTAAGCAAAACTTTAGCCAACAAGTGCAATCAACAATTTAAGCACAGAAAAACAGGAAAATCAGGTAATAAAACAGTAATATAGGCACAAACAGTAGTCGAAAAGCACAAAAGATCGAAAAATGCAAAATAAAAAGTTTAAAAAATACTTATAATCAAGAAAGTCACTTTTTCTGCTCTCTGCTGGCTTAGGAACTCTGCAGGGGACCACGAGGAGCTATGCCAAGTTCTCTAATGCCAGAAAAGCCCGTCAAAGCGTGCTTTATAGCAGGGGGCTGGAAAAAACAGGAAATGACCCAAAATGGCCAACGAATTACTAGTTGCTGTCTCTAACCACTCCTCTGAGGACAAACAAGCAGCTCAGTACTCCCCACTCCCACTGGTGAGTAAAGAAACTACCTCTGGCCACACAAGAAAATGGAGGAACACAGGAACCAAATACAAAGCCAAGGGATCAGCAAAATCTGATCACTGGAACTAACTAACTAACTAACTAGGAAAGTTTAGGAAAGCAGAAGTATTTTTTTGGTTTTTTTAGTTTTTTTTTTTTTGCACACAGACAGAAAAAATACAGTAAATGCTTTGTTTTCGACTAAATTGGGTGTGTGTATTACGTACATAGTCATGTATTTATTTGTTGACCAGATAGGCGAGCTGGTCTGACTTTACAGCCATGACCTAGGCTCTCGAGGAGCACACAGACATTCAGCTGTTTACACAGTACAGTAGTGATTGCTGTTATAAGAATAATGGCAAGTCCAATTATCATCTAAGAAATACACACATATGCGTGCACACACACACAAATATATACCAATATGAACATATTTAAATATATACATAAATACACATACATAATTTCACATATATGCACCAACAGAGAATTTCTGTTAACTCTCACACTATCCACAAATATTTATTTGTATTTGATGGATGAAGTACAGCACTGACTCACAGGACCACCTTCAGACTTAGCCTGACAAAAACAATGCATCATAAAGATGTCAACAGTCTTATTTTACTGGGAAATTTGTATGGGGTATCAAATAAGAAAAGGCCAGGTAACATGGACCACAATGATATTTCTGTTTATCTGTATTTGTCTTTCAAAACAAAAATATGGAGATATCATTTGGATCTAGGGATGAAATACAGAAGCACCTTTTATTTAGCATTTCTTGCCTTGTGCTGTGGATGTGTGACTGCAAAGTGAACAGCAGTTGCCACTAAGACAGTTATGGAGAGTAACAGGATAAGGCAGTGGTAGAATGGAAAAACAGTGTTCCTTTCGTATATTACATGGGACACTTCATTTTCAGATACCTGTTTTATTCTATTTAGGGTTACAGAAGCCCATCCTCACAGGTAAAGTGTACATAAGTTCATAGGTGTACTAGGCTAATCACCCTGGAGCCTTTACAAGCCTAGCCCATATAAGTGCCCTGGCATCATGCCGCCCAACGTTAGTTCCCAGTGCCTCTATCAAGTAAAGGCACTGGAGTGATCCCCAGGGTGAAATTTCTATTTCCCATCCACCGATCAAGATTTCTCTTAAACAGGGCCAGTTTGGTGCTCTGCTTGACATGCATGGGAAGTCTATTAAAGAGCATGGGCAGTCTCTGCGTTATGAACCTGTCCCTCCAGCATATTCTATTGATTGTGGTAAAGAAGTTGAGGTCTCTGGAGCGTGTGGTGCAGAGGGATTGTGATTTCTTTAGATGCAGCATTTCTAACAGAGCTGGGTCAGACATGGCTTTGTAAGTCAAGCAGAGATCGCCTCTTGTTAGACTATATGAGACTGAGAATAGCTGGAGTTTTTTTGTGTTTGTCCGTGTAGGACATGTCTTTAAGGCCTAGGATCCACTTTGTGAAGTACTTTTGTGGCCTTTCCAGATGTTGCATGTGTCTAGTGTGGTACATGCCAAAATGGGGCATTATACTCGATGATTGACCTAATGATGGAAGAGTACAGAGAGATGATGACCTCTTTCTTCCTGGATGCAAAACTCTTAGTAATGAAATGTGCCACACAGAAGGATTTTCTGACCACAGTGGCAATGTGATGGTCAAAGGAGAGGTTGCTGTAAACCGGTGTTCTCAAATCTCTTATAATGCCTTCAGTGTTCAGTGGGCTCCCACTGATGTGGTAATTAGTGGGAACCGAGTTTTTCCCCAAAGAGAATGATGATGCATTTTTTGGCATTAAGCTTAAAGCCATGGTTTCAACACCAGTCATTGGTCTCAGTGAGGCCTTTCTGTAGGATGTCTACATCACTTGGGGAGTTAATAATGGCTCACAGCTTGCAGTAGTCTGAACTTGGTCAGCCAGAGTCCCTCCATGTTGGACGGGACTTCTGAGAAGTAGATGCCAAACAGGAGAGGACCCAAGACCGATCCCTGTGAGACTCCACTCATGACTGGTCAGCAGTCTGACTTGGAGACCGCTACTTTCACACTGTAGGCTCTGTGAGCCAATTTGCAACCCACCTAGTGATACAGGGGTTGATACCTAGTTTGGCGAGTTTACCAATAATTCTTGAGTGGAGAATGTTATCAAAGGCCTTGGCCAGATCAAGGTAGGCTGTATGAACTACCTTTCCCTCATCCACATCTCCGATGACTGACTCAAAGAAGTCAACAAGGTTGAGCAGGCATGATCTACCTTTCACAAAACCAAACTGCATGGATCTAGAGTTTGGAGATTTCCTATATCCTTGTTAATTAGGTCCAGGGTGATGTGCTCCACTGCCTTACATACCAGACTAGTCAGGCTAATGGGGCGATAATTCCCAGGGTCTGTAGTCGCTCCCCCTTTATGGAGAGGGATGACTGTAGCAGTGCACCATTTGGTAGGGACAAAGCCCGAGGTAAGGCTGTGATTGAACAGGGCACACAGATGTGGTACCAGTTCACTTTGTAGTTCATGTAGAACACATCCAAGGATATTGTTGGGTCCCATGGAAGCTGTATTCTTGGCCTTGGGCAATGCAACTTTAACCTGTGCTGCAGTAATGCTGGGTATCTGGCATTCCTCCGGTATTGTCCCTTAGCAGGGGAGAGGAGTAATGCTGGGACTGAATCTGTCGGCCAGTATATTGGCAATATCTGCTGGCTCAGTTTAGGAGGTACCATGGTGCAGTAACTCAGAGCAAACCTGGGTATTGCCGTGGAGATTCTTGATACAACTATAGAAGGCTTTGTGGTTGTTTTTAGTTTCTGCCGGAATTCTGCCTTCATAGCTGGCTTTAGAGGTTTTGATGAGGGATCTCAACTTTTTGCTGAGGCTAATAAGGGAGTTTTTCCAGTCTTGGGAGTTCTGCAACAGTTTCTTCCTTCTACTGTAGAATTTATTAATGGGAAGGGACCACCAGATTGTGTTTTTTTTTTTTTTTTGGAGGAGAGCATCTTGGTTCTGTTGGGTATGGCTAGTTCCATGCATTTATGTACGTGTTTCTACAGTGCAGTAAGATTTGGCAGTCATGCATCTATTTTCCACTGACATGGGTACCATGAAGTTAGCCACCTGTGTTTTTTAGCAACCCAAAGTCAGCTTTGGAGAAGTGTTTCATAGTGGCTACCTTTGCAGGGGGTGTGGGTGAGATGTGGATTTCCATGGTGATTAGTTTGTGGTCGGATCTAACCAGGGAAGAATTGACTATTGGTGTAAAATAACGGCTACTCAGGTTTATAATAACCAGGTCAAGGATGCTGCTTCCGCTAGTGGGGGTAAGAATGAGCTGGTCCAGGGCATTGGGACTGACGAATTCCAGGAAGCGTTGGGCCAGTGTATTGGTGCACAAGTAGTTTTCCCAGTTGATGGAGGAGTAGTTGAAGTCACCTAGTACGAGTGTTGGGTTGGACCCTAACAGTACAGGGCAAGTAATGAGTCAGGGACAAAATGCCAATTCACTGCAGAACACATACACACAACTACATGCAGGTTAAAGGACCACCAGTTAATTTCACCTACATGGATGCCTTTGAAGCATGGAAAGAAACCAGAGATCACCACGAAAACCCACCTAAACACAGGGAGATCATGCAAACTCCACAATGTAGGCACCTCAGCTAAACAAACTGAACAGCAAAGTCTTGTTGGGTTATCACCTGTCCCTTTTTTTTTTCACAAAACAGTCATGATCTTACAGTTGCGTCTTTAAAACAAGAAAAATTTAAAATGTCCTTATATTTTTTAGGAAATTATTCCCTTAAATACTGCAGGAAACTAAAACAGTATACTAGGAATGCCTTAGTGCTAAAATAACAAAATTCCAAAAAACTATGTTTTAGCAACGATATACATATAAATCCTTTGCAATGGTGGGAGAAAATAGAACAATTTATCCATCAAAATTCCACGCTTTGGTAAGAAAAGTCACTCAGACTCCCTACTACAAACATTTTCCTGCCATATACAAGTGACACAACTCAGGAAAAATATAATTGATATAAAACAAGAACGGAATAACACATTCTCAGAAACCGTAATTACCATTTTGACAAAGCTTGTCTAAACTTAAAAAGAATAGCACAACAAGCGAACTGGACCTTAAAGTGCTAGATCATGCTTTAACATTAAAACAATTTGCATAATACACAGCTACAAAAAGAATTCACACCGAAAGTGGAAACATTACAAATGTATACCTGAACAATCAACGTATCATAACTAAACTTACACAGAATTACATTACAAGTAGACTACAAAATGTATTACACTGGTTATAGTAAGATTGTTTAGAATGAAATAGGAAATTTGTATTCCCTCACCCCACGTACACTCAAACCAATCTATTTAAACACAACCTCACAAAAAAAACAACGTTCTATCATACATATTTTTACTACAACTGTGTACTTACGGCATTAATGATTTGCCTTTCAAACTCCACTTTTACACTTCCTTCTCACAGCTGTTACTAGTTTACAAATACGCGGGGAAGGGCGGGGGTCTGAATTTGCCCCTGATTGGCGCAGCGTGAAAGTGCAACAGTGAAAAGAATCACTAGAAACATCTGTTTTAGGGAACAATGTAAACCACGCAAAGAAAACAATGCAACTGAATATAAAAACAGAAATGAAAGTGTCGACCCTACGATTTTTAAAAGTTTAGAATATACACATTTCCATCTGCTTGTTAGTTTAATAAGTGGAAGTAGAAAGTGGAGGTTTTGTATCATGCCAAGGTGGTTTATGCGCCGATTAAAACTGAAGCCCGATCAGTCTTCCGGTGTCAGTAATTGGTTTTCATGACAACGGCATAGTTGACTACCTGAGAGTTACAGTTGTCTGTTTCAAAAAGAGATTTAAACACGCTGGTTGTATTCAGGTATGCGTTCAGTTTTGTGGTCATTTTGACGATCTTATGTGGACAGTTTAGCTTGTGAAGCATAGACATAACTGTATGAATCTTTATTTTTGAGAAGTAGTAATGTTTATTAAGTAGTAGTATGTATTTGGAATCACGTATTTGTATATCTGATAGATCAGACGACTCTAAACGTGTTGTCACGCGTATTTAAATAAATGATAATTAGCTTACTTGCTTGGCACTTTTTGTTACGTTTGTACGGACATCTAGATGACATTGTTTTTATATTTGCATTAATTGACCTGGTATGAATTAAGACAACTTCAAGGTGTAGGATACGGGACTTGAACTTGGTTGCTACAGTGCAGGTTGTTAAAGTGCAATATGTAATTAAATATCAAAGAGTTTCACCTTTTTTGTGCAAAATACTGGTTTATTCCATAAACAGTCTTGGGAGACTGCCTTCACAACATTTCAGTTTCAGAATACTACTACAATATACGTTTCCTTATCAATTTCATGCATGCAGAACTTTGATGAAACATAGCTTTTAACAAATCCTACAATTTTAAAATAATTTGCGCCCTTGTGCTTCTCGCTTGACCAATATGAGTTTTTATAAAGCATAGACAATCGGGTCTAAGACCTTAAAACTCTAAGGCTTAAAATTTGAGCTTTGGCCGGCTAAGATCTAGCTGAATTTAATTGGACGTATAAGAGAATTTCATTACCTTTTATCTGCACTTTCTTTCAAATAATACAGCATTTTAATTGATTTATTATTAACTGAACTGGAAGTTTTGACACTGTTTTTTCAGTTAGTGCTAGCTGGATTTTATTGCATGTTAGAATTCCTCCATAGAGAGTAATTGCAGTCGGGGGTAGTCTCATTCATTGATATTCTGTTATTTAAGTGGTACCTTTTGGAATATTTTCTGCTTAAAACCTGAGCTTTGGCCGGCTAAGATCTAATTGTATTCAACTGGATGTATAAGAGAATTTAAGTACCTTTTATCTGCACTTTTTTCAAACAATACAGCATTTTAATTGATTCATTTGTGTTGCATTGACCCACCCACCCTGGTTTTGTTTTGGTGTTAATCTTGGTGGCTTTGACAAAGCCCGCCCCTCTTGTAAATTTGTGTTTGGATACTCCTTCTGAGCCCATTTCATTTGCTCACTCAACTGAGTGCAGTGAGATCATATTCTGATTTCAGGCACTCCTACTGTGTACAAAGAGAGCATCTTGGAAAAAAAAATGTAAGCTTGTTTCCTGCCTTTCCTGTCAGTGGTCTAGACTGTTTATAGGCTTCTGAGCCCCCAAGCCTTTCTGTGCTGGAGGGAAGCCTTCTAGCTTAATTTAGTTTCTTAGAACTAGCCAGTTTTCTAGTTTCAGCACTCAAATCTGTTTCTTTGAACTCAGCACTTGTTTAGAACTCATAAGCACTAAATAAGCTGCAAATTACTACAACACTCAACTTTCCTCACTTGTCTAGAGGAAAGCAGTTTTTAGTACTTAATAAATAAGCACCTATCCAGGCATGTCTAAGGGTCAGCGCCCGGTGATTTCTCCTGTCTACCTGATGAATCTGGGCATCTTGGGGCAATGCAGCAATTGCCTCATGTACGCAGACAACCCTCTCCTCCTACCACCCAACACTACAACCTGTGAGAGATGCAATTATATAGCCAAACTGAAAGCAAAGCTCTCTTCACCAAACACTGGACTAGACAGTCAAGAGGAGAAGGTAAACACTTGCACCACACCACACTCATCACCTAGTCCCTCAAAACCTGCACCACCAAAACACACACATAGAAACACAAAATACACACCTACATTCACGGAGGCTGTCAATAAAAACCTGCCCAAGCATTGGGGACCTCCAAAGCAGAAACGCAAGCAAACTCCACCCTCCAACACAACCCAAATGACACATAGCCCACAAACTCAGTGTGCCACTCAACCACAGCCCATAAGGCATAACAACGTACCCAACACTCTAGTTATAGGTGACTCTATAGTCAGGCACACTGATGTTCCACTCACCAGGCTAAACAAGGAGAAGTTTACTGTCAGCTACCTGTCAGGTGCCAGGATCTGCCACATAACGTACGCACTCAGGTCACTCCACAACAAGTATAAATATGACATTGTCCATGTTGGTGTGAATGACCTGAGACGTACCTCCCTGGACTACATGAAAAGAGACATGGAGAAGCTCCACGATCTTGTAGCCCAGGCAGGTATGACCCTAGCCCTGAGTAGCATCCTGCCATCACCCAGAATGATACCACAGTACAAGGACAAAATGATTGACTTCAACAATTGGCTAAGTTTCTGGTGTCATTCTAAGGGGATCCAGTATTTGTCTGCCTGGGACGACATGATTGATTGACCACGATGCTTTGCCAAAGATGGCCTGCACCTGTCACCCTTGGGATTCCAGATACTGGCTAAGGCTCTTGCCACCCCTATAGTGCCTTTTTTAGGCAAGGTTTAAATGACAAATTCACCACCGTAACAGGTACAAGTAAGCAAAATCTGAGGGTAATGCTGCTCAATGCGAGAAATCTCAACCTCAAAATGCACTCACTCGAGGCACTCCTTAAAATGGAGAACATTGACATCTGTGCAGTGACAGAGACCTGGTTCAAAGCTCCAGAGAGCACCCCTGTATTACCATGCTATAATTCATACCACACCTTTCGGCCACCTAACCCAGAACGAAGCACTAAAGGTGGAGGCGTGTCCATATTCATTAAGGATATCCACACCTCCAGGCTAGTTGCACAGCATAATGCATCCGAGATTATCCAAGTGCAACTAACTCTGGGCAAGACCACATTCCAAATTGTAGCTTGCTACAGACCCCCCAACATGTCCCAGGATTCACACTCCTCATTTTTTGTTACATTGGAAAGTATTAGGGTACAACCCAACACCCTAATAATGGGCGATTTCAACTACCCCACCATTAAATGAGAAAACTACTCCTGTACCAACTCTTTTGCTCAACGTTTTCTGGAATTCATAAATTCCAATGCCTTGGATCAACTTATTCACACCCCCACCAGAGGCAGTAATATCCTAGACCTGGTCATTATCAACATGGGCAACTGTTGTTTCACACCAGAGGTCAATTCCTCGTTGGTCGGATCTGACCACAAGCTAATCACTCTAGACATCCACATCCCGGTCCACCCTCAATTAGGGAAACCACCGTAAAAACTTCTCCAAAGCCAACTTCACACTTCTTAAGACAGAAGTGGCAAACTTCATGACACCCATGCAAACGGACAATAGAGGTACGACTGCTGAATCCTACACAAATGCACTTTATAAGTACTTACACAAGTGCATGGATCATGCTATACCTAATAGAACCAAGATGCTATCCTCCAAAAAAGGAAGCCAATCTGGTGGTCCTCTGCCATAAACAAACTCTACAACAGAAGAAAGAAACTGTTGCAAAAAAGAGTAAAATCCCATGACTATAGGAACTCCCTGGTCAACCTCAGTAAGAAGCTGAGATCCCTCATAAAATCCTCCAAAGCTAGTTACGAAAACAAAATTGTCACTGACTCTATAAACAACCACAAAGCATTCTATAGCTATATCAAGAATCTCAATGGCAACACTCAAATCTGCTCTGAGTTGCATCACAATGGCAATAAATATACAGAACCAACTGATATTGCAAACATCCTGGCAGATAAGTTCAGTGCTAACTTTACCCCCCCCCCCCCAGAGGGCCCATCTTTATACCGGAAGAATGCAAAGTTCCTGTAATCATGGCTGCACAGGTAAAAAACACACTCTCCAAAGCCAAGAACATAGCATCCATGGGACCTGACAATATCCCAGGCTGCGTTCTACACGAACTACAGAATGAACTGGCACCCTACCTAAGTACCGTGTTCAGTCCTATCCTCACCTCAGGCTTTGTGCCCACTGAATGGTGCACTGCAACGGTTATCCCACTTCACAAAAGGGGAGCCACGACGGACCCAGGGAACTACCGCCCCATTAGCCTGATGAGTCTGGTCTGCAAGACCATGGAATGTATCCTCATGGAACTCCTAAACAAAGACATTGGTAATCTCCAAACTCTGGACCCTACCCAGTTCGGGTTTGTAAAAGGAAGATCATGTCTCCTAAACCTGATTGACTTCTTTGAATCAGTCACCAAAGCCATAGATGAGGGTAAGGTGGTTCACACAGCTTATCTAGATCTCGCCAAGGCTTTCGACACCATCCCCCACTCTGGAATTATAGATAAGCTCACTAAACTAGGTATAAATCCCTATGTCACAAGATGGGTTTCCAAATGGCTCATGGACAGAACCCACACTGTGAAAGTAGCAGACTCCAAATCCGACTTCAGACCAGTGGAGTACCACAGGATTCAGTCCTGGGTCCTCTCTTGTTTGGTATCTACTTCTCTGAAGTACAGGTTAACACAGACTGTCTTTGGTTAACAAAGTTTGCAGATGACTGCAAACTAGGAGCCATAATTGAAACTCCTAACGATGTGGACATACTACAAAAGGGCCTCACTGAGACCGATGCCTGGTGTCAAAGCCATGGCCTGAAGCTCAATGTAAAAAAGTGTATTGTCATGCCCTTTGGTAAAAACTCTGTACCCACAAACTACCACATAAGTGGTAGTCTACTTGACTCTGAAAGTGTGATAAGAGACCTTGGGACACAGGTGGACAGTAGTCTCTCCTTTGATAATCACATCGCCACAGTGGTCAGGAAATCCTTCTACATGGCTCACCTCATCACAAAACGTTTTTCATCCAGAAAAAGAGGTCATTGTTCCCCTCCACTCATCACTCATTAGACCCATTATAGAGTAAAACACCCCTTTTGGTATGTACCTCACAAGACTTCTACAACAACTGGAAAGGCCACAGAAATACCTCACAAAGAGGATTACTGGCCTCAAACAAATGCCCTACGCAGACCATCTCAAAAAACTCCAGCTTTACTCCATTGCATATTGCCTACTCAGAGGCGATCTCTGCCTAACATAGAAAGCTATTTCAAACCCAGAGCTGTTGGACATGCTCCACTTAAAGAAATCCCAATCCCTCTGAGCTACATGCTCTAGGGACCTAAACCTTGTCACCACCATAAACAGAACATGCTGGAGGGATAGATTCCTGTCCCAGAGACTTCCCATACTTTGGAACAGACTACCTATCTATGTCAAACAGAGCTCCTCATTAGCACTCTTCAAGAAAAATCTTGATGATTGGATGGGAAATAGGAAATTCACCCCAGGGATCACTTCTGTGGCTCTGCTCGACAGGAGCACAGGAAAATAATTTTCTTGGGTGGCGAAAGCCAGGGTACCTTTTTGGCTAGGCTTATATAGGCCCTAGGGCTACCTACTTATGAACCTATAAGAATCTGTCCTTCAATCTTGCAACATTTAGTACCAGTGCACACTGTCTTTTACAGACATCCTTGTTACAACTTTTCCCAACCTGAGAAGGCCAGAGCTTACAAAAGATTCTTGGCACATTGTTTTCTTTCTTCTCTCCATTACATTCAGAAACCAGACTCTTTTGAACATTGTAACCTCCTTTAACTCCTTCAGTACTTACTTTGCATTCAGTTTTCTGTCAGTACACTGTAATGTGATAATATCCACGGTGGTGCAGCAGTTAGCATTGTCGCGTCACAGCAAGAGGTTCTCCCGTTCGATTCTAGGCTGGAGCACCTTCTGTGTGGAGTCTGCATGTCCTCCCCATGGTCAAGTGACATTAAAGACATGCAGGTAGGTGCGAGCATGAATAGGCATGCCTTTGTTGAAGGTTGGGCGTCAGGCTGGCAATTTGGCACCGTAAAAATCCACTGCCAGTCATGAGTGGACCGGAGTTCCGCTGTGGCGACCCCTAACCGGGAAAAGCTGAAAGTCTAAAACACTGTAATGTGATAATGAAAACACAATGCAGTTGTAAGGCATTTCAGTGCATTTCAATTATCAGGGCAACAGTTCTAATGAGCTCTTGGAATCTTAGCATGCACCCGCAATGATCACACAGCTGCTGCTGATGTGGGTACCGGCCTGAGATTTTAGGTACTGACTGCAGATGAGATTTATGTTTGGAATTTACTTCATAGGAGTTTGTTGTCTGGATTTCCCTTCTCAAAAGAGAACGGTAAGACTTATTTTCCGTTTATGATACAGACAAACAGAACGCTAGCCTGGCACTGTGAAAAAGTCCCTACAACATGCTACTCATGTTAGAGGAAGCTTTTTGGGCCCACCTCGCTCGGGAACTCATTTCAGTCAAACAGCATAGACTTTCGGAATCCAGTTGTTTGTGTCTCTGTCTCGTCATGCATCAAATCTGCTGAAATTGGCTACTTTTTTTACCACATGCCCTGACCGCAGACCCGTTCACCTTATGAGATATTGTAATAAAATAAGGAATTGCTCCTCTCTCCAACCACCTGCTGATTCTTAAGGGTTAGTGTGTTAATATCTGGAATGATGTCAGGCATATCTCTCTAAATTCACCTGAGATATTGTGAGAAAATAAGGAATTGCTCCTCTTCCTGACCACTTGCTGATTCTTAAGGGTTAGTTTCTTATCTGTAATGATGTCAGGCATATCTGTCAAGTTACACACAAACAATGGGTACAACACCTTGGAAAAATAATAGGAACATGTGCTGAACATGTGAAATGAACGTGGGGAGAAAGGGCTTTGAAAAAAAGGAGTATGTCTTGCCAATGTGAGCATGTAATTAGGATCACATTTCCGTTACTTTTCTGTCTATATTTCGCGCCACGACTGCTGCCAATTATTTATTATGTGCACATAAAATGTTGTGCTTGTGTACTACACTGAGATGTCGTGTTGCTTCTGTCAAACAATGCAGCACATTAATCTCTGTTTCTTTCTCTTTCAAAACACTTCAGGGTAACAGTTGTGTGATCATTGCGTGCGCGTGCTAGCGAGTTAGAACTGTTGCCCCAGTAATGGAAAAGTACCGGCATTTGAGATATAAAGCTGCAACTTATGTGAAACTGTATTTTGTGTAATCATGCATATATATTACATTATATTTTTAACATACACATGTTGTAAACATTTTATTTGACTCATTTGTGAAGAAACTTCGTTAATATGCATTTTCGGAAGAAGAATCATGAGACAATATATTTTTCGGTAACAAGTATCCCCATTTGACACGGTTTTGTGCCCCTGGTGACCTGACGCCTCGGAGTGGGGGGACGGCGGCCGACTCTGGATACGGGACTTTGTTGATCAGGCCGACTGGGGGCTGCTGCAGGCAGGTGGCCCAGGTGTGATGACTGCAACAGTGAATACACTCAAACATCTACATTTATGGTAAGTGTACACAACTGTACTTTCTCGGTCTCCCTGTTACATAATTCTGATGCAGAGGTTTTTTTTTTTCTTTATTAGGGGGGGGAGGGGCATGAGTAGCTTACGCAAGATGGAGGCATTCAGATTTGTTCTATGTATTTTGAAAAAAGTTGATACAGTTTACAATCCTCCAACACAAGTGATAGATAATCTGCAGAAAGTATCCCAAGGTAGGTCTCCTGTGTGAGTGCAGTTGTCCAGTACAGGTCTCTGTGATCAGAGCATTTTCCCACCTTGACATCAGAAGCAAGTCTAAAGCTTTGGACAGGGGTGAATCCACTCTTGTGTTACTTTGGAGATTAGAGCACTCAATTATTTTTCATTTGTCCTTATTCCAGAAATGCCAGTTCAGACAGGCTTTATAGAAGAATGACTGTCTTTCTGAATCCATGTTTATAGAAGAACTCTTTTCTTTGACATCTTTGTTGAAATACCCTGTGCTGTCCTGCATCTTTGTGGAGGCAGTGCAGTTAGGGCTGTGGATTGAGTGTGTGTACTTGGAGGATAGAGTGACTGAGGCTGTCCTCCCTTTAGAATGAGCTCAGAAGCAAGATCTAGGTGCCTAGTTTGTGGAGAATAGGCTAATTTGAACATGCCCTCCAGCACCTGCATAATGACTTCTTGAAGAAACATTTGCCCTGTCGTCTTTGGAGGGATTTGTTGTACACCCCTGCAAATGTTGAGGAATGTGGGGTTATCTAGAGCACCTTCAAGGCCAGGCTGAGAAATCCCCTTTGTGGAAAACCTTTCTTAAAAATTTGTAAGAATAGTTATGTTGTTTCTTAAGGAAAATTTATTTGCTGTCTAGAAACTGATGTGCTGTGGCTGTTGATAAGACAATTAATAGGACAGATGATTCTGACTGGATGATTTGCTGGTAGGGTCCTAGAGAGAGGGCTGTTGCAGTACTGTTTATGCTGAAGGTATGCAAAGATATGCATACTAAGACTTCCTTTCTAAAAAGTCTTTTTGTGGTTTTTCTAGTTAAAACATGATGTGTTTTTCTGTGGTCATTTTAAAATAACCCTAGTTAGTATACAGTGTTATGGAAGGGTGGCCGTGGTGGTGCAGTGGTTAGTGTTGCCGCCTGACAGCAAGAGGTTTTCCGGTTCGATCCTCGGCCGGGGTGCCTTCTGTGTGGAGTCTGCATGTCCTCCCTGTGGTTGCGTGGGTTTCAGGTGCTCTGGTTTCCTCCACATCCCAAAGACATGCTGTAGGTGGATTAGACACTCTAAATTGGCCCTAGGAGTGAGTGTGTGCCTTCTGTGGGAGTTTGGGCACTGGACTGGCAACTCAACACCATAAAAACTCCACTGCCGATCATGAGCGGACAGGTGATCCGCTGTGGTGACCCTAACCGGGAAAAAGCTGAAAGAAGAAGTATCACACAGCACACAATTACATTTTGATTATTCATAAGTTGATAAAATATGCTTCAACATGATAGTATTCATCATCTTTACGGTGACTGAATTTTCATTTACTTTCATTATCAGATATTTTTATAAGTGGCATTTCACGTGCACCCAGGGTTGCCAGACGTCCCTATTTGGGCGGGACTGTCCCGGGATCAGCAGCCTAAGCACGAGTCCCACACTGCCGGTTTAAATCCCGGGCAGCCTCCGCTTTGTTTTTTTTTTGATTGGCCCATATACCGGCATACAGGCCAATCAAAAATCGCTAAACATGGAGCTTCTTGTGTTTTAATGCGGAACATCGCAGTTACGCATTAAACAGAAGTAGCTCCGTGTTTAGCAATTTTTGATTGGCCCGTATACTGGTATACGGGCCAATCACAAAATCACAAAACAGAGCTACTTCTATTTAATGCGGAACTGCAATGTTTCGCATTAAACAGAAGTAGCTCTGTGTTTATTTTTTTTTTGATTGGCCCAGGCCAATCAAAAAAAAATAAACCCAGAGATACTTTTGTTTAATGCAGAACTCTGATGTTCTGCATTAAAGACCTAGCGTGGAAGACCTTTTTTTTTTAGTCTTCACTTGCTGTGAAAGACTTTTTTGTCCCTACCTGGCCAGTTGGAAATCTGGCAGCCCTGCGTGCACCTGAGGTTAAGCATTTTGCAATTACAGCCTTTAAAACAAAAAATATTTAAAAAATTAAAAGAATATTACCAGTTATTTTAATGATACCTTGTAATATACTAGTTCCCAGGTTACCAAATACATTACCCAACCAACCAACCAACAAGTGTCCACTGTTTAGATGTGCTGTCTAGGTCCTTGGCCCTCTGCACCATGAAAGTGTTCAATTTTTCTTGTTCATGATGATCATCAATAATATAATAACAACAATGACTTCTTATGAGGGCACATGATCCCCCTTTGGCAGCAAGCATTATGTCAAGTGCCAACTGATCTTGTAACACCACAGTTCAAATTTCAGTAATTTCTCAATTGGCCATCCTGATGTGATGTGAAGTATGGTTTGCTACCCCCTGAATAATTTGAGTAAGCATAGTGATTTTGAGCATTGTCCTTTGCACCCATACACAGGAACAAAAGCTGAAAATACTTGCTCTGCCCAGTGGATTTCCCACTTATTTCTCAGGCTGCCTGCCGGAGGGTTCTCAAAATGTTGAATAGCAGGAGTAATATAGCCCACATAGCAACATCCCAACCACTTTGTGGGCAACCAGGGATAGTCATGATCACCACAAATGTAGTAATGATCCTCTATCATGCCCATGCCCCCCTCCCCCCATCATAGCTTTTTAGGTGTAAAGAGTTTAACACACTTTCATGTCTAGTGTCATTACATTTGCTGATTCCCACTGGTACAGTTCCATTTGTGGCATAGCATGTGTTTGCACGATTTGTGGTTGCAAGGTGAAGAGACACAGCCCTTGAAAAATTGGTCACATTACACCAAGTTAGATTAGTGTCACTAAGATCCTTTTCAAATGTCACCTGTGATGCAGGAATTGGAATCATGGGAATCCCTGCCCTAGAATTATAATGTTTATGCAAACACACCCAGCAGTTTGTCACATTTAAGTTCACAGCATATTATTGAAGAAACAACAGGAAACTATTTTCTCTTGACCAGTTTATATAAGGAAACCACAGTAAAATTAAAGCAAAAGTACCTGTTGTCACAGGATTCATCATGAATTGCTGTTTGAGTTGATTTTCTCCCCAGTCCTTCAGTGGGGGAGATGATTCATTCTTCACACTTCGATTTCCCTTCACTGGCAGTGCTGATTCAGCTGGGGCCCCCACATCGCAGGTCTTCTTACAGTGAGAATAGTGAATCGAGATTGGTAGTCCTGCCCAGTGTACAGCAGTCAAGGTCGTTAACACCTGAAAATGGCCTTTCCACTTGGGACTCGAACAGTTCTTTATCTGAAAGGTTTTAATATAAACCTAATCACCCAGCTGCAGTTGGTGACGGGGCTAGTCATGAGGTTGAGGAAGAACTTCTCGTACAGTTCTATGATACTGCTGCAAGACATGAATACATTTTTTAAGACAGTATAACATCATCTGTTAGAGTTAATTCTTCATTTGACACAGGGGGAATAGCTGGAAGGGCCATGGGTCTCCCCCTTAATAACTCATAGGGACTCATAGGTTCATAGGCAGGTACTAGGCTATTGGCCCTAGGGGCCTATACAAGCCCAGCCAAAAAGGTACCCTGGCTTTCGCCACCCAAGAAAATTATTTTCCTGTGCCCCTGTCAAGCAGAACCACAGAAGTGATCCCCGGTGTGAATTTCCTATTACCCATCCAATCATCAAGATTTTTCTTGAAGAGTGCTAATGAGGAGCTCTGTTTGACATAGATAGGTAGTCTGTTCCAGAGTATGGGAAGTCTCTGGGACAGGAATCTATCCCTCCAGCATGTTCTGTTTGTGGTGACAAGGTTTAGGTCCCTAGAGCATGTAGCTCAGAGGGATTGGGATTTCTTTAAGTGGAGCATGTCCAACAGCTCTGGGTTTGACATAGCTTTGTATGTTAGGCAGAGATCGCCTCTGAGTAGGCGATATGCGACGGAGTAAAGCTGGAGTTTTTTGAGACTGTCTGCGTAAGGCATCTGTTTGAGGCCAGTAATGCTCTTTGTGAGGTATTTTTGCGTCCTTTCCAGTTGTTGCAGATGTCTTGTGAGGTACATACCAAAAGTGGTGTTGTACTCTATAATGGGTCTAATGAGTGATGAGTGGAGGGGAACAATGACCTCTTTTTTTTTTTTTTTTTTTTTTTTTTTTTTTTGGATGAGAAACCTTTTGTGATGAGGTGTGCCACGTAGAAGGATTTCCTGACCACTGTGTCGATGTGATTATCAAAGGAGAGACTACTGTCCACCTGTGTCCCAAGGCCTCTTATCACACTTTCGGTGTTAAGTAGACTACCGCCTATGTGGTAGTTCATGGGTACAGAGTTTTTACCAAAGGGGATGACAATGCACTTTTTGGCATTGAGCTTGAAACCATGTCTTTGACACCAGGCATCTGTCTCAGTGAGGCCCTTTTGTAGAATGTCCACATCATTAGGAGTTTCGATTATGGCTCCTAGTTTGCAGTCATCTGCAAATTTATTTAGCCAAAGACCTTCTGTGTTAGCCTTTACTTCACAGAAGTAGATATCAAACAGGAGAGGACCCAGGACTGAACCATGTGGTACTCCACTTGTCACTGGTCTGAAGTCTGATTTGGAGTCTGCTACTTTCACAGTGTGGGTTCTGTTGGTAAGCCAGTTGGCAACCCATCTTGTGACATAGGGATTTATACCTAGTTTAGTGAGTTTATCTATAATTCCAGAGTGGGGGATGGTGTCGAACGCCTTGGCGAGATCTAGATAGGCTGTGTGAACCACCTTACCCTCCTCTATGGCTTTGGTGACTACTTCAAAGAAGTCTATCAGGTTTAGGAGATATGATCTGCCTTTTACAAACACAAACTGTGTGGGTTCCAGAGTTTGGACATCTCCAATGTCTTTGTTTATGAGTTCCATGATGATACATTCCATGGCCTTGCAGACGAGGCTCGTCAGGCTAATGGGGCGGTAGTTCCTGGGGTCTCTTGTGGCCCGGCCTTTGTGGAGTGGGATAACTGTCATGGTGCGCCATTCAATGGGCACAAAGCCTGAGGTGAGGCTATGATTGAACATGGTACTTAGGTAGGGTGCCAGTTTCATTCTGTAGTTCATGTAGAAGGCCGCCTGGGATGTTGTCAGGTCCCATGGATGCTGTGTTCTTGGCTTTGGACAGTGAGGTTTTTTTCCTGTGCAGCCGTGATTACAGGAACTTTGCATTCTTCCGGTATAAAGATGGGCCCTTTATGGGGTGAGAGGGAGGTAAAGTTAGCACTGAACCTATCTGCCAGGATGTTGGCAATATCAGTTGGTTCTGTATATTTAGTGTCATTCTACTGTAACTCAGAGCAGATCTGAGTGTTGCCATTGAGAATTTTGACATAGCTATAGAATGCTTTGTGGTTGTCTTTAGAATCAGTGGCAATTTTGTTTTCATAACTAGCTTTGGAGGATTTTATGAGGGATCTCAGCTTCTTACTGAGGCTGACCAGGGAGTTCCTCCAATCGTGGGATTTTTCTCTTTTTTTTGCAAGTTTCTTTCTTCTGTTGTAGAGTTTGTTTAAGACCACAAGATTGGCTTCCTTTATTTGGAGGATAGCATCTTGGTTCTGTTAGGGATAGCACGATCCATGCACTCGTGTAAGTGCTTATAAAGTGCATTTGTGTAGGATTCAGCAGTCGTACCTCTATTGTCCATCTGCATGGGTGTCGTGAAGTTTGCCACTTCTGTCTTAAGAAGCGTGAAGTTGGCTTTGGAGAAATTTTTTACGGTTGTTTTCTTAATGGGAGATGGGAGCAGGATGTGGATGGCTAGGGTGATTAGCTTGTGGTCAGATCTGGCCAACGAGGAGCTGACCTCTGGTGTCACCCATGTTGGTGATGACCAGGTCTAGGATATTGCTGCCTCTGGTGGGGGTGTGGATAAGTTGATCCAAGGCATTGGAATTGATGATTTCCAGAAAACGTTGAGCAAAAGAGTTGGTACATGAGTAGTTTTCCCAGTTAATGGTAGGGTAGTTGAAATCACCCATTATTAGAGTGTTTGGTTGTACCTTAATATTTTCCAGTGTATCAAGAAAAGAGGAGTGGGAATCCTGAGGCATGGTGGGGGGGTCTGTAGCAAGCTACAATCTGGATTGCGGTTTTGCCCAGAGTTAGTTGAACTTGGATAATCTCGGATGCATTATGCTGAGCAACTAGCTTGGAGGTGTGGATGTCCTTAATGAATATGGACACGCCTCCACCTTTAGTGTTTCAGTCCGAGTTTGGTGGCCGAAAGGTGTGGTATGAATTATAGCCTGGTAATACAGGGGTGCTCTCTGGAGCGTTGACCCAGGTCTCTGTCACTGCACAGATGTCAATGTTCTCCATTTTAAGGAGTGCCTCGAGTGAGTGCATTTTGAGGTTTAGACTTCTAGCATTTAGTAGCATTACCCTCAGATTTTGCTTGTTTGTACCTGTTACAGTGGTGAATTTGTCATTTGAACCTTGTCTAAAAAAGGCACTATAGGGGTGGCAAGAGCCTATGCCAGTATCCGGAATCCCAAGGGCGACAGGTGCAGGCCATCTCTGGCAAAGCAGCGTGGTCTGTCGATCATGTCATCCCAGGCAGATACTGGATTCCCTTAGAATGACACCAGAAGCTTAGCCAGTTGTTAAAGTCAGTCATTTTGTCCTTGTACTGTGGTGTCTTTCTGGGTGATGGCAGGATGCTACTCAGGGATAGGGTCATACCTGCCTGGGCTACAAGATCGGAGAGCTCCTCCATGTCTCTTTTCATGTAGTCCAGGGAGGTACGTCTCAGGTCTTTCACACCAACATTGACAATGACAGAGTCATATTTGTACTTGTTGTGGAGTGACCCGAGTGTGTGTGTTATGTGGCGGATCCTGGCACCTGACAGGCAGCTGACAGTAACCTTTTTCCTTGTTTAGCCTGGTGAGTGGAACATCAGTGTGCCTGACTATAGAGTCACCTATGACTAGAGTGTTTGGTACGTTACGCCTTATGGGCTGTAGTTGAGTGGCATACTGAGTATGTGGGCTATGTGTCATTTGGGTTGTGTTGGGGGGTGGAGGTTGCTTGCATTTCTGCTTTGGAGGTCTCTGTTGTTTGGGCAGATTTGTACTGAGAGCCTCCATGAATGTAGGTGTATGTTTTGTGTTTCTGTGTGTGTTTTGGTGGTGTAGGTTTTGAGGGACTATGTGATGAATGTGGTGCGACGCAAGTGTTTACCTTCTCCTCATGAATGTCTAGGTCAGTCTTTGGTGAAGAGAGCTTTGCTTCCAGTTTGGCTATATAAGTACATCTCTCACAGGTCGTAGTGTTGGGTGGTAGGAGGAGAGGGTTGTCTGTGTACATGAGGCAATTGCTGCATTGTCCCAAGAAGCCTAGATTCATCAGGTAGACAGGAGAAAACACTGGGAGATGACCTTTAGACATGCCTGAATAGGTGCTTATTTATTAAGTACTAAAAACTGTTTTCCTCTAGACAAGTGAGGAAAGTTGAGTGCTGTAGTAATTTGTAACTTATTTAGTGCTTACAATGAGTTCTGAACAAGTGCCGAGATTAAAGAAACAGATGAGTGCTAAAACTAAAAAGCTGGCTAGTTGCAAGGGAAATTTTGAAGAACAGACTTTATGGCGCCAGGAATAGTTTAATCCCAGTTAAGTGGGG
Source organism: Protopterus annectens (assembly GCF_019279795.1). Lineage (NCBI taxonomy): Eukaryota > Metazoa > Chordata > Ceratodontiformes > Protopteridae > Protopterus > Protopterus annectens. The sequence goes on from NC_056744.1 coordinate 730,385,377, forward strand.
GGGGGGGGGCTTAGGAGTTCATAAACCGTCCTGGACACAGCAAATCCTTATCCGACCTGCCACAGGAAAGGGGGAAACGCTTAGAATTTTTTTTCCAGTAAAGTGGAAATGGAGAACGCTGGAACAGAAGTTAATTCAACGTTAAGAATCTGAGTGAGTTGGCCTTCACAAATGTTCTCTATTAGATTGAGTGAACTAATGACACTAGATTGGGAGGAGTGTCACAGATCAAATATACAGTATGGGTGGGCAACTGCAAAGCCACCAAGTATCAGAACACACAACACTAGGGTGGGTGGGAAAAATTACAGTTCCTAGCTGTAGCCACTAAATGAAAGTTTTAAACAGATCAAGAGTATATTCCACAGGAGAGCAATTATTTGGAAGAGACATCTATCCTGCCAGCAAGTTCTATTTAAATTTCGGTGTAGTTTTAGGTTCTTTGTTTGGTTACTTGAGGTTGAACAGATTCAGGAATGAGTCAGACAGTGCAAGAGTTATCCAGGTGCATTATCAGGACCCCCTGAGCTAATATCCTTTACCTCAGAAAGTACAATTGTGTAAGTTGTGGTGCTGCGGTAGCATTGTCGCCTCACAGTAAAGATGCTGTCCGGTTCGATTCCCAGCTAGAGCGTCTTCTGCGTGGAGACATGTGTGAATGGGCGCACCTTCGTTGAAGGTTGTGCATCAGGGCTGGTAACTCGGCATGTAAAAATCAACTACCAATAGTTCCGCTGTGGCGACCCCCAGCCGGGAAAAGCCGAAAGACACAAACAAAAACAGATCAAGGAGCAGACTCGAAAATGCTTTTAACTGTAAACAGACAAAAATGCACAGAAAAGCTCAGATAGAGCACTCACAAACAGAAAATACAACTCTTAGTATGAAAAAGCAGTTTACAGTTAAGTAATGTTAAAACAGTGTAAAACAGTACATAAATGCAGTGAAACAAAAAAAAAGCTTTATAACTGTGTGAAATGTAGTAGATCAACTGTATAGCACAATTATAAGCATTTCAGAAGTGCAGTTCAGTGAAATAAGTGTAAGAAATAACTTATCCTGCTCTTGGAATCTTAAGGAATTTCCACTTATGCAATGCAATCCAGAGCCTGACAATACAAGCAGAACCTTTATAAGGCACAGGGTTTATATAGCAGTAAGAATGGAAAAGTTGGAAGATCAGATTACTTTCAGTTTCCTTCTAGTATTTAATATACTTCTCATACTCATTAATGCTAAGGGAAGTTGCCTCTGGCCATTTAAGGTTTGTTTCAGCTCAAATCTGTGAAATCTTATTTTTAAGGGTCCTGTTAACCCTCTCTACTAATCAAGATGATTGTGGATGGTTGGGACAGTGAAGACTCAACGTAGAAAAAAAATCTTGCTTAGCTGTCTAGTCAGGGAATTAAAATGAGGTTCCTGGTCATTATTGATAGTACAAGGTACAACAAATTTACGGAATCTGCTTTGTGACATGGGTAAGCTTCCACCCATGCAACAAACATACAAACCACTACTAATACATATTGTAAATTATGTACATTTGGCATTTGTGCAAAGTCCAGCTGAACATTAACAAAAGGTCTCCAAGGTGGTGGTAAGCATGCAACCCTAATGTTTGCATTTTTGCTAGCATTATGCTCTAAGCATATAGCACAGTTATTAAAATACTGAAGCATCAAAGAGGAGACATGAGTGGCATGCCAACTTTGGGTAATTTGATTAAATAAATCTGTCTTACCTGCATGAGCTGGTAAATGATATTCCCTTACCAGGTAAGGTAGCAAGGAGACAAGTGCCACCAGTCAGCCATCCGGATGTTGCCATAGCCCATCGGCGGATTTACTACATCTGTCGTTGAGCCACCTCTGAACTTCAGCCTGTGATGCTTCAACTTGGAAAGCTGATACTATCTTGAAATCAGACACGTCATCACTGTTACAGTCTTGCACTAACATTATTTGCAAATTTGCACAAAATCCTTCTACAACTTTTTTAGCAGCTTGATCTGCCAAATTATTTCCCTTTGATACAGTATCTATACCTTTTTGATGGGCACTGCATTTAACTACTGCTAGCTGTCAGGGCAATAAAAGAGCTTCTAATTTTTGTTAAAGCAAAATATTATTACTGGTGCAGCCAGACCAAATTTTCATTTCGATCTCTTCCACAGGCACCATCCACAAATAGATTTAAATCAGCATTGTGTATAGTAGTGTCCTTTAAGTCCTTCCTAGGAGAAAGCAGATAATTAGTCACACAGACACAATCATGCTCTTTCACCATCCTCAGCAGCAGGTACCAAAGATGCAAGATTTATAATAGAACAGCATATTAGAGAAATAGATGGATAAGAAAGAAGCGTACATTCATATTTCATTAGACCTGCAGTCAAGAGAGGTTGAGTTTTCATTTTAAGTAAGAGAGATGATACAGAATGAGGGACAGCTACTATACAAGAGCATACCCTCAGATATTAAATAACCAAGATAATGTACCTGAGGTAACCACAGCTCTAATTTTTCTTCTGACACAGTGTGTCCTTTTTCTGCAAGGGTAGTTAAAAGATGTAGGGTTTCCTGTTAACACTGCAGAAAAGAATTAGATGCTATTAGTAAATCATTTACATGTCGCGCTAACACAGACCCACTTGGAAATGTCACATCTTCCAAATATTTTTTTTTTTTTTTTTTTTCAAATTTTTTGAAAAAAGAAAGGTATCCTTTCTGTAAGTAAAAGCAAACAGAAACTGACTTCCAGGGTGGATAGGTACTGAAAAGAATGCTGAATATGGATCTATTACACACAAAAAGTATTTTGCTATAGGTGATATGCAGACGGCCGCGGTGGTGCAGTAGTTAGCATTGCTGCCTCACAGCAAGAAGTTCTCTGGTTCGGTTCTCGGCTGGGGTGCCTGTGTGGAGTCTGCATGTCCTCCCTGTAGTTGCGTGGGTTTCCTCCAAGTGCTCTGGTTACTTCCTACATCCCAAAGATATGCTGTAGGTGGATTGGGCACTCCAAATTGGCCCTTGGTGTGACTGCGTGCGTGTGCCTTCCGTGGAAGGTTGAGCACTGGGCTGGCACCTCGGCACCGTAAAACTCCACTGCCAATCATGAGCAGATGGGCGATCCGCTTTGGTGACCTCTAACCGGGAAAAGCTGAAAGCAGAAGAAGAAGCTGTAGGTGATATGCAACTCAGTATTGTTGCTGGATTTGGAACCACAAGAAAAGTTGGTGATACTGCATTGTTTACAGCCCTCAAATCTTGTACAAACCTGAAAGCATTTTTCCTGGCTTTCTCACAGGGAGAATAGGAGTGTTACAAGGGCTTTTAGTTGCCACTATTATTTCTTGTTGTATCAAGGACTGAATTACAGGTTAGATTTCCTGCACTGCTTCTGATTTCAGTGATACTGAGGAACTCTAGGGAGGGGTTTTGATGGATTTAATTTTATTTTTGCCAGTTCTGCAGATTTTAATACACCTACGTTATTAGAGTGTTTAGCCCATAAATTAGCAGGCATCTGCAGCAGCAGTTTTTCAGTTGTCTATATGCCTTCAAAAAGCTGTTCCTCAGTTTCTGCTAAGACTGCTTATACTGATTTTGTTGGAACATCAAAATACACCCCTTCTGGTGTGCAGTAAATAGTACAACTCAGTTTACATAACTGGTCTCTCTCACTAGCAGATTTACTGGTGCAGTAGTACTCGAGAAAATGATGCTTTTTTTTATTAGTTTTAAAGAAATGGGTGTAGGTTTTAAAGCAGATATGTAGCAGTAGCATTTGTTACTCAACTGCCTTTACTTTGTTTTCATACTGGTATTTGACTATCTGAGGTAACTTTTAATACAAACCTAGTGGCTCCAGTAGCGTTACCACCTGTCCCACTGTGAGAGGGACAGTCCCTCTTTGGGCAGTTATGTCCTGCAAAAAAATTGTAAAAATGGCAAATGTCCTGAGATTTTAGGACAAAATTATTTCCTACATTTTATGTAATAGTTGCATAAAACAGTTATTCTGTATCTGAAACACCTAAATATTATAAGAAACAGAATAAGCAACTAAAATACTACAAGAATAAGCTTTAGTCAGGCAAAAAAGTGAAGTTCTGTACTTTGTACTGGCCGTGGGTATGTTTTGGCTTGCAAAATCTAACGTTTGTACCAAAAATGTCCCACTTTGGGCATTTGAAAAGGTTGCAACCCTAGGCTCCACTGTCCAACAGGAAAGGAATTTTCTTTGAATTCATTTTAACCTTTAACATAGGGTCCCCTTTTGATCAATTGACAGCAAAGAATTAAGACATTTTTGTTTATTACCCTGAAGTAGTCAGTATGATGATTTTGTAGCACTTAATAAGGACTCCAAGTCCTTTTCTTGCCAGTCTATATGCACTTGCTTTATTTGATTTTGTACAGTGGCATGGAAACCCTACACAAAAGCAGCTGCAATAGCTGGGTTGGCTTGTTTTTTTGGGTGTGATATTTCTGAATGTCTAGCAAACACTGCTTTTAAGTTGACTCAAATAATCTGCAGGGACTTTCCCTTTATTTTGCTTATATGCCTGTATCTTAGACCAATCTATCCTAACTTGACACACTTTTGTAAATTTATTTAACATTGCTGTCCTTTTGTCTATTAGTGCATTTCCTGTGAGAGTAAAGCTGTTATTTCAGCCTTCTCAAGTAACTGTTTTCTTATTTAATTTGAAATAACTACCCACAGCAGCTGGTTTAAATCCATCAAAGTAGGGTTGTAACATTCTGTTATAGTTTTTAATTCCTCCTTAAACCTTAGTGGATCTTTTTTTATGTTTAGAAAACTTTTAGACATAGTATGCAAATCAGCATTACCCCCCCCCCAATTTTTTTCTAAGAGTTTCCAAAAGATCCACTCCAGAGGCAATAGCCTCTTGTCCTGCCCTATCATGTGAGCACCTATGATGAGCCACAGGAATGTCAAATACTAGTGCTCCTGTTAGAAAGGTAGAAGTTTGTTGAAAATGATAGGAAGAAGAAGAAGAAAAAAAAAACTTTTTGACAGCAGATGCCTGTTCTAAAGATGAACAGGGGAACTAGGATGAGATGTAACAGTACCACGCTGACCTAGTGTTCACTGGACAGTTGTCTGAAATGCAGGGGTCTGAGACGCAGCAGAATCTTGTGTAGGAGCCACCCGTACTGGTACACCTGGGTGTGGGGATGCAGTAACTACTGGAGGATTATCGTCCTCTTTAGAAGTCTCTGCTTTCTAGCCACCCCCCGTTTCTTCTAAACCTACCAAAACAGGATAAATGGATCCCTTTTTACTGGTCTGTACTGCCTTCTTGACCTCTTTTACTTGTTATAGCAACTTCTTATTAGTGTCATGTAATCCCCTTAGTGCTGACTCCTTTTCCCATCCAAGAACTTTAGTATACCAAGAATAAAATACTGCCCAGTGTTTTTCACTTACCTTGTTTGTCTCTCTCTTTTTCCCCAAAATACCCTTTGAATTCTCTAATTTATTCTTCTCATAAAAGCTGAACAGAACTGAATAAACTACAAAAATAATCACAAGGAGCGAAAACTGCAAGAGCAGTTAAACTCAGTTAAGACTGGGTTAAGCCCTTTCGTTCCCTCTATTGGAACTTCATCAGAACTAACCCCATTAACCCAGTCATCCTGTTTTATATACAAATCAACCAATCAAATATATTCTAAAAATCACGTCACATTTAAAACATAGGCCCCTTTAAAAACATGAACTAGCTTAAAGAACATTGACTAAACAATTGGCACATTCATAGCAATAACACCTAATGTCTCCGTTTTAAAACTGGTATCAATGAATAACCTTCATTCACCCTGGTGGTATAATGGCATTTAATTGAATTTGCCATCTCAATTCTTTTACATTTAAATTTTCATCTGTCATTCTACCCTGGGGATCCATCTTTATTTGCTTAATAACTATACAACCAAAATGACGGGCAGGATTAACAGAAATGTGTTTATACAAGGCATTTGTCAATTTTTATCTTTTTAATATCAGACCAGTGTTCATAAATGCAATCCTTTAATCTCCTAGATGTTTTTCCTATGTAATATGCAGGACACTGTAAACACTGGGCTAGATATACCACAATAGAAGTAGTACAATACAATTGTCCTTTTATTTTATATTCAACCCTACTAATGTGGAAACTATCACCCCAATAATAAATATATACTGTGAACACCGACTACATTTAAGCGTACCCATACTATCTGAAAGGGGATTATGAAACTTTTTATTCTGAAGTAAACATTTAAAGGATTTATCCTTCCTATAAATAATGGTAGGAGATGTGCCAAATTTCTCCATATACAAAGAATCAGCTGAAAATAACCTCCAGTTCCTGTCAATCACTTCAGCTATGGCTAAACTATCCAGGGTATAAATAGTGATGAAAGCAATTCTCATTCATTCCTTATTAATATCTGATCTAATATTGTTTTATCCAACTGGTTGACTAGTATGACTTAAAATAGGGTATATATACCAAGACTTCTTTTAGTCATTACTTTCTTCTTAATATCCAGTAAGGAACCTTCTGGATAACCCCTAAGCTTGAACATATTTAACAAAATATCACATTCGGGGAAAAAAAATATTATCATCTGAAATCATTTGAGCAAGCCTAATGAGCTGGCCCTTAACTACCGACTGCTTCTGATTTTGTGGATGCCAGCTTGAATAATGAAGATAGTTATTGGAAAAGATAGGCTTGCAAAATATACTAGAAACAAAATTACTATCATTATTATCCCTGCTAATTAAAACATCCAAAAAAAGCTATTTGATTCAACTCAAAAGAATATGAAAAATCAAAATAAATAATCGTATTATTGATGTATGAAAAGTAGTCATGAAGTTTTTCCAGTGTCATCCCATAAAATAAAAATATTGTCCAAAAATGTGTATATAATGACCAACTGTTCACAAATTGACTGTTAAATATGTACCGGTCTTCCCATTCAGCAATAATATAATTGGCAAACACGAGACACAGGCTGCTACCATGGCCACCCCCATTGTTTTCCCAAAAATTGTCCTTCAAAAAATATAAAAAAAAAATATTCATCAATACAATTTCCATGACGGTGACAATGTTATAAAACGAAATAATAGGAATCAAGCAGTAAAAGGATTTATTCTCTCTAGCGCCTCGGTCACCAACAGCCTTCAAGGAGTACTCCTTGAAGGCTGTTGGTGGCCGAGGCGCTAGAGAGAATACATCCTTTTACTGTTTGATTCCTGTTTCATTTTGTGGTGAAGCATTTTATTTTGGTGCCTTTTGATTTGGTGCCTCATCTGTGTTGCATTTCCTGACAATGTTATAAACCCTATTAGTACTGGACACGCCACATTTGAAAAACTGATTTTCAAACATTGAAGGCCAATTTCATGTGGGATGACCGAAAATAAATTCTGAACATCAGTGGTGACCAAAATACAACTGGGACTAAAATTCACTTTACTCATCAGTTCCAAAAATGCATAGAATCCTTACATATCTGCTTTACTTTAGCTATGTTATTCATCAATGTTGAATCAAGATACGTAGCTATGAAAAAGGTTTCAACCTTTTAGCATCTACTATAGGCCTGAAAGGGGGTTGGTAATTTAAGTATGCCAAAAATATTCGTCACTGCTGATTTATCATTCAACATAAATGCATATTCATTCGTCTCCAGTAGTCCTTCCAACAATAAATCTAACAGTACAGTATCTATCTTCACATTTGCAATATTAATCTCATTAATAGATGAAATACCATAAGTGTCATCCAGTAATAAAAGATTCATGATATGAACTTCATGATAGTTACTTAACTGATTTGAAATAAATTTTGAATGAAACATGGAACATTTAAATTTAAAAGAATTGAGATGGCAAATTTGATTAAATGCCATTATACCTCCAGGTTTGAATGCAGGTTATTTATTGATACCAGTTTTAAAATTGAGACATTATATGTTATAGTCATGAATGTGCCAATTGTTTAGTCAATGATCTTTAAGCTAGTTCATGTTTTTAAAGGGGCATATGTTTTAAATGCGAAATGTGATTTTTAGAATATACTTGGTTGATTTGTATATAAAACAGGATGACTGGGTTAATGGGGTTAGTTCTGATGAAGTTCTAATAGAGAGAACGAAAGTGCTTAACCCATTTTTAACTGAGTTTAATAGAGAACTTTACGGCTCTTGCAGTTTTCACTCCTTGTGATTATTATTCTTAGCATAAGTTTCATTTAACGGAAATACTTCACCAGGGCAATTTTTAGTAAACTGAAACTACTCATGCAAATACTTACAATTTTTTTTCATAATTATGATACATAATATATGCAGGTATTTTCTTTACAGGGATTTGATCCTGCCTCTTTAACTTTGCTCCCATTTTTCCTATTAAAACTTACCTTGTAGATCCTGGATCCTGGTAATTCAGAGAAAAAAATGTCTACATCAGTTCACACACCATTCAGGGAGGGGAGGATAGGGATTCTGTTGTCATACTGTTACACCTACGTCCCAACAGGCTATCAGCTTGTAAACTTGATTTACCAGCATACACACCTATGTCCCAATATGCTGTAGGCTCATGAATTTGATTTAACTTTAACTATAACTTCTTTTTCTCTCTCTCTTTAGTCATACATTAAACAACATAAAACATCACTTGTATATTAAACAACACAAAACATCTTCAATGCCTCTTACCTTTAGTACTGAGGGTACCACCCTCAACACAAGGCATCTCCTTGTGTTAATTTTCCCTTTTTGTTGTATGCACATACACATTAATAAACTTTGTCTTATTTTCTGTAGGGTCCTTTAACTAGTACTTTCCATATACATAGCAAGCAAATTTCTGTCATTCAGTAAAATAGTAAACACCATTTCACTTTTTCTTTTAACTGCTATTTTCTAAGAGAGAGAGGAAAAAAAAAACATTTTCCACAAATCCATATCCCCCCATTTCTAGTCTAGTTAAGTATTCAAATCTCTGACTATTCCATAAAAAACAGTGCGGAATTTACAGAAGAACTTTCTGTGCTGGGCCTTTGCAATTTATTCCACACTGCCCTGCAGCAATACCAAAGTTCAGATCCCGAGCACAGCACCAAATGTTAAAGTGCAAGAAATAAATGAATAACATAGTTTACCTTTTTTAGTCTTTGTCAAGAATAATGTTTCGGGGTGTAAAATACAGGTTTATTCCATAAACAACGCTGTGAGACTGCCTTCACAAAATTTCAGGTCTGTCTCAAAGAATAATAATACTACATATATACGTTTTCTTATAAATTTCATGCATACTGAACTTTGATGTAACATAGCTTTTAACAAATCATACAATTTTAAAATAATTTGTGCCCTTGTGCTTCTCACTTGGAGATTCACTTGAACACTTGACAAATATGTTTTTTAAAGCATAGACCACCCGGTGTATGAATCTATCCTTTTGCCTTGCAACATTTAGTACCAGTACACACTATATTTTACAGACATCCTTGCTACAACTCGTTTCCCAACCTGAGAAGGCCAGAGCTTACAAAAGATTCTTGGCACATTGTTTTCTTTCCTCCCTCCATTACATTCTGAAACCAGACTCTTTTGAACATAGTAACCCCCTTGACTCCTTCAGCACTTACTTTGCCTTCAGTTTTCAGTCAGTACATTATAATGTGATAATGAGAAGAGAATGCTGTTGTAATGCATTTTAAATTTAAAGCTACAACTTATGTGAAACTGTATTTGTATAATCATGCTATATATCACATTTTCAACATAAACATATTATAAACATTTTATTTGACTCATTTGTGAATAAACTTCAAGTTAATATGCATTTTGTGAAGAATAATCAAAAGACATTATATTTTTCCGTAACAAGGTCCTCTGCATACATTTTCCGTAACTGGCTGTGCTGAACCCTACTCTCAGCTGGCTATCCTCATTTTCACAAACTTAAACCTCAACTGGAATACTGTTTGTTCCTTCATATGTGGTTCTGCAGAGGTGTCCTGGTCATTTGTAAATGTAGCTTATTTTTATTTCATGCACTAGTCATTCAAATAGAAACTGACAAATATCCATGGATAAGAAATATTTAGATAACTGCAGTAGTTTTTACAATGATGTCACTATATTGGTGTTGAATTAGCCTATAGAGGGCACCCTTGCATTTCTGCTCATGAATGTAACCAGAGCTTTGCATTCTGAGCAAGAGTCAAGATATCTAATTGTACTGTCAGGAAATTTTAATTAATTAATTTTATTTTATCTTGCTTTTTTTACCGGAAAAGTCTGACTGGGTTATAAGAAATATAAAATAAGTTGGAATTTACAAGGAATTCAGAGGTTGGTTTGAATGTTATTTTCCATAATCTGCTCTGAGCATTTTAACTCCCAAGTCTGGTATGGTTACTCATATACTTTCACCACTGGTGAATAACAGCCAAATCTGTCGTAAGTTACTTCATAAGGTGCTTCTCTTTATTTGTCAGAATTTGAGAATGAAGCCCTCATGGCATATTGCCATTTTAGAACAGTAACTGACAGGACTGTATAGTAAATATGAAGTGTGGAATATTATCATATTCATGAAGCCTGACTAGCAAGGCCAGTTGCTCAACCATACGCCAAACAAAATAAATAAACCACTAAATAAACTGGTGATCTGGTCACTAAAAAAAAAAAAAAAAAGCATACAAAAAGATTTGCAAACCTATAGCATGATGGATATCAGTGAGACAGTAATTTAAAAATAATACTTTAAAAGCTACAGTTCTTCAGTAAGATAAAAGATATGCCACGAGTAGCACCCCTAAAAATGAAATCTAATAAACTTTTATTTGAATAAAATATTTTCAGAAGTATCACTCACTAAAGACCAGCAATATCCCTAAAGCCTAAATCCAATAAATTCTTCTTTGAATAAAATCTTATCATAAATATCAAGTGTGAAAAAAAAAAACAGTTGGATAACTTAAGGCATAGGAATATAATATTCTTCGGTGGCGAAAGCCAGGGTACCTTTTTGACTAGGCTAGAGGCCCTAGGGCCAATAGCCTAGTACCTGCCTATGAAGAAAGTGGAAATTCATGCTTCAGATGTGGATGACAAGCTAAAAGGCATGGGGAAATAACTACCATCATCAATGCAAAGGAAGTAAAAAGAATCATAATTGACTTAGCTACCTGTTTGCATTGGAATACAAGTGTTAGAGATCTTTCAAAAGAAACTGGACAGTATACTAACCTCAAAAAAAGGCATAGCAAAATTAATTTAAAATGGGTGGCGAAAGCCAAACACACTCTGGCTAGGCTTATAAATGCCCTAGGGCAGATAGCCTAGTATGAACCTATGAACCTATAAAATTAATTTATTACAGCTATACAATTTAAAATACAAACAGATACCAAACCTTCTGTATGTGCCGATGATTATATATTGACAAGAGTTCATTAAGCCCTTCTCCCTCCTCTAAGTCGGAGCACTTGTTTTAGAATTGTTTATGCACAATTTTTTAAATTTCAGGATATTCATTGCTTTGTAAACAGGGCTGGTGTTTGGTTAACTGGTGCCCTAGGCCACCACCCTGTGCCCTGTCCTGGTCTACCCACAACATCTAGATTACTGGAAAAGTTCCCCTGCTAGAGTGGTGCACTAGGCAGCCACCTATCTGGCCTATGCCTAAGGCTGGCTATGTTTGTAAATGCAAGTAATGGAGAGAGATGCAGTGAATGGGTATACTTTAAGACAGAAAGTCAAAAGATTATTCTGTTCATCCAACAGCTTGTGCAAAATTTGAAATTTAATAAAACCTTGGCTACAGCTTAGGCAACTAGAGTTTGATTAGTCACTCAGTCAACTGAGGAAGCTGACTGGGGAAAAGGAGAATTGGCAGCCACCCTCAGTTTACCCATCCTGGAGGGAGGGATGTGGCTGTGGTTTAACACTTGGGTGACACCCATCTGGTGTATTAAGTTAGGCCCTGTGGAGTACAGATGTATGAGCACATACTCTTGTAGCTGAAGGAGTGAAACTGCTGCCTGTAGCAGGCAACCATGGTGTGAGAAAGCTCCCTGTAGCAGGTAGCTATTGTAAAACTTGGTGAGTTACCATAAATTGGGGACGATGGTGCTTTATTAGTGGAGGGGTAGGCTGCTGCATAGGACCAGCACACTAGCCCACTCCCAACCTCCTGAATGTCACTATGGGGAGATAAATGGGCTATTTTTGCTACCTTGTCAAGAATGAATGAGTAGTAGGCCTATTGGCTAGCCCAGATATGTCCAGCTCATACCCCACAGAATGAATGGCCTGACTGGACTCCGGAAGAGACAGGTCCTGTGAAGAAAAGAAAACAATTTGAAATTTAGAATGGTGTATCCAAGCATTGTTCATAGGTTCATACTAGGCTATCTGCCCTAGGGCATTTATAAGCCTAGCCAGAATGTGTTTGGCTTTCGCCACCCATTTTAAATAAATTTTGCTATGCCCTTTTTTTGAGGTTAGTATACTGTGCCTCTGTCTAACAGTGACACAGAAGTCATACCCGGGGTAAACCTATGATCTCCCATCCACTCATCAAGATTCCTCTTGAAGAGAGTCAATGAGGGACTCTGCCTAACCTGGACTGGGATTTTATTCCAGAGTGAAGAGAGCCTCTGGGTTATGAATCTGTCCCTCCAGCATGTCCTATTTATTTCAGTGCTGAGGTTCAAGTCTCTCGAGCGTGTAGCTTGATAGGATTTGGATTTTCTGAGGTGCAGCATGTCCATTAATTCCGGGTTGGACATGGCTTTATACGTCAGGCACAGATCGCCTCTGAACAGGCGGTATGCCACTGAGTAGAGCTGGAGTTTCTTTAACCGGGCAGCATATGGCATCTGTTTGAGCCCTTTGATCCTCTTGATGAGGTACTTTTGGGGTCTTTCCAGTTGCTGCAGGTGTCTGGTAAGGTACATCCCAAAAGGGGCATTTTACTCAATTATGGGTCTGATGAGGGATGAATAAAGAGGCACGATGACCTCCCCTGATCTAGATGTGAATCCCTTCATGATTAGGTGGGCTATATAAAATGTTTTTCTAACCACTTTGGCCACGTGGTTGTCAAATGAGAGATTGCTATCAACTTGGGTCCCCAGGTCCCTAATTACTACTTCTGTACTTAATGGATTACCACCTATGTGGTAATTTGTGGGCACTTTGTTTTTGCCAAAGGGGATGACTATACACTTTTTGGCGTTTAGCTTGAGGCCATGGCTCTGGCACCAGTTGTCTGTTTCTATGAGGCCATTTTGGAGGATGCTTGTGTCGGCTGGAGAGTCGATTATGGCGCCCAGTTTGCAGTCATCTGCGAACTTGGTCAGCCACAGTCCTTCTGTGTTGGCCTGTACCTCCGAGAAATATATACTGAACAAGAGCGGTCCCAGGACTCAGCCTTGTGGGACGCCACTTGTAACTGGTTTGGAGTCTGACATGGCTCCAGCAATTCTAACCATGTGGGTTCTGTCCTTGAGCCAGTTTGCAACCCATCTAGTGACATAGGGGTTTATATTTAAGCTGGTGAGCTTATCTATAATGCCCGAGTGGGGTATTGTATCGAAGGCTTTTGTGAGGTCCAGGTAGGCTGTGTGGACCACCTTCCCCTCGTCAATGGCCTTGGTGACTGTTTCAAAGAAATCAACCAGGTTTAAGAGGCAGGATCTGCCCTTAACAAAGCCGAACTGGGAAGGATCCAATGTCTGTAGGTCCCCAATATCTTTATTTATGAGGTCCATGATTATCCTTTCCATAGCTTTGCAGACCAAGCTAGTCAGGCTTATGGGGCGATAGTTTCCAGGATCTGTTGAGGCACCACCTTTGTGGAGAGGGACCACAGTTGCTGTACACCACTCTTTGGGTACATATCCTGTAGTAAGGCTGAGATTGAACAGTAGTTTTATGTTTGGGTTTAGCTCTTCTTGGAGTTCATGTAGGACGCAGCCTGGGACACCGTCTGGTCCAATTGATGCTGTGTTTTTTGCTTTGGAGAGGGCGGCTCTTACCTGAGCATCCGAGATGTCAGGGGGGTAGCACTCTGCTGGAATAGATATTTGCCCTTTTGGTGGGGAGGGGGGGGAGAAGTTTGCGCTGAACCTGTCATGTAGGATGTTGGCAATGTCTGTGGGTTTGGTGTATTTTTTGTCATTTTGGACTAATTCTGAGCATATCTGAGAATTACCACCCAGGTTCCTAACATAACTAAAGAAAGCCTTGTGATTATCCTTGGTGTCCTGTACAATTTTTCTCTCGAAGCTGGCCTTAGATGATTTTATGAGTGCCCGTAGTTTTTTGCTAATACTGATCAGAGATGCCTTCCCTTTTTGGAATTTTGCTCTATCATTTAGTAGCTTCCTCCTATTGTATAGCTTGTTTATGGCTGGGGTCCACCAGACAGGACGTCTGCCTTTGGAGGATTGGGTCTTGGTTTTATTTGGGATCGCATGATCCATGCATTCCTGAAGGTGTTCATAGAATGCGTTTATAAAGGATTCTGCGGTCTGGGCCGTATTTTCCACAGGCCCGGGGGCTTTGAAGGATTCCACCTCAGTTTTGAAGAGTGTGAAATTTGCTTTAGAGAAGTTTTTCACTGTGGTTTTCTGGGCAGGGGGTGGTGTCGGGATGTGAACATCCAGTGAGATTAGTTTATGGTCTGATCTTACCAGTGAGGGATACACTTCTGGTCTGGAGCATAGAGTCCCCATGTTGGTGATGATCAGGTCCAGTATGTTTTCCCCTCTTGTGGGAGTGGTAACAAGTTGTTCCATAGCATTTGAGTTTATAAATTCTAGGAACCTTTGGGCTAGGGTGTTGGAGCTAGAGTAATGCTCCCAGTCTATGTTTGGGTAGTTGAAGTCGCCCAATATAATGGTGTTTGGAGAGACCTTCATATTTTCCAGTGTTCTCATGAAGGCCGAGTGGGGTTCCTGGGTTAGGCAGGGTGGTCTGTAGCAGGCTATAAACTGGAAGGCAGTTTTACCCACTGTTAGTTGCACATGGATAGTCTCTGATGCTTCGTGCTGTGCCACCAACCTGGAGGTGTGGGTATCTTTGATGAATATTGATACTCCCCCTCCTTTTGTGGGTCGGTCCAAGTTTTGGGGCCGAAAAGCATGGTAAGAGGTATAACCTGGTAGTGCTGGGGTGCTCTCGGGAGCCTTGAACCAGGTTTCTGTTACTGCACAGATATCGATTTTCTCCATGCTAAAGAGAGTTTCGAGTGCGTGCATCTTGAGGTTTAGACTTCTGGCGTTGAGTAGCATTACTCTTAGTTTCTTATCCCTTGTGATACCTATGGAGGTGGATTTGTCTTTTGAGCCTTGCCTAAAAAAGGCACTATGGGGGTAGCAAGAGCCTTTGCCAATATCCGAAAGCCCAGGGGTGACAGGTGCAGGCCGTCCCTAGCGAAGCATCGTGGCTTGTCGAGCATGTCATCCCAGGCTGACAGGCATTGGATCCCCTTTGAATGATACCAATAATTAAGCCATTTGTTGAAATTGATCATCTTGTCTTCATATTGTGGCATCATTCTTGGTGAGGGTAAGATGCTACTCAAGGTCAGGGTCATACCGGCCTAGGCCACATGCTCAGAGAGCTCCTCTATGTCTCTTTTCATGTAGTCCAGGGAGGTACGTCTCAGGTCATTCACACCAGCATGGACAATGACTGAGTCATATTTGTACTTGCCTTGGAGTGACCTGAGTGCTTGTGTTATGTGGCGGATCCTAGCGCCTGACAGGCAGCTCACCATGACCTTCTCCTTGTTCAGCCTGGTGAGCGGGACATCAGTGTGCCTGATGATAGAGTCACCTATTACAAGTGTATCAGGTGTGTTGTTTAGCCTTAAGGGCTGTGACTGTTCGGCACACTGGCTTTGTGAGATATGTGTTGCACGTGTTTTGTTTTGGGGTAGCGGTTGCTTGGGTGTCTGCTTTGGATGTCTCTGCTGCTTAGGCAGATTTTTATTTAGAGCCTCCGAGTATGTTTTTGTGTATTTATTTGTTTGGTCTGCTGTCGTGGTAGGTCTATGTGAGACTGGAATTGTACTGAGTGTGGTTTCCTTTTCCTCCTGACTGGTTACGCCAGTACTGAGTTGAGAGAGCTTAGCCTCCAGTTTGGCTATATGGATGCATCTCTCACATGTGTTGGAATTTATTGGGAGGAGGAGAGGGTTGTCTGTGTACATGAGGCAGTTGTAACATTGCCTCAAGATTCCAAGATTCACCAGCTGGACTGGAGAGAAGATTGACAACTGACCTTTGGACATGCTAGAATAGTATTGGGAATTCCTTTATAATTGAAAAAAAAAGGGCCAATGGGGAACAAAGTACTCGAGAGGACTTTGTGAGAGTGTAGTGCTTTTAATTTTTTAGTGCTGACTTATATAATTGCTTTAGTGAGCAAGTGCCTTTAGTGAGCAAGTGCCAGGTAACTTAAATGCAATGTGTTACAGGTAACTTAAATGCAAAAACGACAAACAGTAACTTTCTTTTAAGTGAAACAAGGAAATGAGTACAGTAAGCAATGCAGATATCACTAGGGATCCACAGAAGCACTGAAAAGCCGCGGTTTAGGTGGTATTAGCATTTCAGGGAAATAACAAGCAAACAAACAACACGCATACAAACAGAGCTAGATTCAGCAGGCTTGGATCTAGTCTATGCTACAGCAAACAAGGTGTACCAATTTCAGTAAGAAACAGTTGAAATATGCAGGCACTATAAGCCTTTAACCAGAAATTCCCAGCTCAGAAGGGAAGAGTCCAGCCTCTCCTCCTACAAGAATGCAGACCACGAGCCCTCTTAATGTAAAATAACTGGCCTGAAGCCCAAGTGCTTAAACCAGAACTAATACACTTTTAGAATAACAGACACTGAGCCCTCAAGTCAGCAGTTCCCAACTTAGAAGGATGTAAGCCACCTGTCCTGCCACCACAGTGCAGGCCACAAACCTTCTTAATGCAAAACAACTGGTCTGAAGCCCAAGTGCTTAATCCAAAAGACTTAGAATGATAGCTACACTTTATTCAAGTTACTACCAAGCAGTAATAAATACAATTGAATACTCTGAAGAATGCCTGGATTAGTGCTTAAGTTATACAAACAAAGCTAGATTCAGCAGGCCTGGATCTAGTCTACGCTACAGCAAACAAGGTGTACCAATTTCAGTAAGAAGCAGTTCAAATATGCAGGCACTATAAGCCTTTAACCAGAAATTCTCAGCTGAGAAGGGCAGAGTCCAGCCTCTCCTCCCACAAGAGTGCAGACCACGAACCCTTTTAATGTAAAATAACTGGCCTGAAGCCCAAGTGCTTAAACCAGAATTAATACACTTTTTTAGAATAACTGACACTGAACCCTCAATCAGCAGTTCCCAACTTAGAAGGATGTAAGCTACCTGTCCTGCCACTACAGTACAAACCACAAACCTTCTTAATGTAAAACAACTGGTCTGAAGCCCAAGTGCTTAAAGTAAAAGGCTTAGAATGAGTTGCACCAAGAAGTAATAAATACAACTGAGTACTTTTAAGATGACGCAAAAGCAAAATAAATTAGGAAGAAACACAAATACAGTAAAAGCAGATACATTTTTTTTTTTTTTCAGAAAAGTAGCAAAAACAGTAGTAAAAACAATTCACATGCATTGTATTTTTTTTTTTTGGCATGGAAAAGTTCCTTTAACAAAGCATTAAGTAATCCGGCAATATCAAAATAGTTTAAACAGCATTTAAGTGCACATTGTGAATAGCAGACTATTTGTAGTGTTTCCATATAGGAGTATTCACATATATGTAAATTACTATAGTTTAAATTCCAAAGTTACTTCATTTTATGTTTTGTTAAAACATGTTTGTTTTTATATTTGGCAGGCTTTATTAAAGGTAGTCATGTGCAGGATAAAATCACACTTGGGGTCATTGGAGATCAGCAACATAAAATCACACTAGGGGTCATTAGAGATCAGCAACATAAAGGCACTGAAAGGGAATAATCATGGTACTAATGTCAGAAAACGTTTGCTTTCATATTTTCATTTCAGTGTTTTGAATGCAGTAAAATTTCCTCTTCTGTTATGTAGCCTGTTAACAATTTTACAAAATGCCTCTGAAAAATAGAAATCTTTCTAATGATATTTCAAGGATACCATATTTTCCCGTCATTTCATTTATATATTTGGATGAGACTGCTCTGTGTACTTTAGTTGATTTGTATCAGCAATTGTAATGGTGCCCAATATTTGTCATCATAATTCCAGTGTTTCATAAATACTGAATGTTTTATTTTATTAGCATAACTCTTAACCTTTCTAGTTTAACACCAGTAGAGATCTCTTAGCACTATCAAGTCCTTTCACTGTCAAAAAAGAGTTTAGTTTGTTGGAATGTAAGTTAAAGTAAGTGCTTATTAAAACTGCTGTTCTGTTTAAAGTGCTTGTGAGGTTTGGAGCTATTTTTGCAAATATTCCTGCCTTATCCTTAATTGTTTAGTGTTCCTTTGTTTTCTGATGATAAAAAGCTGATTTGTGATAGATTAATGTCCTTAATTTGTAAGGGCGTTAACAAAATAGTACTGTTTATTTCCTTGTGAGAATGTGCTGTTTAAGGTGGCAAACCAAGTGGCCCCATCGCAGCAACTGTATTACAGAACTTAATGTCTATATTAAGAAACCACTTACAATTTCAGTCCATTTACTGGTGGCAGTGTTTCACTGCATATAGTTCATCACATAGTTATTTAACTGGACTTCTACTGAACCTTGAATATATCTTTTTCTTCTTTTTTTTCAGCAGGTTTGCTGGAAATTTAAATATACACACAGCAGTCTTATCCAAATAGGCAGTCTGAGTCTATTCAATCCAACCGCCATTTAATTAGAATAAACTGTGTACCACCTCTAGCCTTGTACTTTAAGTAAGTGTTAGAGGCATCCAGTCTTCTGCATGTATTTTAGCCTGCATAATGACCAGTCTGAAGACAAGAGTTTCAGTGTATTAGTTTGTAAGCAATAGCCTTATAGTCTGTAAACCCTCTTCCACTGACATCCTGCTGTTCAGCTTTTACTCTCTACTTCCAAATAGACACTGACATTTACTCCTACTACTCAAACTATTTCTTTCTCTTATAGTTTTCTTCACTTCTTCTAGACTTCTTACCCCCATTATTTATATCTTTCTTGTCTTTAGTGGAACTGTATGCCTTCATGGAAATCACCCTTGGTATCCCCTTCCTTTCTTATTTCTCATTGACTGAAACAGTTATTAAATCAGTTTCAGCTGTACTCTAGTATTTGTGCACAGTCAACATCAATTCAGTGCACTCAACTGTCCCTTTAGTTTGTTTGTTTGTCTTTTCGCTTTTCCCGGTTAGAGGATGCCACAGCGGAACTCCGGTCCGCTAATGATTGGCAGTAGATTTTTATGGTGCTGAGTTGCCAGCCCAACTCCCAAAGGCACGCCCATTCACGCATGTCTTTCGGAGGCCACTCGACCGCAGGGAGGACATGCAGACTCCACACAGAAGGCACTCCAGCCGATAATTGAACAGGAGAACCACTTGCTGTGAGGCAACAACACTACCGCTGTACCACCGCGGCTTATTGTGCGTTTATTTTTCTATAGAAGTGTCCCTGCAAGCAAATAGATATTTATGTAACAGTGAAGTCTGCAGTTTGAACATCAGTCTGTGGGATATATTTGTATGTAAATTATAAATATTGTGGCAGCCTAAAACAAAGAGCATTGTCTACTAAAATAGCTCAATTTTCTTCATTTTCTTAGATCACAGCCATCCAGTTGGTACTTTCTCCTTTAACTGTGTTCAGTTCCTTGTTTTTAGCAGTCCTTTGTCTCCCTTCCTTAAGTTTATTCTCTTCTTGTGTAACCACTTTTGAGTTCTCATCCAGTGTTTTTTTTTTTTTCCAGAGCTGAACTACTGCATTTTGACCTACTTTTTCTCATTGTTTTGCTGGTGTATGGAGGTTGAGATAGACTTTTGGACTTTTAATTTCGAAATCCATAAAATCCTCCTTACATTGCACAGTTGTTCAGTCTAGTGCATTTTTTTACTGTTATCACCATTAGTCAAGTCAAGGTGATATTGGACTAATTGTCCTACTAAAACTGTGTCTTACAGCAGCAAAACCAAGACATTCTTCTACTAGCACAGAGTCATTTTAAAGTGCATTGTTTTTTTTTTTACTTCTTTCTCAGCAGATTTGTGGCTCTGTGTCTCATGACAAGTTTTGACCCACTTAGTTCATCCTCACTAATGCTTGGGCTCACTCTGCTCCCCTACCCCCAAATTACACCCACCCCCTCTTACTCAGTGTTTATACTTCCATAGTACCACCCACACATTCCTCTACAATACAGTCAGCTCTCTCCACTAGGAAAACAATCAATACAATTACTCCCAATAGTAACACGCACCCAAGACTCTCTCACAGATGTTCTTAATCCTTGCTCCTATAACTATCAAATTACATCTCTACAACCATCCCACTACCCTCGTAACATGTTTTATCTTAATTTACAACAAAGGTAAAACCCAAGTTAGAAGATGCCCACAAGTCAGATTATTTTACTATTTCTCCTCACTGTACTAGCCTTTATCACCAATTATCAAATCTACCTCCTTCATATACATAGGACTTCAACCACTCCACACAAAGAATATCAACATCTACTCAGCCTGTCTTTCTCCATAACACTGTATCTCTACAAACAAATCACATCTGATTTTTTTTTCTATAAATATCTTAAAACTAAGTATCCAAATTTACTATCAGATATCAAACCAAGACCAAAATATAACTGGACACACTCTTCCCTCTCTGAAAAATCAATTAAAAAAATAGCAGAGATATTCACTCCAACCCTGGTCCCACTGTTTATAAAACCATCACTTCCAACTCAAAAATAAACCAGTCGCCCAATACATTTCAACAAAAAACAGAATCCAAACTCACCTTATTAAATATGAACCTAAGAAGTATGTGCAATAAAATCTATGACATACATGCATATCTTGCCAGGTACATTGTTGGTGTAGTCATAGCTACTGAAACCCAGATACAATGTACTCAGGCATGACAGACAAAACAAGTGTGCAGGTGGTATAACAATCATGTATAAAAAATCACTAACTATTACCTTACTTCCATAGGAAACACCCATATTTAACAATGCTGAACTACTACTAACACTCCTAAAAATCAACAATAGGAAAACTATATGTTTAACAGCAATTTAGATACCACCAGGGAATAATGTTGATACTGCTGAAAGCATCCCATTTTGGATATCCCAACAACACAAAACTATAATACTTGGAGACTTAAATATAGACTGGCAATTCATAAATTCCACTACCCCACTGAATCCATAAATTTGTACAACTTCAGACAATTAATGACCATACCTACTAGAATCAATAAAACTTCAGAGAGGCACTGAACATTAGATTGAGTTAAACAAACTAACAAAAGTAGGCTGCCCTTCAGATAGTATAAGTGACCGGGTTTGCTTCAGATGATCGAACTTTCAAATGTTCGACTTTCATATGGCCGAGACCATATGATCTAATGATTAAAAGTTCGAACACCTTATAAAAAAAGTAAAACAAAAGAAAAAAATGAACTGAATGTTTTGCACCCCCCCCCCACATCTCCTGCTATTTAAATATACCAACTCTGAGATTGCATTACAGTGCAGAAAAGGGAAATCTTCCTGTTCCCCGCTGTATGGAGATCTCCGTTAAGAATGCTCAAACTTAAAAGTTCAATCATATGGTCTCGGCCATATAAAAGTTGAACTTTTGAAAGTTTGATCGTATGAAGGGGACCCAAGTGACCACATAGCAACATATTAGAACTCACTATAACCTAAATAAACATATTATCTATAATCGGATATGAACTACAAGCAATTTCAGCAAAGATATTTTCAATGAAACATTAAAAAATATAACTGGAATGTACTTAGAGCAATGCCACTGGATACTGCTTTAGAATACATTAATAACATATTCTTACATACCTTAAATAATCTAGCATCAGTACATAGTAAAAGAGTAAAGTCCAACCCCTCACTATAGCTGACAAAGGAAACAAAAAAAATCATGGTAAAAAGAGATAAAGTGTGGAAAAAACTGGTATAAAAATAGAACTCCAAATGCCTTCCAGCAATTTAGGCATCTTGGAAACCTTGCAAAACTCATGTCAAACAGGATAAGCAAGCATGCTATACCACCTTCTAAGACAAATATATAAGCAACCCAAAAATTTTTTAGTCGTCACTGAATAAGTTACTCCACCCTGGCAAGACCACTAGTCCCTCTTCAAAAACAGACAATACGACAGACTCTGCCCCCACACAGTTAATTTCCTGCTTTGTAAAATCAGTATTATCTCTCTTAGGCAATAACGCATCACCCCCTCGCTCTATCTCTTTTCAATCAAAACCACCCACAGCTCTTCAACTGTAGCCCAGTACCTACCTCACTTGTAAGGAATTTGCTCCTTAAACTAAAAACTACTTCTGTAGCTTTAGACCATCTACCATCAGACTACCTAAAAATGGCTGCAGAAGTCAATAGCTTTCCCCGTGTCCATACTAATTAATAGGTCCATGGCAGAAAGACCCATTCCATCACTGTGGAAAATCCTACATCATACTACTGCACAGAGGTGGCACATCTACAAAGTTTAATAACTATAGATTGAAAGCAATTCTCTCCCACCTCTCCAAAATCTTAGAGAGATGCATCCATATGCAACTGATGCAGCGCCTAACTTCAAATATCCTGCTCTCAGAAATGCAACATGGTTTTAGACCCCAACATAGCACCAATACTGCCCTACTATATTTCACCAGTCTAATGAACCAACATAGAAACAATGGTCTGCTTGTATCCACAATGTTATTAGACTTGTCAGAGGCATTTGATACTGTCTCACACCAGCAGCTGCTCGTTCAACTCTCTTCAATAGGACTTTCACAATACTCCTTGTTGTGGTTCCTTAGTTACGTAACTGGAGGGCAACACGCCATTAAATGGCAACAAAACTACTCATCCTTTCAACCAGTTACTACAGGTGTCACTCAGGGCTCTGTCCTGGGTCCTCTACTATTTAATATATTTATTAATGACCTCTACACCTCCACTCACTGTGCTAGTTTAGTTCAGCATGCAGATGATTCTACAGTAACATGTGCAGACTCAACAGTGTTACCCAAATATCTTTCTCCTCTGTAGAAACGTGGCTCAAAGAATCAAACCTCCTATGCAGCACCAAGAAAGCTAAGTTAATATTAGTTTTCACCTCAAAACGTTGCAAAAATCGAAAGCAATCTTTTACCATAAAGTCAGCAGATAGTACTGTCATTGAAACTGTAGCTCACAGTAAACTTATAGGTGTTTTAATAGCTGACAATCTCAAATATGACCACTATATACTGCACACCATTAAATCTACACACTAGAAACTAGGCTGCCTTTATAGGATCAATGGGTTCATTATCAATACTGCAAGAAAAACTCTAGCCACCACCTTCTTACCGCTGACTGTCTAATATGCTGCTCCTATCCTAACAAACATAAACAATAAAGAAAGAAACTTGCCTCCTGCTTACAATGTTGTGTCTTTTCAGCTTTTCCCAGTTAGGGGTCGCCACAGTGGAACTCCGGTCCGCTAATGATTGGTAGTTGATTTTTACGTGCCGAGTTACCAGCCCTGACACACAACCTTCAGTGGAGGTACGCCCATTCATGCATGTCTCCACGCAGAAGACGCTCTAGCTGAGAATCGAACCAGACAGTGTCTTACTATGAGGCGACAATGCTACCGCAGCACCACCACCGCGTCTTCTGCCTCCTGCTTACAATAAAATAGCTAAATATGCCACCAGTCTCCCCCATAGAACCCACCATTGTCTTAGCTTAAAGCAATTAAACTGGCTTCAGCTGTACAGCTGTCTTAACATACTCACAACTGACTACAGCACACAAACACATTCATCATCCAGAAAAATGCCCTGGACTACAAAGCTTGTTACTACCCTACTACTCTTATTACTTACAAGTAAGTCAAATAATGTTCCAGGAGACTCACTCTACTCCCAATGCATTGCTAAACTCTGGGCTAGTATCCACATGAAAAGAAAACTCTCTGACAAACTCAGGAGTTTTAAACCACTATTTAGACAGCATATTTACCAATCCTGGTCCTGTACATGCTCATCATAGGGTTAAAACTTTTTCACTGTACAATACTATCCAAATACTCTCCTTAAACATGATATTCTCAACTTCTTACTGAAATGGCAAAACAAATTTTATACATAACTGCTGCCTGTACAATCCACTAAGTTGCATATTTGCATTCTGTTTAGTAACTTCCACCAATGTGAAATCTTAAAATGTATATGTATAAGTGTAACTACTGTTTGTGTATAAATGTAAATAGAAGTGTAACTGCTCTGTGTTTGACTGGAACTTGGTATAATGCATTGTAAGCAAATGGAGCTTTTCTCCCTGGGCCTCTGCTAAAAATGGGTATTACCCAGTCAGACTTTCCCAGTAAACAAATATGACAAATTAATAAATTTCATTAAATTAAAATAAATATATGCAGCCTTTATTTTGATCCGTTTTGAATAATTCTAATCTTTAAGACATTAGTCTTTTTCAGTTAAAGCTTTAAGAACCACTTTTGTGGATGATGTCCTTGTGTTGCTATCTAATTATTTATCTTTACTAGGAATCTTTTTTGATTATATTGGGGAATATGGTTCATTGTCTAATTGGAAACTTAGTCTCTGTCTGGATAGTGCTGTTCTTATGCCATTTAATGCACACGTATGAAAAAGTACTTTGGCATTACTAATCTCCGAAGTATGGAGACCGTATGAAATGTTTTGAAAAGTTTCACTAGACTCGCTATGAAAGGAATACATTACCAATATCTTTGTGTGTACTCGTGTTCTATGAAACAATTAAGGTAATGTACATATAGCTGAGATGTATTCTCATTGCTACATTTTTTCCAATGTTCAGCAGACATTACTAACTTTAGCCCTATAGCAGTCTTATCCCCCTCTCCAAAATAATTGGAAAATGTATTCACAAACAATTGCTGGGTGAAGAACTCCTAACACTGCACTTCTAACCTATACAGAAACTGTCAATAAAACTAGAGATAACAGCAAACATTTCTCCTTCTTATTTCTAGACTTAAGCCTTCAACACAGTTTGTCACAACAAACTTCTGTTTCAAATGTTCTCACTAGGCCTCTCAGCTCAACCATTTATGATTCAAGAACTACCTGTCCAATAGGTGTTAGTCAGTACAAATCACACTTTACCCTCTCTCCTTACCTCCCAGAAAACACCGGAGTACCACAAGGCTCTATCCTTGGTCTCCTCCTCTTTAGCTTTCTCACCAATATCCTCCACACAATAGGTCTCCCTAAAATAGTACGCAAGTGACCCCACACTCATCTGCACCTCTGACAACATGGCACATCTCATTACTTAGGAAGCTTTAACAGCTACTGAAACATGGCTTTGTATCTCGCAACTCATGCTCAACCCTTAAATTAAAATTAATATTTTTTCCCCAAATCCCTGTCATATGAAAAAACAAACTTTTAAAATCCTCTCTCTCTTGATAATACAACCATTGAATTAATTTCTCATAGCAAACTATTAGGGATGATAGTGGATGATGATCTTAAAATTTGACCTTCATATACAAAACTGCTTAAGAAAAAAAAAATCATCAAAAACTAGGGATGCTTTACAGAGCCAAAACGTGCTTACCAGCACAACTAAAGCTACACTTTCCACTACTTATCTCCTTCCCAAACTTCTTTATGGTGCTCCTATCCTCACTAACCTCCAGGCATCACAAAAATCAAAGCTTGAACAATGCTA
This sequence comes from Protopterus annectens, assembly GCF_019279795.1. NCBI lineage: Eukaryota > Metazoa > Chordata > Ceratodontiformes > Protopteridae > Protopterus > Protopterus annectens. The sequence goes on from NC_056744.1 coordinate 730,411,394, forward strand.
TAACAAAGTTGCTAAATTTGCAGCAAATAACCTTTTCAGAACTCACCACTGTATGGAACTACAAAGCCTAAACTGGTTAGAACTACACAACCAACTAACATATATACACAGCTTCTTACCACCTGTAAAATTATCCAACATCAATCTACTTGTCCAGAACTAAATAACATTCTACACAACTATGTTCCCAGTCAGTCATTACAGCCCAATGAGCAAAAACTCTTGTCTGCCCACAGAACTACCAAATCTGCTGGGCATTGTCTATACTCGTACTATGTTGCTAAGACCTGGAACTCATTACCTGTATTCATCAGGTCAATAACCTCCCTCCTATCCTTCAAAACTATTCTGAAAGACTTCTTAGCAAAAACCGGTCTCTGTTCTTACTCTACATCAGGATACATTCTATTCCTAAATGTGAACAAGCAGTTATTCGTACCTTACGCCTCCATAATCTTCCTTCTTCGCTCATTTCCTTTTATTAATTTCTCTCCCCTGGCTTTCTCTCTAAGTATCATATAAGCCTGTTTTTCTCTCACTTCATATTGCAAATCCAGTTTGTATTAGGGTCTATATTGAATGCTCAGACGTTTAAAAGTTTGTGTGTCATATGGTCGACACCATACGATCGAACTTTTAAAAGTTTGAACATCCAAAAAAAAAATAAACAACACAAATAACCTACCTGAATGTTTTAAGCAGGGAGGCAAGACCTGCACCCCCGCTCTTTAAATATACCAACTCCAAGATCACACTACAGTGCAGAAAAGGGAAATAATCCCATTCCACACTGTACGGAGATTTCCGTTAAAACATTCTAACTTTCAAAAGTTCGATCATATGGTGTCAACCATATGACACTCGAACTTCTGAAAGTTTGACCATCCAATATAGACCCTTTGTATTATACTAACTTACCCTTAAAGTTCTGTATAAACTAGGTAAAACTTCTCTAAATATTAGATCTTCATGATATAATGTATATCTATTCTTAACCAGTGATTTCATATTATGTCTAATTTGATTTAATTATTTAAACTGTAGATGTCTTTGTATTATTTTTGAAGATTGTAAAATTGTTATTAAAATGTTTTGTAATACTTAGCTTTTTCCTCCTGGCATTTGCTGAAAATTTACTCCTACTCAGTTGGACTTTCCCGGTAATCAAATGTCAGTAAACAAATTAATAAATCTGTATACCAAAAGTTCTTGGAAGAGGCAGTCTCTCTTTGTCAGATGGAGAAAGAGAGAGAGAAAGTTTCAGATCTGAAGTGTATGTGTGCGTGAGCTCGCACGCGTAACTGCGATTGCACAGGCACATGAAAGAGAGACCTCAGTAGAATAGTTTTATTTGAATTGATTGATGTTTAGATAATATCCCTGGATCTTCACAAGAATGTCCACACATATGAATGAATCCTTGGGTAGGTTAATAATTGGATATGAATTTGATGCCTATATTAGTGTGTATATGTATGTGATCATCCTCTCTAATACCCTTTTATTTTAAAATGCTCCTTTTTTGTTAGCCTCATCATTAAAGTAATGGATAATATCTAACTTCAGGAAGGTTCCTTGCTGCTTTTAACTTAGCCTCATTTAGGAATTGACTGAATATTTATACAGATATTATCCACTGTTGATGTGAGAGGCTGAATTAAATCATCAGTCTTGTGAGCAGTTGTATTTAAAATCCAAAATATTATTAAAGCCTGCATGTGATATAAAATTTCTTCTTGTCACTTATATCAGTGATTTCCCAAAACCTCATGCAGCAGTTATTTTATTGAATATTTGGGGACATTTTCTATTCTCTACATTTTGGCGAAATGCTGTCTAATACTTATTGCATTTTAATATATTACTGCTGTGAGATCATTCTGAAATGCACTAGAATTAAAGTATGATTGAACAAAAATATTTAAATTACTACAACATAAATATAACTATCGATTATTCATTTGATTTAAAATGCTAAAAGGCACAATGTTTTTGCTCATTTGTGTTACATAAATGTCCTTGTGGTAGACATTGTACAACTAAGATATACATTCTAAAACTTGTGAAAAATGACTATCTTAAATTTCATTGCATATTTCTAGTCCATAATCATTATTGTTCATACAGATGAATACTTTGACTGGGGAATGACTTAGAACAAAGGAGTTGTATAACTATTTTTTTGACCAAGATATTTTTATTTTTCAACAAGTAAGTAGCAATAATCAAATTCCAATAAACTTAAATCATAAATATTATAGTATGTTCATAACAAAACAAATACAGACTATATACAATATGTATAACCATTTTTGTAGTGATATCTTTTAGAGAAAAAATGTTCTGTAATTAAATCAGTGCCACTGCCGAAATGTCCATGTTGTAAATGGTGTGCAATAAAGATACATATTCTATAACCTGTGAAGACTAGGTCTTTCCTGTGTTTCTTTATAACTTTTTTTTTAATCCACAGTCATTGTCTGTCTCATTTAGTGCTATGATTGTGGAATGACTTCTAGAACAAGGTACTCGCTGAACATAAATGATTTTCCAATTATCACATTATTAGAACATATGATTTGTAATAAAATCTGCACTATTGTCCATTATTGTGTTAGCTGTAGGTAATCATATAGGATGTGCTCCCATGTGCCTTTACACTGTATTGCAGATCTGTAACACTGAACTGATGCTTCCGGACTCATTTCAAAGAACTTGTTTGAGAATTGTTTTCAGTACCTTGAGAAAGATATTGAATGAGGTATTGTAAGCAGTTCTGCTACATCATTTTCAGTCTTGTTTGAGAAATCCAAGTTCATACGTTTTCTTTTGCCTGTCAAAGACAGATATGTAGTGGGCTTGAATGAGCTGACAGTATTTTTATGGATGTACTAATAAAGTCTGTAATGGTAGGTAAATCAAGAATAATCTGCAGCTTGGAGGGTCCACAGTGAAGCTGATAAAACATAAAAGTCCTTAATTTTATGATGGACAATATTTGCGGGTTATGTGATCATGTACATAAATGTAGCATTAAAGAGTAGAAACCAACAAAGTGTAAAGACTTCTCATCATATTTTTTGTGGATGATTTAAAACTATGTAGTTCATCAGATGAGGAACTGAAAGCACAATTGCAAGTGGCCAAAACCTTCTCAGATGATATAAGAATGTCATTTAGTCTTGATAAATGTGAAAAGCAACCTTTAAAGCAGGAAAACTACAGCATCAAGAATATATCAGGCTGGCACAGGAATGTGATATAAAGGAACTTGAGCAGGAGGGAGTTTATAAGTATTTGGGACTTGATGATGGATCTACAATAAAACATGGACAGATGCAAACAAAATTTAGAAATATTTTAGAAGACTAAAATTAATGCTGAAAACAGCCCTGACATCTAGGAACAAAGTCCAAGCTATAAAACAGTTTGCTTTTCCTGTTTTAACTTACAGTTTTGGGGTGATTAACTGGCCCTAAAAGGTATTGGATCATTTGGATAGGCAACAATAAAAATGCTTCATGTTTATCAAATGATTTATAAAAATCAGTGTATACCAAGGTTATATACTGTATTCCTGTTCTGAAGGAGGTGTAGGCCTTCTTGAAATAGATTACATGTATAGACCTGCATTTGTACGACTGCATAAATACTTGCTGACCTTACAAAATCCAAACATAGGGAAAGTTTTAAAACATGAGGAGAACAAGTCTAAGATGACTTCCCTACTAATTATGGGAACAATACATACAGGGGTTGAATGAGGTTTTAAAGAAGGCAGGACTTAAATGAGTTATGTAATGTTTGACTGAAAATGATTAGGTAGATTATAAGTGATGTATAATGTTTGCAGCTGGGAGTGTGTCAGTATAGTTTGTGATGTAAAATGCTTGGAAACTAGGACTGTGTTGGGGTGGATTATTTTCATTTATATAAATGTATGATTGCTTATGTCGTAAGTTGTTGTTGTTTGTCTTTTGCCTTTTCCCGGTTAGGGGTCGCCACAGTGGAACTCCGGTCCGCTAATGATTTGCAGTAGATTTTCACGAACGCTGAGGTGCCAGCTCAATGTTCAACCTTCAACGAAGGCACACCCATTTACGTATGTCTTTCGAATGCCCACCCAACCGCAGGGAGGACATGTAGACTCCACACAGAAGGTACTTCCCGCACTGCAGCCAAGAATCTAACAGGAGAACCTTTTGCTGTGAGGCAACAAAGCTACCGCTGTACCACCATGGATGATCCTGCTTATGTCCTAAGTGATGGTTTAATAAAGAGGTTTTATGTTTAAAAAAGTGACAGGAATTGAATAATTTATGTAATGTTGTTAGTTATATGATGTATAGCAATATATGTGAAGTATAATGTTTGTTAATGTTAATTTGCTAATACAGTTTGATTACTTTTGTATAATTGTAAATTTGCCTATGCCATGAGTGATAAAAAAAAAAAAGTCTTCTCTGCTCAGTTTTGCAGAAGCATATTGGTGTCAAGCAGGAATACATATAAAACCAGTAGACAAAAATTACTCTGCAACTGAATATGCCAAAAAACAAAATAAAGAATATAAGGTGAAAGCTCAGATGAGAAGGCAAGAAATGTGGAAAAGGCATAAATATAGTTGTAAGTACAGACAACTCCTGAAACAACCTCGTGTCGATCAGGATGCGACACAGGACTGGTTTAGAAAAAGTGAATTTAAACCAGAAGATGAAATGTTAATATTGGAGGCCCAGCATAATACATACACATTAGTTTACAAAGTCCATTGAACATGTGGGAGAAACAGACAAAGTTTTATAAAACAGAACTAGAAATAGTTGCAACCCCTTGTATATCACTCACACCAAGCAACTAATGGCAGAGGACCTGTATACAGAAAGGTATAATAATGTGGCAAGACAGTTGCATTGGGGATTATGCAAACATTACACTATTGAAGCAGCTGAGAAGCATTGGAAGCTTGAGCCACAAAAATTATAGAGACTGATGAAGTTTATATCACATGGGCTCACCCATTACCAACAGTTCAGAAAAACAGATGCAAGAAAACCAGATATAGTAGCCATGAAAAGAAGACAAAACTACCATTGATCATTTAAATTGCTATACCAAGTGACTACATTGTCTTGCATACAGATAGACACAAAGTCATAAAATACCAGGATTCACAGGCAGAAAGTAAGGCAATATGGAAGAAAGATACCAAGACAGTTCCAATTAGTAGTAGGAATAATGGGTCTCATAATAAAATCATTTACTGTCATATTTAGATATGTTACCAGTATATGAAACTACGTATTAGTTGCAGAAGGAGTCAGTTCTGGGAAAATTGTGGGTGCTGCAAAGAGCCCTAACATCAAAGACTGAAACAATCCTAATTTCATGGACTTTAATCATACTTTGACGAGACCATTATTTAGGTCTTTTGGAATAAAGCTTATTTATTAGATCAGTGTAATTTTGTTTGAAATATGGGAGGTTCTGGGAACTGTTTTTTTGTGCTTAAGTAACAAGGAATACCTGTTGAAATCTTTTTTTTGCTTTAGCTGCCAGAACAGACAGCTGTGTGTGGAAGTATGACTTTTTATACAGTGTTATTCTTGCTTTGGTGTAGTGTTATTTTTTTTTTTAATATTTTTCCTTTCAGCAAACTTTGTACTTATTTTTTATGAGGCTTAGTGTAGATTACAGCAATTTCTGTACTCTGTTATTTCATAGTTTTTTTTTATTCAGATGTATATTTCACTATTTTATATTGTTACATTACTGTTAGTCATTTTGATAAACCTCTTTGTTAATCTTATGTTACCTTTTGTGGAGATTTTCTACTCAGGCCTCCACTGAAAAGGGGCTCTGGCTCATTCTGGCATTCCCAGTTAACAATTGTCAAATACATAAATAAATAAGTTACTTGCAGCTGAACTGTATAGGTGGAGCTGGAAACTTTTTCATTTTTAGGTAACTAGGAACTTCAGTTCAAGGTTTATGTGTGACTGCTTGTTAAATGCCATTGCCTTATGAGTAAATCCATTTTTTATGTATTAAGTATAATTTTTTCTTTGATTTTAAAGCCCTAGATTAGGGCAGAAAACCTTGTGTTTTTGTTTGAGGCCTAGGAAAGGATCATTGCTCACCAGTTCTAGAAAACCATTTCTGGTGTTTAATGTAACATGGAACACTTGCTCAAGGTTTTGTTGAGAGAACATACTTCGACATGAATACGTGGTTTTTCCACATCACTCCCTATCCCTGTTATGTTCTTAAGCCTAGTGACTCTTGAGTTACCTGTTCCTATACAATAAATGGCGCCGCTCATACTTCTCTCATTCACTGATACTAATGATCACTGTGAGATCATAAGGTAAAGGGTCACCCTTTAACCTGATTAAACTTTACTTATTTTCCCAATTACATCTTAATGCTGACTAACTGTGCCCTCAAGCATCAAAGTTTAAACTGCTGTATGTTCACAGTTAATACATTTCCTGTTGACTAGACCTTTAATGTCTATGAGAGGTGTAAATATATTCACAATATTAACACTAAACTCTTCACAGCAACCCTACTCTGTGTGCCCCTTACGCATGCACCCTTGTATATGCATTAGTTCTGAAAAATTGCAAAAACTTCACTTGTACCTCAGGAAGTAATAATCTCAACCAAGCCCGAACCTTGTATGTGTCACACATTACATGGATTTCCTTCTAACCCTAATAAATCACATAACATAGTTGCTGGAAGATAGTAGTGGGGAGTGCTCATAAGAAAAAACCTGGGGATAAACCTAAACCAAGGTTGAATTAAAAGCCCATAGTGCCAACACTGCAACTTTGCAACAACCAACATATTCTTGTCATTGGTGACTTATTGTTTGTAAAACTGTGTAACAGTGTTGTGCCTACCTTAGGATAAAACTGCGGATAGCTCAAATGGCTTAGAAGGACTTAAAGGTAATTGTATATGACATTGTCATTGTACCCATTGTTTTTTCTTTTGTATATGCAGCAAGATCTAGTGTGATCATCCGATATTGTAGTAGGCATAGCAGTAACACATTTGATTAATTAAATGCATTAAGTGCATCAATCACCTTGTATGGCACAGGTATATCAGAGTAAAACTTTCATGGAAAGTCTTGTGGTGCTTCATGAGGCTGGTTGTCACCTATGGCAAAAAAGATGGAAAATCTCAGTAGTGCAGTCAGGAGGAGAAAATGGTTCCTGTGTGAGAACAAGAAATGCAGCCTCAGTCGAAGGGATGTAATGGGGAAAAACAAAAGTTAATTTGCTAACAAAAAAAGTAACAAAAGTAATAGAGAATCCTAAATTTAATTTAACCGGATTTCTAGCTGTGTGCACGTGACATTTGAAAATAGATTAATTGGAACTTGCTGAGTTTTTGCATTATAATCTTACCATGATAACACTCAAGTAGTAAGTTGATAAAGTTTGAGGTAATGTGAAATAGACTATTAGACAGAATATGTGGAAAGTACAATTGTGTAAGTAACCTTACCTTAATAGTGGATTTTTGATAACTGCTGCAGTAGCCTTACTTAGTTATATGGGTTATATCCTACCAAGGATATAACAGCTGGCCAGCTCCCAAAGCTTCACGGCACCTTCCACATTCCCAAACTGTCAGAAATCTTGAGCTGAGCTGACTAAAGAAAAGTCTGGATACAAAGTCCTTCAGAGCTTTATTGCTACCAAAACGTATGCTCCTCTGGGGCTTTTGAGGACTTAGTTTCAGAAGTAATCAGTATGATAAACATCAGTAGTTAGGTTTTTCTGGATGATAAGGTTCACAGAAAAAAAAAACTTGAGATTACATGTTGGAAGGAGAGGAGGGAGTTGACCTACTGAATCTTGGTAAATCCAAAATGGTGCAGGGAACTGATTTTGCAAAGATTATGTTGGGTGTTAGAAAGTAAATCATTGACCTCAACTGATAGCAAATATGGGAAGCCCAGATTTTGTTTTATTTCAGTTAGTGTCATACAGTGTAAAAGAAACAAGTCTTATGACAGATGTGGCAAAAAGGCAAATAAATTATTGTGGCTGTATGGCCTTTATATGTAAACCATGACTATTTAGAGGCTACATTTCATCAGTGACCGCAGTTTGTTGATGCTGTTAAGGAATTTTAAGTGACAGAAATTAAAATGTAGCCTGATTTTTCTTGTTGCATTAAAGGTGCTATTGACTGAAATGTTAACACTGCAGAGGAGAGGTGATGGTTAAACTTAGCCCATGCATTTGTCTTGTGAGCTTGCAGAGATGGACTGTATAAGCAGTGCTATTCTGGTAGATTCTATGAGTTTAGTGAAAGTGGGAGATGAGTGGGAGGAGCAAGTCAAATGGAAAAGAGAAATTGTTTATGTATGCTGCAGCTGTAGCAAGATGGTTTAAAAAGAACATGTTTTCTTGAATACCCATTTGTTAAAAGGTGGATGATTACATAGTATGGAACATTGTAAGATCAAATACTTTTTGGAATAAATATGTTGATTTATGGCTCCGTTTATTTTTAGGGGGCATACAAGATTGGTGTATCATATATATGCTATGTTCCTTATAGGTTAAATCAAGATTATTCCTTTTAAGTTAAGCCAAGTCTGTAAGTGGGGCTATCAGTCTGGGACAATTATTCCTGTTAGGAGGATTAAATTCAGTATTTGAAAATGTACATAGTTTTGTCTGTTGAGTATTAAGTTAAAAAGATTTTGGAGTGTATTGGGAGTGTATTTGTTTTTTTGTTTGAGGGCTTTCACTAAAACAAAAAGTAAGATGCAACATTGCTTCAAATGGATATGACAAGAAAAAATTGCATAAAAGATCAACATGACAAACAGTGTATGCATGTAACAAAAGCTGAAACTAGACATCTAAAAAAACATCTACGCATAACAGGTGGGAATAATAATTTCTTAACATAATGATATTTTCTATATTACCTTTAAATGTGAATGGTCTCATAGATATATACAAAAAACAGAGTAGTGAATTATATTAAAAAAATGTGTGTGCAAATAGATATGATACATGATACCCATTTGGAAAAAGTGAGCATGTGAATTTGATAAAGGATTTCAGGATGGTTCTTCAGTGGAATATCTGAGTCAAAGGAAAAGGGGAATACTTATATTAATTGCAAGAGGTGCTCCAATAGTGATAGAAGAGGAAAAAAGATAACAATGGTAGATTTGGAGTACCAAGGGGCTACTGGCAAGGGAGGGCAATTACACTGACATGTATTTATATTCCACCTAAAATTGCTATAATAGAGTTTAAGAAAATTCTGGGAGAAATAATACATTTTCAGCAGGGAATATTACTTACAGGTGAGGACTGGAATTTGATTTGTAGCAGTGAGAATGTATCTGGGGGCCCCAGAAGAGAAAATGTAAGGAAAGATGGTAGATTTTTGAAGAAATTTATGAAAATATTTGACATGGAAGATGTGAATTCAGTTGTAGGAGTTCAAAGTGAATTTACATATTATTCTCCAAGGTACAACAACTGGGCTAGGCTCGACAGAAATTATATTTCGCAGGAACATGTGCATTTAGTTGAAAGTTTTGATATGCTTTTAGTAATTATTTCAGATCATGCATCAATAATAACTGAAATAAAAATGCAGGGTAATGAAACAAAAATGAGATGCTGGCACTTTCCCACCTATCTGTTGAAAAAAGTGGAATTTAAGGAATGGGTAGTGGAAATTATTCGGGAGTTATTAGAGAAGATAGAGATTTCTTCTGAAAATATTGCTATGGAATGGGATCAATTTAAAGTAGAGTTTAAAAATACGGTGTAAATAAAAGAAAGAGAGGGATGGTTAAGAAGTAACAAGAATTATTTAGAGGGATTGACAACAGTTAAAGTACTGCAGAATAGGGGAGAATCTCAAAGAAGAACAGGAGCAATCAGAGAATGCTAAACAGAAAATAAGGGATTACCCCAGTAATATTCATGATGTCAGACTGCTGTTAAGCCACTGTTTTTGTGCTGTAGAGTTATTATCAAAAACGTTTTTGTGCTGTCGAGTTATCAAAAACTCTTAACACAAAGTCTTAGGCGACAGAAAATAGAAATAGTTGTCGCCAAGCTTAGAGAGCCTATAACAAGAAAGATAACCAGAGATCCTGTAGAGGTACTAGTAATATTTCAGAAATTGTATGAAAATCTGCATAAAGCAGAGAAATATGGAAATCGGGAAAAGGTTCAAATGGAAATGTTTATGGAAGAATTAAATGTGCTATGGTTAGAGGTAGGTGAGTCTCAATTACTTACAGTTAAGGTAGGAGAAGATAATATAAAAATGGGCATATAGTACATTATAGGCATTGTCTGTTTGGCTATATGTAAACAATGCAAGGAGTTCTATATTGGGAAAACACAGAGAAAGGTTAAAGACTGTATATATATGAACATATTAATGACATTAGGAAAAAGAACCCAAACAATGCACTTTCTAAATATGTGGGAGAAATTTTAGGGCATGAATTTGGTTTCATGGGCTTGGAGGTGATTAATAAAAATGTAAGAGGTGGTCCATGGACTGACATCATTGAATATAAGGAGTTAAGATGGCAAATAAGGTTAAATGCTCGTTTGCCACCTGGACTCAATGAATCTGTATCAATCACTAGTCTTTTGAAACTTCGTTCTTATATTGTATACATAGATTTTTAAGTTTGTGATTTTTAACAAGGATATTTAATTGGTAAAAATTATTGGGTGAATTGTATTTTTAATTGGAAGATGTGATTTTTTTGGCTTTTATAGAGCATGTGTTTTTCTGGGGGAGGGGAAAGTATGGTATTTAACTGAATTTGTGCAATGGTGCTATGTTTCTGAAGAAGTCTTGTGTTGTATACAGATGAAAGCGTTAAAACCTGGGCATTAAACTTGTTTCACCTAGGTTCCTGGGTGGTTGTTTTCAGCGTGGAATTATTAAACCTTAGTAATATGATCTTATATTTCATAATAACCATGAGAGTATAATTGCATTTTAAATTCCCTATGGTTACTTCCTTCAAGGTATGTATTCACAGTTATCTGAGTTACTATGTACTAAAATGTACTTATACTGAAGAGATGCATTTTATGAGAAAGATTAAAACTGAGTGGATCATGGTATTTCAGATAGTTTGTTCTACCAAAGGTGCATATTATTGATTATTACCACACTGTATAAGCTCTGATCATAGACTATATTTTTGCTGGAGATTAGTCTGAAGGAGAGATGGACTCGCACATCCTGAGGAGACTGAATGCATTTAATGGATATAGATGTTCCTGTTGGTTGTACAAAGCTGTGAGTGCACCTAACAGTAGTGTTAGTCTTGTGTTGTGTGAAATACAATTGGAAAGAAGATTTTGTTTCACTTTTTCCAGAGGTGCTTATTGACTTCATAAGCCAAAATTAAGAGAGGAGGCTGTGGAAGATAATTTATGCCATGCCACTACTGACTAGGTTTATGGGTGGAATTGGATGAACTGTTAATGGAAACTGGGGCTTGCTTTAGTCTCGCAGAAGAAATGCTGTTATTGATGTCTGTATGTAGTATGTCGTGCATTGTTCTTGGTGGATGCCCCATTCTAGGGCGCTTCATATACCAGCGTATAACTGATGTAGGTGATGACTGAGAGAGATATATGAGGGCTACCTGATTTGGGGATACACAGGAGGCTACAATGGAAGTATAATAGCACTTCATCCAAAATGGGGATAAGTATGTCTGATCAGAAGTTAGAAGGATGAATATTGCTGGAGGGAGTGGTGAGGAGAACAAGGCGGTATTTATCAGCACTATATTGGCTTTGGACAGTAGGTCAGACAATATTGCCTCTGTGCTAAAAGAACGTTGGTAAGAAAGAGGGATGGAAGCACTGCATTTACAAAAATGATTTATAGACAGAAGATTGATATTATACGTAGATCTAGGAAGGAGTATGGTTATGAGAAGAGAATCTAAACAGATGATTGGAACTGCACAATAACTGATTAACCTGGGATGGAAGGAAAGAATATTGACTGGTAGAAGGATGATTGTTTTTTAAACACTTTTATTAAATTATCACTAAAGACACAGGCAAACATACATTAACAGAAAATAAAAGAAATCATGTTAACATTTTTACAATGTACATACATTATTCATAATGTATCTTTTCTTTCTTTATAATTATCAGTCCAACATTACATAAATTGGTGCATTCCTGCCTTCCCTTAAACCTTATTCCTCCTCCTCCTGACCATTATTCTGCATGTATTATTCCCCAAAGTTTGATTTATGTCCATGTTCATAGATTCATAGATTACTAGGATAACAGCTTAAGAGCTCTTACAAGCCTAACCATCATTACCTGAATTTTACCCAATATTTGATCCCTAAGGGCTAGAGGATGGCTTAGGTTTGTGCCTATGTCGCTGAGTATTTTACAGACTGCCCTTGTTCATAAGGGACATTAGTGCCACCCCAGGAGGAAGATTACGATTCCCCATCCATTGATCCAAACTGCGTGTGAAGAGGGTTGGGGAAGTGCTCTGTTTTACATGAATAGGAAGCCTGCCCCAGAGAAGGGATAATCTCTGACACACATCTGTCTCTCAAGCATGTTTTTTTTTTTTTCATCACAGACAATGTTTAAATTCATAGATTTGGTGATCCTTGTGCAGTTTATCTTGGGAACATGTAACAGTTGCATCAGGGCTGTATTTGTGAGTGCCTTGTAGGTTAGGCATGGCTCATCACTTAATAGTCAGTAGCAGACAGAGTAACAGGATAGGGCTTTTAGTCTATCTGCATAGGGCTTTTAGTCTATCTGCATAGGACATGTTGATTACACTATATATATATATATATATATATATATATATATATATATATATATATAATTTTTTTTTTATTAGTTTGATGAGGGCCAAGAACAGTGGGACTATAACTTCCCTGGATCTGGATCCCATGCCTTTACTTATAAGCTGTGCCACATAGAAGGACTCTGAATCCACTCGAGTGCTATTAATGTTGTAATTTGCAGGTATATTTGCCTTTCTAAAGGGTATGACTATACATTTTTTGCATTTAATTTTAAGCCATGACTCTGCCATCAATCATTTGTCTGAGTCAGACCTGTCTGAAGGATATCTACATTGTTGGGTGATCAACTTGCAGTCGTCAGCAGACATAGTCTGTCAAAGGCCTTCTACATTAGCCTTGACTTCAGTGAAGTATATTCTGAACAGGAGAGGTCCCAGCACTGAGCCCTGTGGCACACCACTAGTAATTGGTCTCTTGCTGGAACTGGATTCATCCACTCTAACAACATATGTCCTGTCTGTGAGCTATTTGGCTATCCATCTGGAGTTCTAGGGATTTATGACCAGTTTTGTAAGTATATCTATAACACCCAAGTGGGGAAATGTGTCAAATACTTTAGCCAGGTCAAAGCAGGCAGTATGAACTGTTTTACCCTCATGCATGGCCCTAGCAACATTCTGAAAGAAGTCTACCAGATTGAGCAGGGATGACCTGCCCTTAACAAAACCGAAATAGGTTGATTTCGATGTTTGGAGGTTTCATATGTCATTATTTATGTGGTCCTTGATTATTCTTCCCATGGCCTTGCATACAAGACTAGTCAAACTTACGGGCCTATAATTTCCAGCATCTGTTGATGGTCCCCCTTTATGTAGAGGGATGACTGTTGCTGTCCTCCACTCCACAGAGACAAAGCCAGTTTGGAGGCTGTGGTTAAATAGAGATCCTAGTGGGCCTGATACATCCTGTTTCGAGCTATTTAAGAGGCATCCTGGAATATTTTTGAGACCCATTGAAGCCATGTTTTTAGCTTTAAAGAGCACAGTGGTGACTTGTTCTTTGGTTATAACTGGTAGAGGAATGGTGGAGGGTATTACTTGAAGAGGTAACTGGAGATGATGGGGAGGTGAAATTTGAGCTGAATTTATCAGCCAGCAGATTTGCTATATCTTCTGGCTGACTATAGGTTATGCTGTGTACAAATAATTCTGCAAGTTGTTGTATGTTGTCCTTAAGATTCTGTACATAACTGAAAAATGCTTTATGGTTATCCTTAGCTTGCAAGGCTATTTGCCTCACAATTTGCTTCTGAAGACTTGACTAGCCACTGATTTGCTTGTTTTAGGCAAATGAGAGAGTTTTAGCTCTGCTACGCATATTCTGTATTACTTCTAGACAGGATTTTTATTTCTTTTGTTTTATAACTTATTTGTATCTGGGTCCACCAGGGTGGCTTGTTTTTGCAGTTTGTCCTAGGCTTATTTTGGTCTGGTATTGCCATTTCTATGCAGTTGTTTATATGGTCAAACAGGGCTTTTGTGTATACTTCCACTTAGGCTTCTGTGTTTTCTGGATTTGGGGATGCTTGGAAACTAGCTATACCACCACTTAATAGGAAGTAGTTTGCCTTAGAAAATTTCTTAAAGGTTTTGGAGTTGGGTGGGGGTATATTTCAAGGGAGACCACTTTGTTTTCTGATATAACCAGCGAGGACATCACAGTATGGGTGGGTGGGTGGGGGGGGGGGGCAATGCTCTCCCATATTTATGAGTACCAGGTCTAGAATGTTTGGACCATACTGGGAGTGCAGTGCATTTGCATTGCCAAAGTCTAGAAATCTTTAAGCCTGCATATTGGTGGTTTTGTATGTTTCCCAGTTAATGGAGGGATAGTTGAAATCTCCCATGAGTGTGGTGTTGGGCTGAATGGTAAGTGATTCTAATAAAGTCAGGTTTGATGTATGGGTTTCCTAGTTTATGGTGGGGGCATGTAGCTATCAAGGATGTGGTAATGGATTTTCCCTATGGTTAGTTGGACACGGAGAAGCTCAAGCATGACATTGTTTTACCAGTCTTGAGGTGTGCTTATCCTTTTTGTATATGGGTACACCTTTCATGTGCAGTTGATTGGAATGTCTGAAAGCATTTTAGCCATGCACTGCTGAGGTGCTTCCTGTGGTTTGAACCATCTTTCACTAACCATGGAGACATCAGCATCCTCCAGGGTGAGGAGTGCTTCCACAGAGTGTAGTTTCTTTTGAGACCTTTAGCACTGAGCAGTAATACTTTTAACTTATCCTGAGTAGATTTTGCAATGTTAGAAGGTTTGTCTGTTTGGCAATGCCTAAAAAAGGCATTATAGTGATGGATAATGTGTTGGCTGTTATCTGAAAGCCTAGTGATGACAGGTGAAAACCATTGCCGCCAAAGCACTGTGGCCTGTCAGTCATTTTCTCCCAGGCTAACAAATATTGGACCCCTTTGGAATGACACCAATAGCTAAGCGAATTAATAAAGTCAGTCATTTTCTGTTGGTATTGTGGCATCATCCTCTGAGACTGTAGAATACTGCTGAATGCTAGGCTTATATCTGTCTATGACATATTTCTGAGAGCTCAAGTCGTGCCTTTCTTTGTATAGTCCAGGGAGGTGCATCTCAGGTCATCTACACCCATGTGGACTAGGACTGAGTAATACTGGTACTTGGGGTTTAGTGACCTGAGTGATTGCATGATCTGGTGAATCCTGGCACCTAACAGGCAACAACTGTAACCTTCTCTTTATCCAGTCTGGTGAGAGGGATATCTCCAGTTCTTGCAACTAAGTTTAAAGTTAAATAGCATACAGAAAAAAATCAAAGTGGTTGGTATATTACAGGAATCTGCTCAGTTGTTTCATAATGTCAACAAAGGCTTGATTAAATTTCTTGTTTTCCAGGCTAGATATAGAGGTTCTCCCTGTCCAGTGTTCTTTAAGGACTCTTATATTAAGCACTTCCTCTTCCCTGCTGTGTTCGAAGTTGATCATGGCAGGCTGGCAGAAACCATGGACAGAACTCAAGGGTGGCACTATGGTTCTGAATTTCCACCTGTTGAAGACAAGGAAGCTTTTGACAGTTTTTTTTTTTTTTTGCCTATACCAGGGGCACCTCCTAGCTCCTTTCCATTACCACAATTTTTGTTGCTGTTCCCAAGGAGCCCTCTCCCCTGTTGTCAGTCCAAATATTGGGACCCATTTTACCACTGACAAATGTGCTGTTCTTGTTGGCATTTGAGTTTATGTCAGCCTTACAGAAGGCTGTATCTTTAGCATTAATGGTGTTTATGCTGTCAATGCTGGTTATGTTCATGACACTAATGCAGTGACTCTAAGTCTTAGTTCTAATGATGATTTTGGTCTTTCATCATCGACGCCTTGCTCGACCCTCTTAGTCACAGGGTTTTTGGCATCATGTTTCTGTTTATTGGCTCAGCCTTCAGTGCTGAGCCTGTAAACTTTATTGCATTGGTATTGGTTAACACCTTTCCAGTCCCTGTTGTTGACACCACAGATGAAACCAGAATAACATGTTTGTTTGTTTGTTTGAGCCCTTGTTCTTATAGGTTGGTTCATAGGTTGGTACTAGGCTATTGGCCCTAGAGCCTATGCAAGCCTAGCCATAACAATTCTCTGGATATTTCTTCCCACAATATTTACTTCTCTGGACCCCTGTCTAGCAGGGTGACTGACATGATCCCCGGGATGAATTTCCTATCTCCCGTCCAATCATCAAGGTTCCTTTTGAAGAGGGCCAGTGAGGCGCTCTGTTTGACATGTATGGGCAGTCTATTCCAGAGTATGGGGAGTCTCTGGGTCAGGAACCTATCCCACCAGCATGTTTTGTTCATTGTGAAGACAAGGTTTAGATCCCTGGAGCGTGTGGCTTTGAGGGATTTGGATTTCTTTAAGTGGAGCATGTCCAACAGCTCAGGGTTTGACATGGCCTTGTATGTTAAGCAGAGATCGCCTCCGAGTGGACGATATGCCACAGAGTATAGCTGGAGTTTTTTTAGATGGTCAGCATATGGTATCTGCTTTAGGCCTGTGATTCTTTTAGTGAGGTATTTCTGTGGCCTTTCCAGCTGTTGCAGATGTCTTGTGAGGTACATACCAAACGGGGCATTATACTCTATAATGGGTCTAATGAGGGATGAGTACAGTGGGACAATGACCTCCTTTTTCTGGATGAAAAGCCCTTAGTGATGAGGTGTGCCACATAGAAGGATTTCCTGACTGTTGTGGCGATGTGGTTATCAAAAGTGAGATCACTGTCCACCTGTGTCCCTAAGTCTCTCATCACACTTTTGATGTTTACTGTCCTGCCACCTATGTGGTAATTAATGGGTACATGTTTTTTTCCAAAGGGGATAACTATACATTTCTTGGCATTAAGCTTGAGCCCATGGCTCTGGCACCAGGCATCTGTTTCTGTAAGGTCCTTTTGTAGAATATCCACATCATTTGGGGATTAAATAATGGCTCCCAGTTTGCAATCCTCTGCAAACTTTGTTAGCCAGAGTCCCTTAGTGTTGGCCTGTACTTCAGAGAGGTACTCCACTTGTCACTTGTCTAGAGCTGGATTTGGAGTTGGCTACTTGTACAGTCTGGGTTCTGTCAGTAAGCCAGTTGGCAACCCATTGAGTGACGTAGGGATTTATGCACTGCTTAGTAAGTTTATCTATGATTCCAGAGTGGGGGATGGTGTCGAATGGCCTTGGTGAGGTCCAGATAGGCTGTGTGGACCACCTTACCCTCGTCCACAGCTCTGGAGACTGATTCGAAGAAGTCAGTCAGATTCAGGAGACAAGATCGGCCCTTCACAAACCCAAACTGGGTGGGGTCCAGTGTTTGAAGGTTACCAGTGCCTTTGTTTATAAGTTCCATGATCATACGTTCCATGCCCTTGCAGATCAGGCTTGTCAGACTGATGGGATGGTAGTTCCCGGGATCCAAGGCGGATCCTCCCTTGTGGAGCGAGATAACTGTAGCTGTGCGCCACTCAGTGGGCACGAAGCCTGAGATGAGGCTATGATTAAACATGACACTTAGGTGAGGTGCCAGTTCATTTTGTAGTTCATGTAGCACATAGCCTGGGATGTCATCTGGTCCCATGGATGCTGTATTCTTAGCTTTGGAGAGTGAGTGCGGTTTCTACCTGTGTGGCCGTGATTATCGGAATCACCTGTTTCAGAGAAGGTTGTATACCTCCTATAGACCCCTCCTGTGATGTGCTCAAAAAAGTTTTTCTTCCTCCTCCTTGGGCATTCCTCCTGTGAAGGTGCCAAGGAAATCTGTGTAAGTAAAGGAGTACTTAGAAACTATTCACTGCAGTCTGTCATAACAGACGTGGACACTGAGGAGGATGCCAATTTCCCTGTCTGTCTCCCGTTTATCCCAAATTTAGGGATTTCTTAGAACACATTCATCAGAGGGGCAAATGCTCATCAACTCTGTATCCTAAACACAAAAGAGAGCAGAAAGCCTGTAGGTCTATCCATCAATTCCCGTGAGTGGTCTGTCCATTAGTGCATACCTTGGGAGTTACCATGGAAGCTGTTTGGGAAAACGCTGATGCATTGGCTTCTTTTCCAGAAAGGTCAACTGTATTCTTTTGCTGCCAAGAGAATGGGATTCTGATCAGAGACTCATAAGTGTGACAGCCCCCTCCTCCCATCCCTAACACCGGCCTTAAAGGCTGTCAATGTCCAAGAGCTGAGCTGGCCATCTACTAGACAAGGAGCCCAGGATGATGAATAGATCAGGTAAGTGAATTTGTTTGTCTTGTATCTTTCCTCCCAAGGGGTATAAGGGGTGCATAGTTATCTCTCACATGGTGGTCTTCAGGCATGATATTTCAGGTGAATTCTACCAGATGATGCAGCAGTTAATAGGTCAACAAATCAGGATGAAATTGTTGTCCCAGTCTTCCCCTACATTAACCTTGCACGTATCTTATGATGCGAATTTTAATGAATACTGTGGAAAGTTTATCCAGAGCAATGTGATCCAGCATTGCTGTGAGCCAGCACATGTGGCTTTATTTGAAATATTTGTTGAGTACATCAATGTAACCTTTTAGGATTTCTTTTTGTAAGGGCCTTTGTCCCTTCATGTCCGAAATCATTGCATATTGAGTTCATTGTATACTGATGTGGGGATTTTATTCCACATTCTTTCTTTAGTGCCAGAAGAGATCAAAGACCCAAAAATCACAAATATGTTCACAGTACAGTCAGTCCTTTGTTGCTTATCAGAAATAGCCTTTGTCATGTTTATCCCCACATCAGAATAGTATATCCACTTCTTGGAGGAAGACCGTCATTATCAGTTCCTATATCTCCCATTTGGAATAATATCAGCCCCTAGGGTATTAACAATGCATTCCCATAACTGCAGCCTAAGTGTTGCTATGGTCTGTCAACAAACTCTTAAATTAATCTGTTTTCTAGGCCAGATAAAGAGGTTCTGACTGTTTGGTGTTCTTTGAGGACTACTATGCTAAGTGGAACAAGCTACCCATCTGTGTCAGGCAAAGTTCTTCATTAGCACTCTTCAAGAAAAATCTTTATGAGTGGATGGGAAATAGGAAATACACCCCGGGGATCACTTCTGTGTGTCTGCTCGACAGTGACACAGGAAAATAACTTTCTTGGGTGGCGTAAGCCAGGGTACCATGTTGGCTAGGCTTACGTAGGCCCTTGGGCTGATAGCCTAGTACCTACCTATGAACCTAAGTGCTTTCACTTTCCTACTGTGCTCCTAGCTGCTCCTATGATTGAGGCTCAGATTGCAGCAATGAAATATCTGCTATCACTTTTCTACTGTCTTGGTATAATGTTGAACTTTGCAAAGTCTCATTTGAGCTCCCCCCCCCCCTCACACACACAGTTGATCACATTCATTTTCTGCAACTTGGACATACTTGTATGCCGAACATGTCTACCAGGTGAGAAGACACTGTCCCTGCAATCAAAAGTCTCTTTGATCTTGAAATCTTGGACTGTTTCAGTGCATCTGTCTGACAACTTAATGTGATAGTAACGTCCATCTTAGTGGCACTCTAGGTCAGGCTGCACATGATGGTGCTGCAGTGAACTCCAGTACAGTGGTGTCAAGTTTTGGACTCAACAAGGTTGCATATCAAAGGCATACAAGACTCACAAAAGGCAGTCCCTTTGGCCTGCCCATTCACTCATTGATAGTCAATGTGGACAACTTAGCACTAGGAAGGGAGCATTACAGTGAGCAAATAGTTCAAGGTGTCTTAATGTCTTTTAAGACAAAAAAATGTAATTTTGAAAATATGGGCAGTCCTTCTGATGCTCCAAGCATTCCAGAACTCTGTTCCCCAGTCTGCAGTTATCATCTACTTGTAGAAATGTCAGTTGTTTTAATCGTCATCAAATGAGGAGGACTCATTCATACCCCTTTTGTTTTTGTTGAGGCACCATAAGAGTGTGGGAATAGGATGTTCAAACTAGTCAGTCTGTTAACCAATCCTATTCCAGGAGTAGCATTTATTGCAGACAAGTTCAGTCACTACCCAATTATGTCCCATGACTGGTCCCTTAACCCATTTCTGGACCAAAACATGTTCCAGATATGTGGCAGACCTTGCTGTGACCTGTTCATTTCCCTGCCCAATTTCAAGTGTAGCAGCTACTTCTCTCTAATACCCTCTCGATGGGGGTGGGGTGGGGGAGCAGGGACACTGAGTTCCCCTGGACTCCTCTGTGTTTTTCCTCCCATTTTCTCTGCTGCTTTAGTTCATAAAGAAAACCTAGCAACACAAATTCTTGTAGCTGTTCATTCACCTCAGCTGCTGTGGTTCCTGTACTATAGCCTCACATTTTGCAGAAGCCACTATAACTGTGCCCCTGTATGATGGTGATCCTCCTATTAGGCAAGTCTTTTCCAAATGCACTCAGTCTTGGAAAGTTCTCCAGTGCAAGTAGAAGCCTATGGTCCCTCTTTCTTCCACAAGTAGTTCTCCCTGAAACCCAGCACTCATAGAAACTATATGGACTAATTGGCTTATTTTCTGTCTGGGGTATAACCAAGTGTCTAGACTCCTTCTCAGTTCCTGTGGTACTCATGCTGTACTGTCTTTTGCTCAGATTTTCAGTCATCAGCATAGTAAAAACTCCTTCAAAGTCCACTTTGCCACAGTGTCTAGTTTCATTCAAGGTATTCAGTTATCCTGTCTGGCTTCATTAACTGGTTGTAAAGTCTTCTTGAAAGGTACAATGTTAAGTTGTCAATCTCGCCTTCATTCTTGCTGGATGGGTTCGGCACTTGCTAAGCTTGAGAGCTAATTTTACCAGCTCAAGGCAACCCTATATCCCATGATGCAAGGCGAAGACTACCCAGATCTCGTTTGCCGCTTCACTAACGAGGTGCCTTCTTTTACCAGCTCTAGGTAAGTGAACAGTTTTTGAGACTTTTCGTCTACCTCCCTTTAAATTTATATATATATATTTGTGTTTTGTTAACCTAACGACTTACTTTAGCCCTATTCCCGTCAGTGTTCCCTTTTTTTCGAGTAATTTATTCCCTTTCCCTAGATAGGCCTTAGGCCTTCCCCTCCCTAAATTTTTTTTTTCCTGTCAGGGATTGTTTGTGTATGACTGTGTGTTATCCCTGTTTATTTTAAATTGTTGGATTGAGTGTTTTTGTGTGTGTGTGTGTTACTATATTGTGTTTCCTCGACACAGTTATGTCGAAGGACACTAAGGTCTCAGGCTTCAAGAAGTGTGACTCGTGCTGTCAGAAGATGTCTCTGACAGACGGTCACACTTCTTGTGTTTATTGCCTGGGACCTTCGCACCTGCAGGACTCTTGTGCTATCTGTCATGCTTTCAGCCCAAGAGTCCTGCAGGAGCGAAAAAATAAGCTGATATTAAGGGGCTTGTTAAAGCCCGAGAGCTCCCCGACTAAGTCGGTGCCGGGGAAGCCCTCGAAACCTGTTAAGCCTTCGGCTCAGACTTCCAAGCCGTCGGCTTCAGGTTCATCTTCACCAGGGTCGAGATCGGCTCCGGACGGAGCCGATCCTTCCACCTTACCAGTCTCAGTATCGGCTCCATCCGGCGCCGATACTGTCAAATCCAGACATTCAGTGTCGGCTCTGGCTGGAGCCGACGTATCTTCAGCTCAGTTGGCTCCATCGATCTCAAAAAAGAGATCTCGATCCCCTTCAGTGGAATCCATACATTCGGCTCCGAGATCACCCTTGCTCTTGGAGCGGAGCCATCGGAGCCGTTCTTCTCGGTCATCCAGGCTGTCTGATCACGACCTCGAGAGAGTGGTGAGTAGACTATTAAAGTCTCAGGCATTAGCCCAAATACTCCATAGCCCATCTCAACAGACGGTAGCTATTTCACATCCATCAAACATTCCTCCTTTGACTCTCTTACAGAGCTCGGAGCCGGAGCTCCTCGGAACCGGCACCGTTGTGGCTTTGGAGCCGATACCACCCCTTTCGGCTCCATCGTCCTTGGCTCCGATTTCCTCCTTGAAACCTTCATTGGAGGGATCCGGGCATCTGGTCTCTCTCGTCGGCTCAGAGGGGGCAAGTGGCATTGGACCCTTGTCCGACCCCATTCTCCCTCTCGGAGCTTCGGCGTTGGTGAGCTCGGCCCCGACATCTGCCTCGGAGCCTTCCCTCTCGGTGAGGCCTAGGGTTCCTATCTCTTCGGAGTGGGAACTTTCTGGTCTCTCTGACGGGGGTGCCTTCGAGGTGATGAGGAGTGTACTAGCCCCTGGGCTTAGTCAACGGACAGTTCCATCAGCTCCTCCCACTACAGTGCCTGCTGACGTCTCTTCCCACTCTCTTGCTCCCGGACCCAGAGATCCAATGCCTCAGGTTTCCCCATTGAGAATATCTTCCTCTTCCGAGGCTTCTCCTGATCTGTCAGGGGAACCCCCGCGTAAGAGGACATGTAAGAGGAAACATCTAGACTCCCCTGAGTCTTCTACATCAGATACTGACCTGGATGAGTTGGAGGGATCCCCAAGGTCCTCCTCTGAGGATGTCTCATTTTCAGACATCCTTGAACTCCTTAAGCAGAGGGGGAACTGGTCCTCCCTTAATCCTTCCAAGGACGAGTCAGTATACCTGGAGGCGTTCGGATCTCGACTCTCCACCTCCTGGGTGTCTCCGCCTTTCGACCCTCTCATGGAGGTAGTGGCTCGGAAGGCGTGGATGGCTCCGGATTCGGTGGAACATATCCCTAGGAGGCCTTCAAAATTTATTACGGCCCTACAAGATAGATAATATTTAACAAAGGGTGTCCCAGTTGATGCCATGGTGGTGGCTGCTGCCACCAAGAAGGAATTAGCTGATCCTTCAGTACCTGTCCATCCTCCTAACAAGGATTCTAGGACTATGGACAGGTACGGTAAGCGGATTTTTTCTTCAGCGACTCTTGCCATGAGATCGCTGAACTACTTTTGCCACTTCACCCGCCTTCAAAGAGATGTTCTTAAAGAGTTGGGAGAAGTTTTACAGGATCCGTCAGCTGCTGGGTCTCAGGATAAGATTAGCTCACAGCTAGGAATCCTTAACTCCATTGCTAACTCCTCCATGTGGCTCATTTCTTATGCAGCCGATGGAGCGAGTAGGGCCGCAGGCACAGGAGTGGCTTTAAGGCGTTGGTCCTGGATGCGGCTTTGTAATTTTGCAGACCCCTTCAAGGCGTCCTTCACAAACTCCCCCTTTGATGGCTCGACCTTGTTCGGGCCTCAAGTGAAAGGCACTTTGACTAGATGCGAACAAGATGGCAAGACTCTTTCTGCCGTAGGAGTCCGTTTCTCCACCCCTTCAAGACCTTACCCCAAAGGACAGAAGGGAGGGAAAATGTGGTTCCACAAATCTCAAGGAGTCATGCCTGATGCATAAAGTCAGTTTACCCCCAGAGGCAGAGGGGGTGACAATAATAGATGCCGCCCTAGGGGCAGAGGTGGTCCGCAGAATCAGGGTAGCAGAGAGCCTCTTTCTGACGAACCCTTCCAGCATCCCTGAGATGTTGCCCGATTGTCCGCCTTCGGAGGCAGTCGGGGGAAAATTATCGCTGTACCCAATAGCCTGGCTTTCCCTTTCTCAAGACAAATGGGTACAGTCAATTATATCCGAGGGTTACAAAATTCCCTTTATTCAAACCCCAATTCAACAAAAGGGAACCCTTCCAGACGTTCCACCCGGTCTAAGGGAACTAGCAGTACTAGAAATATCAAAACTGCTAGAAAAAAGAGCCATCCAGCCAGTCCCAGTGGACCAAATAGGATCCGGAATCTACTCAAGGTTCTTTTTAGTTCCAAAAAATACAGGGGACTGGAGACCAATATTAGATCTGAGCAAACTCAACAAGTTTGTAAAGAAATCAAGATTCCGGATGGTCACGATTCAGTCCATTCTGCCCTTTCTGGGCAAGGACAATTTGATGTGCTCGATAGATCTTCAGGATGCGTACTATCACATAAAAATTGACAGACGCTCCAGAAGATTTCTCTGCTTTCGGCTGGGGACCAGTCACTTCCAATTCAGAGCCCTGCCCTTTGGACTCGCTACAGCCCCCAGAGTGTTCACCAAATGTATGGCAGTGGTTACGGCTCACCTGAGACGTCAAGGATTCCAGGTGTTTCCATATCTAGACGACTGGCTCCTCACTGGCACCACCAGGCATCAGCTTCTCCAAGCCAGAAATTACACCATTCACACTTGCAGAAGGCTAGGAATTTCTATAAATTTTGAAAAATCTGCCTTGTCGCCTTGTCAATCTATTACTTTTATAGGCGCAAGATTGCACACCGTACAACTTTCAGCAAAGTTAACAGACCAAAGGATCTTGGACATTCAAAGACACATCCAGGTGATTCTTCTCAGCAACAAAATTCAGGCCAAATTTGCTCTGAAGGTATTGGGTCTTATGTCGGCCGCCATAACACTTCTTCCCCTTGCCCGCTTTTACATGAGTCTTCTACAATGGATGCTATTCACCCAATGGTCTTTTCAACAACTTCCCATGCGTCACGAGATCATAGTAACTCCAACTTGCAAAAGGCATCTGACTTTGTGGATATCGTCCCCTCAAATCCATCAAGGCAGACCATTTGTTCCTCTTGCCCCGGTTGCCACGGTTACATTGGATGCCTCCCTGATCGGGTGGGGGGGCATTATCAGGGCAGAATGGTCCATGGCACTTGGCAACATTTCGAGTACCATCTGCACATAAATGTTCTGGAGATGAGAGCAGTGCTTTTAACGTTGCAAGCCCTCAACGACTCTCTTCCCCTGGGAACTATTGCAGTCCAAACGGACAATATGTCTGTAGTGTGGTATATAAACAGACAGGGTGGAACCAAGTCCTATCCACTGTGTCAAGAGGCTCTCAGACTTTGGCAATGGGCAATCTCCTCTCACCAGTTTCTGATAGCAATGCACATCCCCGGGAAATCCAACATCATAGCGGACAGATTGAGCAGAGCTATTCTCATGCCTCACGAGTGGTCTCTCAAACAGTCAGTGACGGAAGAGATTTTTCAGAAGTGGGGTCTTCCTTGCTGCGACCTTTTCGCTACACCTCAAAACAGAAAATGCCCAGACTTCTTCTCTCTCTCTTCCGCCTTCCAGGCCATCCCCCCAGAGACGTTCTAACCCAAGATTGGCCCCGGGGACTTCTTTATGCCTTTCCCCCTTTTCCGCTGATACCTCAGCTAATTCAGAAAGCAACCGCCTTGAGAGCCAAGTTGATTCTCATTGCCCCTTATTGGCCTTGCCAGATATGGTTTCCGTTCCTACATCATTACCTTTTGGTACAGCCATGGCATCTGGACCAGGTTCCAGATCTTCTGACCCACCAGTCGGGTCAACTGCACCAATCCATACCTTCTCTCAACCTCACTGCTTGGTTGCTCCACTTCCATCCTTAGCCAGGCTTCCTACGATTTCTAATCCTGTACGGGATATCATAGTAGCTTCCCTAAAATCTTCTACAAGAAAGATTTACACTAGTAAATGGCAACGTTTCTCTTTCTGGGCAAAAGCTAGGAACATAGACCCCTATACTGCTCCAATTCATTCGGTATTGGACTTCCTAGCTGACATTTTTCATTCAGGATCCTCTTCCACAGTGAAAGTTCAACTGGCAGCTATTTCAAATTTTCATATAGGCTTTTTGGACCACAACATTATGTCACATAAACTTTGCAAGGCATTCCTTCGAGGTATCTTTTTGTTGAAACCTCCGATTAGAGACTCCCCACCACAGTGGGATCTAAATTTAATTTTAACATCCTTGATTCTTCCCCCGTTCGAACCTGCAGCTGCCTGTTCTTTGAAATTGCTTTCTTGGAAGACACTTTTTCTAGTTGCCATTACTTCTGCCAGGAGAGTATCTGAGCTTCATGCTCTCTGCATTCGCCCTCCCTATCTAATATTCCACAAAGATAGGGTATCTCTAAGGACTAATCCATCTTTCTTACCAAAGGTGGCATCGCAGACGAACCTAAATCAATCCATTGATCTTCCAGTATTTTTCCCGAATTATTCTGATAGAGCGGACCAGAAGTTACATTGTCTTGATGTTCACCGCCAGCTCGGATATTATCTGGACAAGACTAAAATTTTTAGGAAATCTGATCAACTGTTTCTATCCTAAGCAGAGAACAGGAAAGGCCTTCCAGTTTCTAAGGTAACTTTATCTAGATGGCTGTCTTCTGTGATCACTTACATTTATCAGCTCAGAGGCAAAGAGTTGATTTCTAACCCAAAAGCCCATTCTACCAGAGCTCTAGCTACATCTACAGCTTTTCAAGCTAGACTTCCAAGAGACACTATTTGTGCAGCAGCCACATGTGCCTCTCCTCATACCTTTGTTTCACATTAGAAATTAGATTTGGCCTCCAGAGACAGAGCGAATTTTGGTTCCACCGTTCTCAAGAGTCTGTTCCATTGAGCCACCCAGGATAGAGGTGCTAGGGACGCGGTCCCATCCAGCAAGAATGAAGATGAGATTGACAACTTAACATTTAGAAGTTATGTACCTACCATAACGTTCCATGTTAGTTGTCTTCTCTCGCCTTCTTTCTTCGTCCTCCATCCCCTAGCCTGGTCAGACCGGGAAGATTATGCATCTTCTATTAAGAGGTTATTCCCTTTTTCTAGCTGTTCAACTTCTAGTGTCACTAGATTACATTGATCCTTTCTAGAGGGTTATGATGTTATTTAGTATTGTTATTTTTCTTCCTCCTCTTCAGTTGGAAGAAAATATTACTATTTCTTTAGCTACCAAACGAGATCTGGGTAGTCTATGCCTTGCATCATGGGATATAGGGTTGCCTCGAGCTGGTAAAATTAGCTCTCGAGCTTAGCAAGTGCCGAGTCACCCATCCAGCAAGAAAGAAGGTGAGAGAAGACAACTAACATGGAACGTTATGGTAGGTACATAACTTCTAATTTCTGACAAGGTATCCATGTAGGATTCATTGCCACAATGGGACTTGTACATTGTGTTAGAAAAGTTGATCCTACTCCTTTTGAACCCGCAGCCTTTGTGGACCTACAATATCCGTAGAAAATTCTTTTCTTGGTGGCTTTTACTTCTGCTGAGAGAATGTTTGAGGTACATACTTTATTAGATGAGTCCTCCATATTTGGTAATTCGCAAAAACATAGTCACTCTCTGCAGTCAACCCTTTATTTATGCTGAAAGTAGCTATTGAGTATAACCTCAGCCAATACACTTGTCTTCTAGTATTATGCCCAGACTACTTGTAATCATGGGAAATATCTTCTGCATAGCATGGATGTGCATTGATAGTTAAGGTTCTGTGTGGAAAGAATAAAATCTGTCCACAGAGATGAACAGCTGTCTGTGGCTTTCCATAAAAGAAACATTGACAAAAAGTACCTTGGCCTGATGACTTTCTGACCGTATTCATTTTTTGTTATTCAAATTACAATAAGCATCTTTTGTCAACACTGAAAGCTCATTTTGTCAGGTATGTAGGTACTTCCACAGCTTATTGTGAAGTAGCTGTCTGGTGTAAGCTGAGCACTTTTGCAGGGTTCTATGAGCTGAATGTAATGTCTAGGCCTCAGTCTTCCTTTGAAGCCACCATGGTAAGTGGTGTTTTTAATCAGAGAGCACTCAGGGGTGTGTGTTTGGGGCTTTCTCCTGCATTTATAGATTAATCTCCTCTTGCCACATATAGAAGATAATCACCCACAATGGTCCTTCTAGCTTTGCCTGTGATTGGGGCAGTCGGTCTATAATTTCTAGTTTTTCCAAATTCTGAATTATTTGCACATCTTACCTTGGATCTGAAAAGACTAGTCAGTATGATCTGTTGAAAGGTAGATGAAGTTGTTCAGCAGCTTGGGAAAATTTTATTTCTCATGTGGTCCTAATGTTTACTGGCCTTAATCCTGTATTTACAAAAGGTTGAACCTGCTCGTCCAGATATGTTGTTATGGTAAGTACATAACTTCCAGTTTTCCCCAAAGACTTCAGTGGATTCTGCTAAATCATATTTATTTAGTTTTTATTGCAATTTGTCAGCTTAGTAGATGGATTGATCTACTGTCCCTTTTTCACCATGACCCGGGCTCAAGTTAAATAAGAGAAAAGTAAGCAGTATTAAAAGGTTTGCCATACATATAAAACTGAATTAAATTAATACAGTGTACAAATGGTTCATTAGTTTTCACTGTTTGATAAAGAGTTCATAAGTGCAGTAATGACTGTTACAGTTGATATAAAGACAGTGAATTGAACAATGATATAATTCACTAAAAACTGTATAAACTGAGTGAACAGTACAATTTCACAAAAGACGGTATGCACTTTGTACAAGACGTGTAGCACCAACTTGGGTTAAGATGTTTTATGAAGTTGGAATTTAATTTATGAAGTTTAAAGGATTAAAGAAGCTAAGTTTAGAAACAGTTATTCAGTATCATGAAAATAATTGCAGTTCATTAAGTTTTGAAGATGTTCATTCAGCCTTGCTTTTAATGCTTCTAGAGTTGAGTTCTTATTTCAGAAGGAAGATGGTTCCAAGTGGCAGAGGCTAGTTTTGCAAAGAACCTTTTGACTGTAGTGGTTCTGAACGGTGGTCTTATGAAGGTTGGTTCTTCGTCATTAGAGACTCTCAGTGAGTAAGCAGGGTTTTTAAAGTTGTATAGCTTTATGATTTTGAAGATCAGATTACTAAGAATAACGATGGACCTGACGTGTAAGTAACCATTTGAATCCCTATATGA
Source organism: Protopterus annectens (assembly GCF_019279795.1). Taxonomy (NCBI): domain Eukaryota; kingdom Metazoa; phylum Chordata; order Ceratodontiformes; family Protopteridae; genus Protopterus; species Protopterus annectens. Next base: position 730,440,528 of record NC_056744.1, read on the forward strand.
GGCTGAAGTGATGGGTTTTGTTTTCAGCAAGTAAGACAACGTGGCAGATTTTATTTTCAGCAACTTGATGTTTCTGCCTGTTGGTGGAGTTGAGTGCTTTTAGTAGGCCATACTCCAGTTTGGGTCTGAGAACATTTTTGGCGTAGCTTGGCATGCTGTGGGTGATTGGAGATGGGATATTCTTTAGCAAAGTTTCAACTGAGAGATTGATTTAGTAATGACCATCTCTTTACGTGGGGTGAAGGACAGGTTGGGGTCAAGGGTGATCTGAAGATATCGCTGTTGAAAGATGTAGGGTATGATGTTGTCTGTCTTTAACTTCAATAGGTAAAAGCTTAGAAAGTTTTTGAGTGACAAAATGCAATAGGCTAGATTTGGTAGAGCTTATGATCTACTGGTTGGTTTCATAGTCTGCGGAGATTCAAAAAATGCTTTAGAGGTTTTCTTGAAGGTCTCTAATGTTCTTATTAGAAGTAAGGAGTAGGATATCTTTGGCATACAAAACTAGATTGTCATTTATAAACAAGGCAAAGAGGGAGGGGCCAAAGATGGACCCTTGCAGTGCCTTTGTTGAATGTACCTGATTTTGAGTATGTGTTGAGTATAAACCTATAATGTTCTATTTGTGAGGTAATTTTTAAACCATTGTAGTGTTGTGACTAAAATTAAGCCTGCCTTGCCTGTGCTCTTGTCCAATCAATGAAGAGACCACCAGTATGAAGGCCAACATTCATACTGATTGTATAGCATTTGTGGCATTATAAAGCAGAGTGTTGAAGGCATTATAGAAGCAATATTGTTGGTTGCAGAGAAAAACATAACTGTATGTTCAAAGAATTGTATTTTTTCAAAAGTCAAAAATGTTCTCAATGGGCAAATGTTCAAAATGGGTGTATCGTCCTTTATATTCTTTAGGGATACAAAATTTGGAAAGGTGTATAGAGATGGGCTGTTGGAATAGAAAGGGAACTGTGTTAAATGATAGTGATAAGATGTAGATATGAATTAGGGATTCTGCTATTAATGATGATAGCGTCAAAATAAACATATGACCTAAGTGGGTAAACTTAGACCCAGTGGTTTTGCTTAATTTAGATGTTTTTGGTTTGTTTGATGTTAAGTTGTCAATCTCGCCTTCATTCTTGCTGGATGGGTTCGGAGCCGACCCTCGGCTCCGACTCGGCCTATACTAAAGCTCGAGAGCTATTTATACCGACTCGAGGCTACCCTATATCCCACAATGCTAGGCGCTAACTACCCAGATCTCGTTTGCCGCTTACAGCTGCGAGGTGCTTTTTTACCGGCTCTGCAGGTTAGAATTTATAATTCTTGAAGTTCACCCTTTTAGTCAGACTTTCAGTTAGATTTTTGTTAGCAACCATCCCATTAGCTTCCCTTCATAGCTAATCTCCCTTCCGGTCCCTTTTAATCCCTTAATCCTAACCCCATCTTTGGTTAGAAGGTTAGGCCTTTGTGCCTATTCCCCTTCTTTAAATTGTCAGTTTAAATTTTTGTGTGACTGACTTAGCTTGTGTTAAAGGGTGTCTAAAGACACCAGGGTCTCAGGCTTCAAGAAGTGTGACTCGTGCTGTCAGAAAATGTCACTGACAGACGGTCACACTTCTTGTGTTTATTGCCTGGGCCCTCTGCACCTGCAGGACTCTTGTTCTGTTTGTCATGCGTTCAGTCCAAGAGTCCTGCAGGAACACAGAAGTAAGTTGATTTTGAGGGGCTTATTAAAGCCTGAAGGTTCCCCGACCAAGTCATCGTCGGGGAAGCCTTCGAAGCCATCTAAGCCATCGGCTCCGTGTTCAGAGCCTTTGACTGGTGGTGCTCTGACTGCTGCTACATCGGCTCCGGCTGGAGCCGATGTTTCCAAGACACAGCCTTCCTCATCGGCTCCGGCTGGAGTCGACGTTTCTCAAACTCGATCTTCTACATCGGCTCGAGCCTGAGCCAATGATTCTAGGACTCAGTCGGCACCAATAGTGGTGTCGGCGCCATCTGCCAGCCGTAAACGGTCCAGGTCTCCGTCCTTGGAATTTGTTCACTCAGCTCCGAGGTCTCCCTTTCTCTCGGAGCGGAGCCATCGAACCCATTCCTCTAGGTCTTCCAGGCCATGACCTCGAGAGGGTGGTTAGTAGACTTCTTAAGTCTCAGGCACTAGCCCAGATGCTCCATAGCCCTTCTCAACAGACAGTGGCTATTCCCACCCCATCTTCGATTCCTTCTCCGACTCTTCCTCTGAGTTCGGAGCCGGAGCTTGTGGGAGCCATGGCCGTCGACACGTCAGAGCCGATACCTCACCTTTCGGCTCCGTCGTCGGCTCCAGTCTCATCCATGGTCCGATCCGGGCACATGGACTTCCTCGTCGGCTCCGAGGGGGCGAGTGACATCGGACCCTTGTCTGACCCCGTTCTCCCTTTCGGAGCTTTGGCGCTGGTAAGTTTGGCCCCGACATCGGCTTTGGAGCCGTCCCTCTCGGTGCCGGGAGGGGTCCTTATCTCTTTGGAGCGGGGACCTTCTACCCTGCCTGATAGGGTTGCCTTCGAAGTCATGAGGAGCGTGCTGGCCCCTGTGCCTGCTCCATGGTCGGATCCCTCAGTTCCAACCTCTGTAGTGCCTGCTGCGGTCTCTACCCACCCTCTCATTCCTGACCATAGAGATCCAGCGCCTCAGGTTTCCCCATTGGGAATATCCTCCTCTTCCGAGGTTTCCCCTGATCCGTCAGGGGAACCCCCTCAGAAGAGGAAATGTAAGAGGAAGCATGTGGACTCCCCTGAGTCCATTACATCGGATACTGACTTGGATGAGTCGGAAGGGTCCCCACGGTCCCCCTCTGAGGATGTCTCCTTTTCAGACATCCTTGAGATCCTGAAGCAGAGGGGGAACTGGTCTACCCTTAATCCTTCCGAAGACAAATCGGTTTACCTAGAGGCATTTGGCTCTCGCCCTTCCACCTCCTGGGTGTCTCCGCCCTTTGACCCCCTCATGCAAGTGGTGGCGCAAAAGGCGTGGGCGGCCCCTGATACGATGGAACCTACCCCATGGAGGCCTTCAAAATTCATAACAACTCCTTCGGACAAACAGTTTTTAGCCAAGGGTGTCCCGGTTGACGCCATGATGGTGGCTGCAGCCACTAAGAAGGAACTGGCTGATCCTTCAGTACCTATCCATCCTCCTAACAAGGAGTCTAGGACTATGGATAGGTACGACAAGCGGATGTTTTCTTCAGCGACCTTTGTCATGCGGTTGCTGAATTATCTGTGCCACTTCACCCGCCTTCAAAGAGACATGCTCAAAGAAGTGGGTGAGGTCTTACAGGATCCAACAGCTGCGGGGTCTCAGGACAAAATAAACTCCCAGCTGGCAACCCTGAATTCCATTGTCAACTCCTCTATGCGGCTTATTTCCTATGTGGCCGATGGGGCGAGTAGGGCTGCAGGCACAAGCGTGGCCTTACGGCGTCATGCCTGGATGCGGCTTTGTAACTTTGCAGACCCCTTTAAGGCATCCTTCACTAATTCCCCCTTTGACGGTTCAGCTTTGTTTGGACCTTAGGTGAAGGATACTTTGACCCGATGCGAGCAAGAAGGCAAGACTCTCTGTGCCATGGGAGTCCGATTTTCCACCCCGTCTAGACCATACCCTAAGGGTCAGAAGGGTGGGAAAACGTGGTTCCGCAAACCACAAGAGGTCGCACCTGACGCAAGAGGTCAGTTCCCCTCTAGAGGCATGGGGAGGGAACAATAACAGACGCCGCCCTAGGGACAGAGGAGGTCCGCAAAATCAGGGTAGCAGAGAGTCTCTTTCTGACAAACCCTTCCAGCATCCCTGAGAAGCTGCCCGACTGTCCGCCTTTGGAGGCAGTCGGGGGAAGGTTATCACTGTACCCAGAAGCCTGGCTTTCACTCACCCAAGACAAATGGGTACAGTCGATTATATCCGAGGGTTACAAAATCCCTATTATCCACACCCCAACTCAACCAAAAGGACCCCTCCCAGACGTTCCACCCAGTCTAAGGGAACAAGCAGTACTAGAAATATCAAAACTGCTAACGAAAAGAGCCATCCAGCCAGTCCCAGCAGACCAACAAGGATCCGGAATCTACTCCAAGTTTATTTTGGTACCAAAAAAGACAGGGGCCTGGAGACCAATATTGGATCTCAGCAGACTAAACAAGTCTGTCAGAAGAACGAAGTTCCGGATGGTCACACTACAGTCCATTCTACCATTTCTGGGTCAGGATGATTGGATGTGCTCAGTAGACCTTCAGGATGCGTACTACCACATCAAGATGCACAGGCGCTCCAGGAGGTTTCTCCGCTTCTGGCTGGGAGCCAGTCACTATCAGTTCAGAGCCCTGCCCTTTGGTCTGACTACAGCCCCCCGAGTGTTCACCAAATGCATGGCAGCGGTTACGGCTCATCTGAGGCGTCAAGGATTCCAGGTGTTTCCATACCTAGACGACTGGCTCCTCACTGCCACCACCAGGTGTCAGCTTCTCCTCTCCAGAGATAACACCATTCATACTTGCAAAGGGCTAGGTATCTCCATAAATTTTGAAAAGTCTGCCTTATCGCCTTGTCAGTCTATTACCTTCATAGGCGCCACATTGGACACAGTTCGGGTCCCCGCAAAACTAACTGATCAAAGAGTTCTAGATATTCGCAGGCATGTTCACATCCTTCTTCAGAACAACAAAATCCAGGCCAGGTTTGTCCTGAAGGTATTAGGTCTCATGGCGGCAGCCATTACTCTACTTCCCCTAGCTCGCTTTCATATGCGCATCCTTCAGTGGATGCTTTTTTCCCAGTGGTCCTTTCAACAGCTTCCAATGTCACACAACATTTTAATAACCCTGTCTTGCAAGAAACACCTTTCTTGGTGGATGGTCTCCCCTCAAGTCCTTCAGGGCAGACCATTTGTTCCTTCTCCCCCGGTCGCCACGGTGACAATGGATGCCTCCCTGATCGGGTGGGGGGGGGGCATTTTCAGGGCAGGACGGTCCAGGGCACATGGCAACCTTTCGAATGCCACCTGCACATAAATGTCTTGCAGATGAGAGCAGTACTTTTAGTGTTGCAAGCCCTTCAGGACTCTCTTTCCATCGGGACTATTGCAGTTCAGACAGACAGTATGTCCGTAGTGTGGTACATCAACAAGCAGGACGGAACCAAGTCCCCTATCCCTTATGTCGAGAGGCACTCAGACTATGGCAGTGGGCGATCTCCTCTCAGCGGTTTCTGATAGCAACGCACATCCCCGGGAAGTCCAACATCATAGTGGACAGGTTGAGCAGAGCCATTCTCATGCCACACAAGTGGTCTCTCAAACAAGCAGTAGTGGAAGAAATTTTTCAGAAATGGGGTTGACCTTGCTGCGATCTTTTTGCAACACCTCAAAACAGCAAGTGCCACGACTTCTTCACTCTCTTCCCTCTTCCCGGCCACCACCCCAGAGACGCTCTAGTCCACGATTGGCCCCGGGGACTTCTGTATGCCTTTCCCCCCTTTCCATTAATCACTCAATTGATATAGAAAGCTACCGCCATGAGAGCCACCATGATCCTCATTGCTCCTTACTGGCCTCGACAGATATGGTTTCCGTTCCTGCATCGTTACCTCTTGGGGCAGCCCTGGCATCTGGACCCAGTGCCAGATCTCTTGACCCATCAGTCGGGACAGCTGCACCACTCCCTCCAATCTCTCAACCTAACAGCTTGGTTGCTCCAATTCCAACCCTAGCCAGGCTTCCCCTTATTTCCCATTCTGTGCGTGACATACTTATAGCTTCCCTAAAGTCATCTACCAGAAGGATTTATGCCAGCAAGTGGAAGCGTTTTTCCTTCTCGGCAGGAGCTAGAAATATGGATCCTTTTACTGCCCCTATCCAATCAGTCCTAGACTTCCTAGCCAAACTTTTTCACTCAGGGTCTTCTTCCTCCACCATCAGAGTACAATTAGCGGCTATTTCAAACTTTCATGTAGGCTTTTTGGACTCTATTATCATGTCCCATAAGCTTTGTAAAACCTTTCTTAAAGGTATCTTTTTGCTTAAGCCCCCAATCATAGGTTCATAGGTTGGTACTAGGCTATCAGCCCTAGGGCCTCTACAAGCCTAGCCATAACAATTCCCTGGCTATTTCCTACCACATTATTTACTTTCCTGGACCCCTGTCTAGCAGGGCAACTGACGTGATCCCTGGGGTGAATTTCCTTTCTCCCATCCAATCGTCAAGGTTCCTCTTGAAGAGGTCCAAAGAGGCACTCTGCTTGACATATATGGGCAATCTATTCCAGAGTCTGGGGAGTCTGTGGGTCAGGAACCTATCCATCCAGCATGTTTTGTTTATTGTGATGACAAGGTTTAGATCCCTGGAGCGTGTAGCTCTGAGGGATTGGGATTTCTTTAAGTGTAGCATGTCCAACAGCTCTGGGTTTGACATGGCCTTGTATGTTAAGCAGAGATCACCTCTGAGTAGACGATATGCGACAGAGTATAGACGATATGCGACAGAGTATAGCTGGAGTTTTTTAAGGCGGTCAGCATAGGGCATCTGCTTTAGGCCTGTGATTCTTTTAATGGGGTATTTCTGAGGCCTTTCCAGTTGTTGCAGATGTCTTGAGAGGTACATACCAAATGGGGCGTTGTATTCTATAATGGGTCTAATGAGGGATGAGTACAGTGGGACAATGACCTCCTTTTTTCTGGATGAAAAGCCCTTCGTGATGAGGTGTGCCACATAGAAGGATTTCCTGACTGTTGTGGCGATGTGGTTATCGAAGGTGAAACCACTGTCCACCTGTGTCCCTAAGTCTCCTATCACACTTTCTGTGTTTAGTGTACTGCCGCCTATATGGTAATTCATGGATACATGTTTTTTCCCAAAGGGGATAACAATACATTTCTTGGCATTGAGCTTGAGCCCATGGCTCTGGCACCAAGCATCTGTTTCTGCAAGGCCCTTTTGTAGAGTATCCACATCATTTGGGGATTCAATAATGGCTCCCAGTTTGCAGTCATCTGCAAACTTTGTTAGCCAGAGTCCCTTAGTGTTGACCTGTACTTCAGAGAAGTAGATGCCAAACAAGAGCGGCCCCAGGACTGAACCCTGAGGTACTCCACTTGTCACTTGTCTGGAGCTGGATTTGGAGTCTGCTACTTTTACAGTGTGGGTTCTATCAGTAAGCCATTTAGCAACCCATTGGGTGACATAGGGATTAATGCCCAACTTAGTAAGTTTATCTATGATTCCAGAGTGGGGGATGGTGTCAAAGGCCTTGGCAAGGTCTAGATAGGCTGTGTGGACCACCTTAACCTTGTCCATGGCTCTGGAGACTGATTCAAAGAAGTCAGTCAGGTTCAGGAGACAAGATTGGCCCTTCACAAACCCAAACTGGGTGGGGTCCAGTGTTTGAAGGTTGCCAATGTCTTTGTTTATAAGTTCCATGATAATACGCTCCATGGCCTTGCAGATAAGGCTTGTCAGACTGATGGGACAGTAGTTTCCGGGATCCAAGGTGGATCCCCCCTTGTGGATTGGGATAACTGTAGCTCTGCGCTACTCAGTGGGCAAGAAACCTGAGGTGAGGCTGTGATTAAACATGACACTTAGGTGAGGTGCCAGTTCATATTGTAGTTCATGTAGTACACAGCCTGGGATGTCATCTGGTCCCATGGATGCTGTATTCTTGGCTTTAGATAGTGTGTTTTGTACCTGTGTGGCCGTTATTACTGGAATTTGGCAATCTTCCGGTATTGAGATGGGCCATTTAGGGGGTGAGGGTGGGTGAAGTTGGCACTGAATCGATCTGCCAGGATATTGGCAATTTCCTTCGGATCAGTATATTTAATGCCATTCTGTTTTAGCTCAGAGCAGATCTGAGCATCGCCATTTAGATTCTTGACATAGTTATAGAATGCTTTGTGGTTGTCTTTGGAATCTTTGGCAATTTTATTTTCATAACTAGCTTTTGAGGATTTTATGAGGCATCTCAGTTTCTTACTGAGGCTAGTAAGGGAGTTTTTTGCATCCTGGGATTTTCCTCTTTTCTGCAAAAGTTTCTTCCTTTTGTTGTAAAGTTTGTTTATGGCAGGGGACCACCAGATTGGCTTCCTTTTTTTGGATGAGAGCATTTTGGTTCTATTTGGGATGGCACTATTCATGCATGAGTGGATGTGCTCGTACAGTGCCTTAGTGTAGGATTCAGCAGTTGAACTTTCAGTTCCCGTCTGCATGGGTGTCATGACGTTTGTCACTTCTGACTTGAGTAGCATGAAGTTGGCTTTGGAGAAGTTTTTTATGGTGGTTTCTTTACTGGGGGGGGGGGGGGATGTGGATGTTAAGGGTGATTAGCTTATGGTCAGACCTGACTAACGAGGGGGTAACCATAGGTATGGAGCATTGATTTCCCATGTTGGTAATGACCAGGTCTAGGATATTGGAGCCCCTGGTGGGACTATGGATTAGTTGATCCAGGGTGTTGGAATTTATGAATTCCAAGAACAGTTGCGCAAAGGTGTTGGGACATGAGTAGTTTTCCCAGTTAATGGCAGGGTAGTTAAAATCACCCAGTATTAGGGTGTTTGGTTCTATCTTAATATTTTCCAGTATGTTTAGAAAAGTGTAGTGAGAATCTTGGGGTATGGTGGGGGATCTGTAGCAAGCTAGAATTTTGATTGCAGTCTTACCTAGTGTTAGTTGCACTTGGAGAATTTCAGACACATTGTGTTGGCCAATCAGCCTGGTGGTGTGAATATCCTTGGTGAATATTGACACTCTTCCACCTTTAGTGTTTCGGTCCTGGTTTGGTGGCCGAAAAGTGTGGTAAGAGTTGTAGCCTGGTATTGCAGGGGTGCTCTCTGGAGCCTTGAACCAGGTCTCAGTTACTGCACAGATATCGATGTTCTCCATTTTTAGGAGTGCCTCGAGAGAGTGCATTTTGAGGTTTAGACTTCTAGCATTACCTTCAGATTTTGCATGCTTGTACCTGTTACGGTGGTGGTTTTGTCCTTTGAAGTTTGCCTAAAAAAGGCACTATAGGGGTGGCAAGAGCCTTAGCCAGTAACCTGAATCCCAGGGGCGACAGGTGCAGACCATCTCTGGCAAAGCATCGTGGTCTGTCAATCTTGTCATCCCAGGCAGACAGATACTGGATCCCCTTTGAATGACACCATAAGCTTAGCCAATTGTTGAAGTCAATCATTTTATCCTTATATTGTGGTATCATTCTGGGCGAAGGCAGGATGCTACTTGGGGCTAGGGTCATACCTTCCTGGGCCACATGATCTGAGAGCTCTTCCATGTCTCTTTTCATGTAGTCTAGGGAGGTACGTCTCAAGTCATTCACTCCAACATGGACAATGACAGAGTCATATTTGTACTTGTTGTGGAGTGACTTGAGTGCATGCGTTATGTGGCGGATCCTGGCACCAGACAGGCAGCTGACTGTAATTTTCTCCTTATTCAACCTGGTGAGAGGGACATCAGTGTGCCGGACTATAGAGTCACCTATGACTAAAGTGTTAGGTACATTGTCTTGCCTTAGGGGCTGTTGCTGGGTGGCACACTGGTGATGTGAACTATGTGACACATTGGTTGTGATTGGTGTTTGTTTGCATTTCAGCTTCAGAGGTCTTTGTTGCTTGGGCAGGTTACAGTTAAGGGCCTCTGCATATGTGGATTTAGTGTTGCTATATGTGGGTGTTGGTGGTGCGGGTTTAGAAGGGCTATGTGTTGCTTGAGGTGTAGTGTGGGTGTTAACCTTCTCCTCTTGACTGTTTAGCACAATCTTGGGTGGAGAGAGCTTTGCTTCCATTTTGGCTATGTAAGTGCATCTCTCACAGGTTGTAGTGTTGGGTGGTAGGAGGAGAGGGTTGTCTGTGTACATGAGGCAATTGCTGCATTGCCCCAGTATGCCCAGATTCACCAGGTGGACAGGAGAAATCACCGGAAGCAGACCCTTGGACATGCCTGGTTTGGGGCTTTTTTTTTCTTTGTAAAGTATAGGAGCTGTTTCCTTAACAAGGTACTTTGCAATTATAGGCTATATAGTGCCTACTATTAATTTCTCCTTGTTAACAAGGAGAGTTCAGTGTTTGTATGAGTTTAAGGCTTCCTAGTGCTTTCCAGCAGGTATTAGAGAAAGTGCTAGTCACAGGGATGCTTAAAGGTAAGATTGAAAAGAATGCACTGTGCAGTGTGCACTAGAGAAGTTAGATGTGAAAGTAGGTAACTTGAGTTTTACCTGTTTAAAAAGTTAAGGTTTAGTGGAGAGTTACTATTTTTAAAACAGCAAGATGGATTGAAAGGGGTGGTCAATTTTGTATTTTGGTACTATGAAATACTGTAGGATGGCCAATAAATTTAAATAATTGAAGGGGTGGGATTTCAAAAATGATGATTTTGTGATTACTCACATAAGCCAGTGAAAGTAGAGAGAAATGAAATATATGGTCAGATTAACATAAGAGGCGGGCAACTAGAAAGACAGTGGTATTTAACAAGACGACTTAAATGGGTGGTAGGGCGGGAAAAAATTCTGCCTGACTCAGAACAGAGAGAGCTGTGGTCTCTTTTGAAGTTTTAATATGCTGTTAAAACAGAATGCAAGCAAAACACAAGGTAAAGAAAACAAACTACAGTATTCAAAATATAGAAAGGCAATACAGTAATACAAAAAATAAAAGCAAACTAACCTTTCCTTCACAGCAAAGTGTAGCAGAGTCTGGATGAGCCGTTCTGGTAAAGCTCTGAAATGTTTTAGTTTACTCCTTAAATAGAAATTTTAGTTCCTAGCTCCACCCCCCTCTGTTAACAAGTGATTTACCTTAAGTGACCTCTTCTGTCTTATGAATGAGTCCTTAATTAATCAGTTCTTATTTCTGCCTGACTCAGAACAGAGAGAGCTGTGGTCTCTTTTGAAGTTTTAATATGCTGTTAAAACAGAATGCAAGCAAAACACAAGGTAAAGAAAACAAACTACAGTATTCAAAATATAGAAAGGCAATACAGTAATACAAAAAATAAAAGCAAACTAACCTTTCCTTCACAGCAAAGTGTAGCAGAGTCTGGATGAGCCTTTCTGGTAAAGCTCTGAAATGTTTTAGTTTACTCCTTGAATAGAAAATGTTAAGTTGTCTATCTCGCCTTCATTCTTGCTGGATGGGTTCGGAGCCGAACCTCGGCTCTGACTCGGCCACTTTTAAAGCTCGAGAGCTAGTTCCACCAGCTCGAGGTCCCCTATATCCCACAATGCTAGGCGATAACTACTCTGATCTCGTTTGCCGCTGTAGCTGATGAGGTGCTTTTTCCAACCGGCTCTACAGGTTAGTGATTTCTTAGACTTTTTTAGTCAACTTAGACCCCTTTAATTTAGTTTTTCTAGTATCCCTTACTTAGTTGTTCGATTCCACACCCTTTCTTCAAATCCTATCCCTTTAATCCTTAATTTTTTCCTCAAAGTTTCCCTTGGGCCTTAGGCCCCTTTCCCACCCTCCTAGTATTTGGACTGAGTGTTTATATAGAAACCCATTCTGGGTCTTTTCTATTAATTAAAGGTGTGTTTGTGTGAGAGATTGTTGTCTTTAGAACCATGTCTAAAGAATCTAAGGTCTCAGGCTTCAAGAAGTGTGACTCGTGCTGTCAGAAAATGTCACTAACAGACAGTCACACTTCTTGTGTCTACTGCCTGGGACCTTTGCACCTGCAGGACTCGTGTGCTGTTTGCCATGGTTTCAGCCCTCTAGTCCTGCAGGAGCGGAAAAATAAGCTAATTTTAAGGGGCTTATTGAAGCCTGAGGGTCCCCCAACTCAATCTTCGGGGAAACCCTCCAAGCCTTCCAGACCATCTGCTCCAGTATCTGAGTCATCGGCTGGAGCTTCGAAGCCTGTTCGGACATCGGCTCTGGCTGGAGCCGATGATTCTCGAACACATGTTCCTACTGTTTCCTCGGCTCCGGCTGGAGCCGAGGTAGAGACTGTTGAATCGGCTCCGATTAGGTTATCGGAACCGACTTCCAGAAAGAGGTCTAGATCACCATCTGTCGGCTCTGTTCATTCGGCTCCAGCATCGTCATTGTTGTCTGAACGGAGCCATAGATCTCATTCCTCTAGGTCGTCGAGACTTTCAGATCATGACATACAGAGGGTGGTGAGTCGAGTTCTCAAGTCCGAGGCACTGGCCCAAATGCTTCATAGCCCAACTCAACAGTCGATGGCTATTCCCATCACCCAGAATGTTCCTCCTCTGACTCTTTTGAGTTCGGAGCCGGGGCTGATTGGACCCGAGACTGTGGGTGCGTCGGTACAGATTCCTTTGTCTTCGGCGCTGTCGTCGTTTCCGATTTCTTCTTTGGAGGAATCTCGGTGCCGGACTTCCCTTGTCTGCTCCAAGGGGGTGAGTGGCATTGGACCCTTGTCCGACCCCACTCTCCCTCTCGGTGCTTCGGCTCTGGTGAGTTCGGCTCCGACATCGGCCTCGGAGCCATCACTGTCGGTGCCGGGGGAGGTTTTCAGCTTTTCGGAACGGAGACCTCTGGCCCTGCCTGACAGGGGTGCCTTCGAGGTCATGAGGAGCGTGTTAGAACCAGGTTCTACCCCACAGTCGGCTCCATCGGCCCCTCCCTCCACGGTGCCTGCAGTGATTTCTTCTCACCCCCTCATCCCAGATCGTAGAGAGCCAGCCCCTCAAGTATCCCCAGTGGGTATTTCCTCCTCTTCTGAGGCCTCTCCTGACCCTGTAGGAGAGCCCCCTAGGAAGAGGCAGTGCAAGAGGAAGCACATTGACTCCCCTGAGTCTGTCACCTCTGACACTGATTTAGAGGATTGAGGGTTCCCCTCGTTCCCCCTCTGAAGATGTCTCCTTTGCGGACATCCTCGAAATCTTAAAACAGAGGGGGAATTGGCCAGCCCTTAACCCATCAGAGGATGAATCAGTGTATCTTGAGGCATTTGGCTCTCGCCCTTCCACCTCCTGGGTGTCCCCTCCCTTTGACCCCCTCATGGAAGTGGTGGCAAGGAAGGCTTGGACGGCTCCTGACTCAGTGGAACCCACCCCCAGGAGACCGTCAAAATTCATCACTGCCCCGAAGGATAAAGAATTCTTAGCTAAAGGCGTCTCTGTTGATGCTATGGTGGTGGCTGCGGCCACCAAGAAGGAGCTAGCTGATCCTTCAGTACCTGTCCATCCTCCTAACAAGAAGTCTAGGACCATGGACCGGTACGGTAAGCGGATGTTTTCGTCGGCGACCTTTTCTATGCGCTCGCTGAATTACCTGTGTCATTTCACTCGTCTCCAGAGGGATTTGCTCAAGGAAGCGAGTGAAATGTTAAAGGATCCATCAGCTGCAGGTTTTCAGGATAGAATGAACTCACAGCTGGCGACCCTCAACTCAATAGTTAACTCCTCCATGCGCCTCCTTTCATACGCGGCGGACGGAGTGAGTAGAGCGGCAGGTACAGGTGTGGCCTTGCGTCGACAAGCCTGGATGCGGCTATGTAACTTTGTGGGCCCTTTCAAGGCATCCTTCACTAACTCCCCCTTTGATGGATCATCCCTCTTTGGTCCTCAAGTGAAGGAAACCCTGACTAGGTGCGAGGTTGAAGGCAAGACTCTCTCTGCCGTGGGAGTCCGTTTTTCTACTCCTTCTAGACCTTACCCCAAAGGTCAGAAGGGGGGAAAGATGTGGTTCTGCAAACAACCACAGGGAGTCTCACCTGACGCACAGAGTCGGTTCCCCTCTAGAGGCAGATGAGGGAACAATAATAATAGATGCCGTCCTAGAGGCAGGGGGGGTCCGCAGAACCAGGGTAGCAGAGAAACTTTCTCTGACAAACCCTTTCAGCACCCCTGAGGGGCTGCCCAGCTGTCCACCTTCGGAGGCAGTCGGGGGAAGATTATCGCTGTACCCAGAAGCCTGGCTTTCCTTTACCAAAGACAAGTGGGTACAGTCGATCATATCCGAGGGCTACAAAATTCCGTTCATTCATATCCCAAGACGATCCAAAAGTTCCCTTCCAGACGTTCCACCCAATCAAAGGGAACACGCAGCGCTAGAAATTTCAAAGCTGCTTTCAAAAAGAGCCATTCAACCAGTTCCAGCAGACCAACAAAGATCCGGAATCTACTCCAAATTCCTTTTGGTGCCAAAGAAAACAGGGGACTGGAGACCCATCTTGGATCTCAGCATCTTGAACAAGTTTGTCAAGAAAATGAAATTTCGGATGGTCACGCTGCAGTCCATTCTGCCCTTTTTGGGGTGGGACAACTGAATGTGCTCTATAGATCTCCAGGATGCGTACTATCACATCAGAATGAACCGACGCTCCAGGAGATTTCTCCGCTTCAGGCTGGGAACCAGTCATTTCCAATTCAGGGCCCTGCCCTTTGGTCTCACTACAGCCCCCCGAGTGTTTACCAAATGCATGGCGGTGGTCGCTTCTCATCTGAGACAGCAAGGATTCCAAGTGTTTCCATATTTAGACGACTGGCTCCTAACCTCCCCCACCAAGCATCTTCTTCTTGCCAGCAACTACATCTTACGCACATGTCAAACACTAGGCATCTCCATAAATTACGAAAAGTCTGTCTTGTCGCCTTGTCGTGTTATTACCTTCATAGGCGCAAATTTAGACACAGTCAACATGTCAGCCAGACTCACAGAGCAAAGAGTAGCAGACATACACAGACAGGTCTCTCTTGTCTTGCAGAGCAACAAGGTCAAAGTCAGACTGGTCCTGAAGGTCTTAGGAATAATGGCGGTGGCTATCCCTCTCCTCCCTTTAGCCCACTTCCACATGAGAATCTTACAATGGATGCTATTCACACAATGGTCATTCCAACGACTTCCATTGTCCCACTCTATTGTGATAACTCAATCATGCAGGAATCATCTATCTTGGTGGATCACATCCCCCCAGCTCTACCTAGGAAGACCTTTCGTTCCCTCTCCTCCGGTTGCTGCATTGACAATGGATGCCTCCCTGATCGGGTGGGGGGGGCCATTACCAGGGCAGGACGGTCCAGGGCATGTGGCAGCCTTTCAAGTGCCACTTGCACATAAATGTCCTAGAGATGAGAGCAGTGCTTCTAACGTTGCAAGCCCTTCAAGACTCTCTTCCCAAGGGAACTGTAGCAATTCAGACAGACAACATGTCTGTAGTGTGGTACATCAACAAACAAGGTGGAACCAGATCTTACCCCTTATGTCGAGAGGCACTCAGACTGTGGCAGTGGGCGATTTCTTCTCAGCGATTTCTGTTTGCAACGCATATTCCCGGGAAGTCCAATGTGATTGCAGACAAGTTGAGCAGGGATATTCTCATGCCTCACGAGTGGTCTCTGAAGAATTCAGTGTTGGAGGAAATTTTTCAAAAGTGGGGCCGGCCTTGCTGCGACCTTTTCGCTACTCCTCAAAACGCAGAGACGCTCTAGTCCACGATTGGCCCCGGGGACTTCTATATGCTTTTCCACCCTTCCCACTGATATTTCAATTAATTCAGAAAGCCATCGCTCTGAAAGCTTCCGTGATCCTCATTGCCCCTTACTGGCCTCTACAGGTTTGGTTCCCTTTACTTCATCGTTATCTGTTGGAGCAACCTTGGCATCTGGACCCAGTTCCAGACCTCTTGACCCATCAGTCGGGTCAGTTGCACCACTCCCTTTCCTCTCTCCACCTCACAGCATGGTTACTCCAGTTCCAACTTTAGCCAGGCTTCCTTTAATATCCCACTCAGTTCAAGATATTTTGATAGCCTCTCATAAATCTTCCACTCGGAAGATTTATAATAGCAAATGGAAACGTTTTTCCTGTTGGGCAGAGTCAAAGGATATAGATCCTTTCACTGCCTCCATTCAATCTATCCTGGATTTTTTAGCCGAGCTTTTCCACTTAGGTTCGTCTCCGTCTACCATCAAGGTTCAGTTGGCGGCTATATCTAACTTTCATGTAGGTGTTTCAGAGTCTTCCATTATGGCTCACAAGCTCTGTAAAGCCTTCCTAAAGGGAGTTTTTCTCCTCAAACCACCTATCAAGGATCCTCCTCTTCTATGGAATCTGAACTTGGTTCTAGCATCTTTACTTCTTCCCCCCTTTGAGCCTGCGGCTTCTTGCTCAATGAAGTTGCTATCTTGGAAAACTCTTTTCCTGGTAGCTATTACTTCAGCTAGAAGAGTCTCTGAACTCCATGCTCTGTGCAGTCGACCCCCTTATCTATTGTTTCATAAGGATAGGGTATCCTTACGTACAAACCCTTCCTTTTTGCCTAAGGTAGCTTCACCAGCAAATTTGAATCAGACTATTGAGCTTCCAGTGTTCTTCCCTGACTATTCAAACAGATCAGAACAAAAATTACACTGTTTAGACGTTCATCGCCAACTTAGGTACTATTTAGACAGGACCAAACAAGTCAGAAAGTCTGATCAACTGTTTATTTCCTATGCAGAAAGTAGAATGGGCCTTCCAGTTTCTAAAGTTTCTCTCTCTAGATGGCTTACTTCATTGATTATCCTTGTTTATGAGATCAGACATCAACAGTTGCCATCCAAACCCAGGGCTCATTCAACTAGAGCTTTAGCCACATCTATAGCTTTTCAAGACAGACTGCCTATTGACACGATTTGTTCTGCAGCTACTTGGGCTTCTCCCCATACCTTCATTTCTCATTATAAGTTGGGCTTAGGCTCTAGAGGCTGAGCCAACTTTGGTTCCACTGTACTCAAGAGTCTGTTCCGATAGGCCACCCGGGACAAGGTGCTAGGGACGCGGTCCCATCCAGCAAGAATGAAGGTGAGATAGACAACTTAACATTTAGAAGTTATGTACCTACCATAACGTTCCATGTTAGTTGTCTTCTTCTCGCCTTCTTTCTTGCGTCCCACCCTCCTTCCCCCAAGCCTGGACAGACCTAGAGGATTGTTTTTTTTCCGGTGATCTTTGCATCTTATTCCCACATTTGTCCACCTCTCTTCTTCCTTTGTTAGGTTTAGGGTTCTTTACCTTCAGGTTTAGAGGTGGATTATTTTCTCCAAGTTTGGAGATGCCCTTTTTTGCTTGGTCTAGCTATCAAACGAGATCTGAGTCGTTACCGCCTAGCATTGTGGGATATAGGGGACCTCGAGCCGGTGGAACTAGCTCTCGAGCTTTAAAAGTGGCCGAGTCAGAGCCGAGGTTCGGCTCCGAACCCATCCAGCAAGAAAGAAGGCGAGAAGAAGACAACTAACATGGAACGTTATGGTAGGTACATAACTTCTAATTTTAGTTCCTAGCTCCACCCCCTCTGTTAACAAGTGATTAACCTTAAGTGACCTCCTCTGTCTTATGAATGAGTCCTTAATTAATCAGTTCTTATTTCTGCCTGACTCAGAACAGAGAGAGCTGTGGTCTCTTTTGAAGTTTTAATATGCTGTTAAAACAGAATGCAAGCAAAACACAAGGTAAAGAAAACAAACTACAGTATTCAAAATATAGAAAGGCAATACAGTAATACAAAAAATAAAAGCAAACTAACCTTTCCTTCACAGCAAAGTGTAGCAGAGTCTGGATGAGCCTTTCTGGTAAATCAGAGACCCCCCCCACCTCAGTGGGACATAAATTTGGTTCTAACTTCCTTGATTCTTCCCCCCTTTGAACCTGCGGCTTCCTGCTCCTTGAAATTGCTCTCTTGGAAGACTTTTTCTAGTCGCCATAACATCATCGAGAAGAGTATCAGAACTTCATGCCCTTTGCATTCGTCCACCTTATCTAGTTTTCCATTAAGACAGAGTGTCCCTTAGGACTAACCCGTCCTTTTTACCCAAGGTTTCTTCTGAGGTGAACCTAAACCAGACTATTGATCTCCAAGTTTTCTTCCCCAACTACTCCAACAGAGCGGAACAAAAGCTGCATTTTCTGGACGTTCGTCGTCAGCTCTGTTACTATCTGGATAGAACCAAGCAAGCTAGGAAATCTGAACAGCTCTTCCTATCTTATGCAGCAGGGAAGAAAGGCCTTTCAGTTTCCAAAGTAACCCTTTCTAGATGGCTGGCCTCTGTGATTACTTTCATCTATGACCTCAGACGCCAAAAGCTACCGTCAAGGCCCAGGACTCACTCAACTAGAGCATTAGCCACGTCAATAGCTTTTCAGGCTAGATTACCAATAGATTCCATTTGTGCGGCAGCCACATGGGCCTCTCCTCATACCTTTATCTCTCATTACAAATTAGACATGGCCTCCCGAAGCCGGGCTAATTTTGGTTCCACCATTCTCAAGAGTCTGTTCCGATGAGCCACCCAGGGTGAAGGTGCTAGGGACGCGGTCCCATCCAGCAAGAAGGAAGGCGAGATTGACAACTTAACATTAAGAAGTTATGTACCTACCATAACGTTCCATGTTAGTTGTCTTCTTCTCGCCTTCTTTCTTGCGTTCCACCCTCCATCCCCCTAGCCTGGACAGACCTAAGGATCCTTGGGGATCTTCTTCCTGCCTCAGTATTAACCCCCTTTAGCTATCCTTACTGGTAGCTATAGGTCTAGGTTACTTACGAGTGAGGTTTCCTGTTCTCCTTATTTTGGAGATCAGAACTGCTATGGTTTCAGCTATCAAACGAGATCTGGGTAGTTAGCGCCTAGCATTGTGGGACATAGGGTAGCCTCGAGCCGGTATAAATAGCTCTCGAGCTTTAGTATAGGCTGAGTCGGAGCTGAGGTCGGCTCCGAACCCATCCAGCAAGAAAGAAGGTGAGAAGAAGACAACTAACATGGAACGTTGTGGTAGGTACATAACTTCTTATTTTGTTTAACTGTAATTTCCTTGAAGTAAAAAAGTGGTATTTTTTTCCAACTAGTGGATAAAGATGGGTTTGGGAATTCCAGTCTTTTGCAAACTGAGGGGTTGCATGGTTAGGCATGGAGATGTGTAGTTTTTGTACTGTATACTAGAAGATTTGTTGTGTTTTTTTGAGTTAAGATTTGCCTTTGTTTACCGATGTAGTACTGTCTGTGTCAGCTTTTTGGAGATTTGGCTGGTTTGTTTTATTTGTTTGCCAGAATTGTTTTGAGGAGGAGCAGGTTTTTTGCCTTTTTCTAAGGTATATAGCCTTAGCTGAGTTAGTTGCTGTTCTGGTTTTACTTATAATTTCTATTATAATTCTATCCGATATATTATTTTTATATAAGATATATTTTTGTATTTATAGAATATGTTTAAATATAGTTTTATATGTTTTGTTATAATTCCATTACAAACTTAACTAGCCATATTGAATGCAGTTTGTTATTGTATATATACATTTTAAGATCTGATGTTATCTTAGTCAGCATTCCTCATGTTAGGGTCTTGGATCCGATATCGGATCCTAGCCAGCATACTCCAACAAACAGCTTAGCTGAAATTCCTCCCCTCCCATGATGCTCTGCTGGTCTCTAACCCCTCAGATCTCGTTTGCTGCTTGATCTAGACAGATGCAGATTGCTCAGCTCCTCGTGGATAGTAAATAGGTTCTTTGTTTTGGGCTTTTTTTCCTCTCATTTAGGTTTCCCTTTGAGTAGTAGTGGGTTCGGCTGTTGTAGTTGTTTCTCTTTCCCACCCTCCCGGTTTTGACGTCAAGTCATTTGGCGCCCTTTTTCTTTTAGGTGTTGTAGCCTTTGTTAAAGAAGCTTTCTTGGTGTGGTTATTGATTTATTATTAGTAGTCTTGGGAGTTTTGTCTAATTTGGTTGTAGTAGTCTCGGACTGATTATTTGGGTTTTTGACTCCGCACGATTTTGGATCCTTATGTTCATATTTTCCTTTGGCGGTGTTGTTGGGGCTTGAACCATGTCTGACAAACCCTTGGGTTTCAAAAGATGCTCCTCATGTAGTCGGAAAATGCCTGTTTCCGACTCACAAAAGGAGTGTTTCTATTGTCTCGGTGGTGACCATTTGGAGGCTGAGTGCAGTATTTGCGCTGCCTTCAACCCCAGAGTCCTGGTCAACCGCCGAAACAAATTGCTGATTAAAGGCCTAGTTAAGGGGGGCCCCTTGGTCACTGCTACCCCAACCAAAGTGGGCCCTTCAGGGGTGAAGAAGAAGGTTCCTCACCATGTGAGCAGGTCCCTTCCAAATGACCCCTGCTGTTGGATCCCAAGTTCTTGGATCCGATTCCAACCGGGGTGGTGTCTGTTCTGAGAGCCTCGGGTCCCAGAGTCTCTAGGGAGTCCAGCCCTGGATCGGACTTCAGGTCCTTGGAACCGATGCTATCAGTTTCCACCCCCAGATCCAAGGCTCGGGATTCGAGGCCCACTGAACTGAGGATGGGTGCATTGACTACATATCTGAGAGATTCAAGAACAATTACCTTGGATCCACTGGTTCTCTCGGTTCTGAGCAGTTCTGATCCGAGACCCGTGTCATAGCCTATTATAGTGGAGGAATTTCCCTTGGATCCCTTAAGAGTAGAACAGATGTTTTCACTCCCTCGCAGGTCTCATTCAAGGGAGCACAGGAGGGAGATCCTCTTGAGTCCAGACACGGCTCCCCAGCCAGGTCCTCCATCTCCTCCAGATCGTCAAGGAGTGTTTTTCCCATGGATATGGACAGGATGATGTGGTCCTTTCTGAAAGCTGATATGGAGTTGGGGCTTCTGGCTTCCCCAGCCCACAGGTTGGGGAACCAGTCTCCCACTGCCCACTTAACCGCTCCTCATCCGACCTTTGGTTTGGATTCCCAGGGACTGGTGCACTGAGGTGATGGGAGTTTCAGGCCCCACTGTGGTCCCTACCCCATCGGGATCAGTGGTTGGTTCTGTTCCTACACCCCCAGGACAGACCATCCCTCCGGGCCGGGCTGCTGATCCAGGGTCCATGAGATTAGATTCGGGTCCAGGTTTATCGGATCGGTCTCTGCCCCTAGGCACCTTGGCTTTTGATGGCTCTGGTCTAGTGCTGTCCGGTGGAGTGGGAGGTCTGGGGGGATCTACCCTCTCTTCAGCTGTGGTGTTATTGGCAGGAGAGGGGGACGGAACCTCCTCCAGTCCCTCCACTTTCTGGATGGCAAGAAGGTCCTGCTCTGCTATCAGAGCTGCCTTCCTTGCCCACAGTTATCCTACCCAGCCCCAGTATCTGAGCGGACCTCCTCATCCTGCTTCTGGTCAGCCCGTCCAGTCTAGCCTCCAGAGGGGAGCCTCCCCCATAGGGGTCCTCTCCTCTTCCGAGTCTTCCCCGCAACCACCGGTGGAGGAAGTTCCAAGGAAGAAGACATCTAAGAGGAAACATCTCAACTCCACCATGGAGTCTTTAACTGAAGATATGGATGCCAATGAAGGGGATGCGTCCTCGAGATCACCACCTGAGGACATCTCCTTTAGAGACATACTCGAGATCCTCAAGGCCAAAGACGGTTAGTCTGCCCAATCCATGTCTTCTGAGAAAACCGTATTTCTGGAGGCTTTCGGAACAGGTCCATCTACCTCTTGGGTGTCCCCCCCTGCTGACCCTCTTATCAATCATGTGGCCAGCAAGGCTTGGAAGAAGCCAGATACCATGGAGCCAGTGCCTAAGAAAGCAGACAAGTTTCTCAGCCCCCCAGTGGATAAAACCTTCTGGTCCAAGGCGGTCCCAGTTGATTTTATTTTAGTGGCCGCTACCACCAAAAAAGAATTGGTGGAGCAGAGTTCTTCTGTCCACCCTCCCCAATTGTGAATCGAGAGCTCTGGACAGATTTGGAAATCGGGTGTTCACTTCGGCTTCCTTTAGCCTGCGAGCCTTAAATTATCTTGTTCATTTCACCCGTCTCCAGAGGGATTTGATTAAGGAGCTGTCAACTTCCGTCACGGGGCCCATGTCGGAGGAGGAATGTAAGGTTGTTTCTCTCAAGCTGGCCACCCTTCATTCGGTTCCTAATTCATCCACGAGGCTAATTTCCAGTGCAGGGGAAGGGTCCTCATGGGTGGCGGGTTCAGGCATTGCATTAGGCATCATGCATGGCTGTGCCTAAGTGGGTTTGCAGAGGCCTTCAAGATGCCTTTTATCATTGCCCCCTTTAATGGTTCCACTCTCTTTGGTCCCAATGTAACAGAGATGTTGACCCACAGTGAACAGGAAGGGAAGATGTTTTCGGCCATCGGGATCAGAGTTTCTACCCTCAAAGGTCCTTTTCTAAGACCCAGAAAGGAAATAAGAAAATGTGGTTTCGTAAGGCACAATCTTCCTTCCAGGAAGTTCAAGACAATTCGTCTTCCAGGGGAGTGGGAAGAGGTTTCAATGGCAAATTTCATCCTAGGGGCAGAGGAGGCCCACAGAATCAAGATTCCAGGGATTCCTTCTCTGAGAAACTTTTTCACTGTCCCTGAGACTTTGTCCAACTGTCCTTCCCTGGAGGGAGTTGGGGTCGGTTATCTATGCACCCTCTAGCCTGGGCAAATATTAAAATGATCAGTGGGTGCTAACCATTATATTCAGGGGCTATTGCATTCCCTTTTTGGAAGTTATCCCAAAAACCATAACTCTTCCTGATGTGGCACCCAGTCAGAAAGAGTTGACCCAACAGGAGGTCATGAACCTTCATCAAAAAAGAGCCTCCAAGAGGTCCCTGCAGAGCAAAGTGGATCTGGAACTTATTCCCGCTTCTTTTTAGTTCCAAAGAGAACAGGGGACCTATGTCCTATTCTGGACCTCGGTTGCCTAAACCTGTTTGTACAGAAGTCGAAGTTTCAGATGGTCACTGTGCAGTTGATTGTGCCCCTTTTGTACAGCAACGACTGGATGTGCTCAGTGGATCTCCAGGACGTGTATTACCATATAAAGATGGATAATTTCAGGAGATTTCTCCACTTTCGCTTGGGAGCCAACCACTTTCAGTTCAGGGCCCTGCCCTTTGGGCTCACCTCAGCACCTTGAGTATTTACCAAATGCATGGCAGTGGTGGCAGCTCATCTCTGGCTGCAAGGGACTCCAGGTGTTTCCCTATTTGGACGATTGGCTCCTAACTACCCCTGCAAAGCATCAACTATTGGACAACACACATACCCTAGTCTCCCTGTTCCATCAGTTTGGAATTACAGTAAACTTGGCCAAGTCCTCCTCCTTGATTTCTACTCAACATCTGGAGTTCATAGACACTCTGTTGGATACCACCTTGCAGATTGCAACTCTTCCTCTTCACTGGGTGTCTCTAGTACACACCCTTGTTCAAGTTCTGCTGGAACAAACATGTCCTCTGGCTTCACACATTCACACGGCTCTAAGATCTATGGCGGCTGCCATTTACTTGGTTCCGATAGCCTGGTACCACATGAGAGTTCTACAGTGGACCTTTGCAGTTCAATGGTCAGCGTTTCTGCATCCCCTGTTGTTCACCATTCGCCTCACCCCAGTCTGTCGAAAGCATCTTTTGTGGTGGATTCGCTCAGCAGACCTCTTAGTGGGCAGGTCCTTCTCTCCATCGATTCCCAGGGCCACGGTCACCACGGACGCTTCCCTCCTAGGGTGGGGGGGGGACATTTCCAGGGAAAGATGGTCCAAGGTACGTGGTCCTCCTCAGAGACCAAGCTGCACATCAACGTTCTGGAGATGAGAGCAGCCCTCCTGTCATTGCAAGCTTTTCAGGATTGCCTCTCTCGGAGAATGATTGCAGTTCAATCAGATAACATGGCGGTTGTTTGTTATATAAACAAACAAGGGGGCATATGTTCTTATCTGCTTTGTCACGTGGCACGTTCTCATTGCAACACACATTCCCGGAGCATCCAACGTGTTGGCAGACAAATTGAGCATGACTATTCTGATCCCTCATGAGTGGTCCCTGAATCCAGTGGTGGCTCAACAGATTTTCCGGTGGTGGGGATATTTGCGCTGAGATCTGTTTGCATCTCTTCTCAACCACAAATGCAGCAATTTCTTTGTATTGATCCCCCCAGAGGGGAAATCCCTCAGGGATGCGCTTACTCACGATTGGCCTCCAGGTCTCCTGTATGCTGTTCTCCCATTGCCTTTAATTCCTCGAGTACTTCAGAAAGCCAGACACTTCAAGACACAGTTGATCCTCATTGCTCCCTTCTGGGCTCGGCAGGTGTGGTTCCCCCTTCTACGGTCTCACTTGAGGCATCCACCTTGGGTGCTCGATCCAACTCTGGATCTTATATCTCATCCATCTCTGCTTCCACTCCCGAATCTTCAGACCCTTCATCTGACAGCATGGTATGTCCACTTCCAGTGATCTTGGCTAAGTCCAGGCTAGCCTCGCCTGTGAAGGATATTATCCTTGCTTCCCAGAGGTCTTCCACTAGGAAGGTATATGTCAGTAAATGGAAGAGATTTTATTTCTGGGCAAAGAACAAAAATCTGGACACCCTTTTCAGCTTCCATTCCCAAGATCCTTCTCTTTCTGACTTCTCAATTTAAGGAAGGGGACAGTTTCTCCATGATCAAGGTTCAGTTAGCAACGATTTCAAATTTTCATCTTAGCAATGAATCTACCTTTTCTTCTCGACTCTGTAAAGCCTTTTAGAAAGGTGTTTTTCTATAGCGACCCTCTGTTAAGCACATATCTCCTCCGTGGGATATGTCATTGGTGCTGCAGGCATTAACAAAACCACCCTTTGAACTGGCTGCATCTTGTGATCTCAGATTTCTTTTTTGGAAGACTGCCCTTTTAGTGGCAGTAACTTCAGTGAAGAGAATCTCTGAGCTACAAGCTCTTACAATTAAACCACCCTACTTATTTTCCATAAGTACAGAGTGTCTTTGAAATCAAATCCATCTGTTATGCCCAAGGTAGCTTCGACAGCTAATCTCAATCGGTGTATTCATCTCCCAGTATTCTTCCCTAACAAAACCAATAAAGGGGAATATATTCTGCACACCTTGGATGTTCATCGCCAACTACGTTTCTATCTTCATAGGACCAAGGAATTTAGACATTCAGACCAGTTGTTTGTAGCCTTTTCTATGAACAGAAAGGGCAGGGGAATTTCAAAAGTTAAGGTCTCCTGCTGGATTTCACAATATATTTCCTTCATTTACTCTTCAGAAGGTGTTCCCTTATCTGCACCAGTAAAGGCTCATTCCACCAGGGCGGTGTCTACCTCCACTGCATTTGCAGATTGTCAATCCTTAGATGACATTTGTGCAGCAGCAATGTGGTCTTCTCACACATTCATCTCCCACTATAAGTTGGATTTGATTTCTAGAGGAAGGGCTTTCTTTGGCTCCAGGTTTCAGGTAGTTGGGGACTCTGACCCTAACGTGAGGAATGGTGACTTAGATAACATCAGATTTATAGTTATGTACTTGCCATAACTTGGCATCTGTGTTATCTGTAGTCACCATTCATCACAGTCCCACCCTCCAGCCCCCTTCCTGAGAGATTAGCAGGATGGTGGTGGTCCTGTGTTGGTGGTAGTTGTTTTGGTCTGTCTTCTTTCCTTATGCAAACTCGAAGGGTCAGAGGGCAGCAGAGCATCATGGGAGGGGAGGAGCTTGAGCTAAGCTGTTTGTCTGAGTATGCTGGCTTGGATCTGATATCGGATCCAAGACCCTAATGTG
The DNA here is from genome assembly GCF_019279795.1 of Protopterus annectens. NCBI lineage: Eukaryota > Metazoa > Chordata > Ceratodontiformes > Protopteridae > Protopterus > Protopterus annectens. The sequence goes on from NC_056744.1 coordinate 730,466,033, forward strand.
ATGAATGGTGACTACAGATAACACAGATGCCAAGTTATGGTAAGTACATAACTATAATTTTATTTCTTTTCAGTAAGTCTTGGCAATGCTGTTTACAGTAATGTAGAATTGTGTATATAATTTTGTTTGCATTTTGCTAATTTTCACTTTAGTCTTTCTAAGCCTGTATTGGTAATTCCAATAAGTAGCTGCATTGCACTTTGCTTAAGTGATCTAACTGGTGGTATTAGAGAGGAGTGAGAATCAGGCTAATTCGGGAGTTGGAACTGCTTTAAGGTAGTTCCAGGCCATTCAGAAACAGACCCAAGTGTCTTGAGTTTTGCTGTTCCATTGTATTCAACAGACCCTGATTGCAGAGTGTCTATTAGGATTGTCAGTGTTGCTGTTTTAAACTTGGTGGCTCTTTTGTTGCCTTTTCATACTATATATTTGTGGGATCACATCTTTTCTGCTTATACTAGTGGGTAATGGAGGATCAAGCTGAGAAGTTCTTCTTCTTTGACTGCTAAAGCTTGAGATACCCTCTCTTTCATATCGCCCTGCCTGTTTAGCTCTGCTTTTACTTTACTGGACAAGTTGGAAGATTAACTTGCAAGTTTCACCTCTGTTGCCAAGCTTTTAGCACTAGTAGTTGTAAGACAATGTACAGACTGCCTTATGCTCACAGATAATACCTTCTCAACAATAATAATTCAGTCTGTGAGAGGTGTAAATAATATGGAGGCTTCCATATAGCATAAAAGTCTTACCTGTAACCTTTATACACCTCTGTCCTGATCTTTCTTTAATCACGTCACAGTATCTTATTCTGAAGCTATAAAACAGTCGTTCACAAAGCTCCCTAGAAATAAGATTACATTTCAGCAAAAATTAGGATACTCATCCACTTCATGCATACCTCTCATAAAGAGTCACCCTGAGCAAAAACACTCTTACTTTATCACTTTGAACCACAGCAGCAATAGAAATGTTTTAATAATAAATGACTCTGTCAAACATTCTGGCTAGTCACTCACAAAGCTGGACAAGGAGCAGGTTACAGTGAGTTATATTTCAGGTGCCAGGATCTCTGATATTACAAGGACCCTAATCCTTTAAATGCAACTAAGACATGGTAGTGGTGCATGTGGAAGTGAGCATCATGATACGTAAAACCCTGAGGGATATGCAGACAGGCACATCATACTTTTCATGTATATTACAAATACAGATAAGAAACAAGTCCTTCTTAATCTCAAATGATACTTAGATACACTGAAAAGATAATTAGCTTTAATAATTAATTAAATATCTGATGTCTGAGGGACAGTATGGGTCGGCATGGGATGAGATGCTTGGCAGTCCAGCTTGGTTCTCTAAAGATGAACAGCATCTCTTGTTTCATGGCTTCCACATACTGGCTAAAGCCTTTGCTGCCCCCCAAGTGCCTTTTTTAGGCAGAATCCAGTTGATGAATATTCCAGTGTAATTAACATATCAGTCCCTTAATTAGATCCGTTAAGGTGTCTTTTCTCACTGGTGGCATTCTAAACAATATATTGCTTGATCTTGAGGCATTCCTTCACGTGGAAAACATCCATGTCTACATAATCACTGAAGCTTGGTTTAAATGTAAAGAGAGCACTACTTCTCTACTTGGGTTTTGTGCTATTCATACCTTCAGACCCAAATGGCAGCTGTGGTGGAGTTGCCATATTTCTCAAGGAACATATTACCTCTAGGTAGATCCATAGGTGCTCAAAAAATGAGCACACAGAACCTGAGATCACTCTAGATATGAGTCATTATTAATTAATAGCTTGTTGCAGAATAGCTTATTTGTCCCTAATGGCCATGTAAGATTTTTCAGTGTTGTAAATGATCTATCATTTAACAAAAACTCCCTTATTTTGGATGAGTTTAATTACCCTTCAGTAAACTAGAACATCATTGTAGGGTGTGCCCAAATATTCCATTACTTAATAAACTAAAATTCCCTTGAGCAGTTGGTAAATTAAACCTACTAGACGATGCACCATTTTTGACCTTATTCTTACAAATATGACTGGGTATTGCACTACTCCTCTAGTATCTCCTTCCACAGTAAAGTTGGACCATAAATGTGGAACTTTTTCTAAAGTCCCTAAGGCTCCTAAAGCACTGAATTTATATACTACAAACATGCCATCTTCAACCTACTATGTGATAAAATATCTAAAGGGACTTATGACTGCACATCCCCTGACCTTAATATAGCAGCAGGCTTCACCAAGTAATTTTGCACCCATCTAGAAAAATGCCTAGAGGTAGTAGTCACGAAAATTCAAAAACAAACCACCCTGGTGGTCTACCACTATAAGTAAACTATGTAGCAAAATAAAGAAACTTGTTATTTAGTAGATACAAAAAAAATCTAAGTGGTAATATCAAAAGTAGTACAAAACAACTGCAGAACTATCTGGTCCAGTAAAGGAGCCCGTGAACTTAGCCTGGCCTCTAATGCCAATGATAATTCTAAATCCTTCTTTAACTAAATTAGAAAACTAAAAAAAAAAAAAAAAAAAAAAAACACCTATCTTGCACTGAACTTGTTCACAATGACGCATCTTATTCTGAACTAGAAGATGATGTTAATATCCTTGCAAACAAATTTAGTACCAGCTTTACCCTCAAGGCTTCTATTCAAAGCCCAGAAACATCCAATTATTTGTAAAGTTCATTTACTGAAATTGCTAACCAAGACCAGAATACTTCCTTCATGGGATACATGGTTGCTTAATTAATACTGTTAAACATGCCCTTGCAGACACACTCCTTAAACTATTTAACCTAAATTTAGCTACTAGTTTTGTCCCTGATGAGTAGTGCACTGCATTAGTGATGCCACTCCATAGGGATGGCTTTTCAACCAGCTTGGGTAATTACAGACCTGTCAGCCTTACAGGCCTTTTCTGCAAAGCCTTGGAACATATTATAACTGACCTCATAAACTGCTATATCTAAAATCTTATTAGACTTGATCCTCAACAGTTTGGCATTGTGAAGTTGGATCCTCTTTATTTAAACCTGGTAAATGTCTTTGAAAGGATTTGAGAAACTGTATATAAAGGCCTTGCTATGCATGAGATGCGTCTTAACCAGGTCAAGGACTTCAGCACCATTCCCCATGCTGCCTTTGTAGAAAAGATAAATGCTTTAAAATTGACCTGCGTATGTTTTAGATTTATAGCAAACTGGCTGAAAGAACCTACACAATGTGAGTTACAAATGTCTCATCAGAAAGTGTTAAATTAACCAGTGATGCCCCATAAGGTTCTGTGCTGTGACATCTTAATTTTGGTATTTACTTCTTGGATCTCCAAGCAGAGATCTAAAGCCTCTGGCTAACAATGTTTGCAGACAACTGAAAATGGGGGAGGGGTATTGTTAATCCACCCTAGAACACTCAAACCATCCAGAATTTACCCTTCATAGTAAACTCCTGCTTTATTAAAATGGGATCAAACTAAACGTTAAGCAGTGTAGTATTATCCCTTTTGGTAGACAAGTCCTCCCTTCATCTTACTTTATAGACAGCATACAACTACAAAACAAAAATGAAGACAGGGATCTGAATACTTGATAGCTCCTTGTCTTTTGACAGCTGTCAGGAAATCATTTTATTTATTTACCAAAGGACTATCCTCGAGGTTTAAGGAGGTAATTACTCCCTTTTACTCAGCATTGATCAGGCCAGTTATTAATTACATTGCACCCTTTGAGATGTATCTCAATAAGCATATCAAACTATTCGAAAAGCCCTGAAGATTCATAACCAAAAAGATTATGGGGCTCAAGTTCTTGAGCTATCAAGATAGGCTGGAGGATCTATCCCTTTATTCAGTGTCTTGTAGAATTTTTGAGGGAAAATCTGTCTCACTTACCACTCCATTTGAGACCCAGTTGTTGTAGGCCTTCCTGTATTGTCATAAGTTTAATATTTCCACCAATACTGGAATCAGGCACCTAAATTTTAAAGAAACATGACCCTAATAAAATACAAGCATACTAGTTTACAATCCCATTTTAATATTGGTGAGTTAGATGAAGCAGTTAAGTCATAAGGAACCAAAAGGAACCAGACCTAGCTAGTCTCCTTATAGAGTTGTGTTTTTTTTTTGTTTTTGTTTTTCTTGCCAAAACACTGCATGTGTTACAGACACCCCATGCAATTCTGTATGGGTGATGAAAGGTTATATTCTGGAAGCTGGCTACTGTGAGTCCTAATACTTTGCAGTTTGTATAGTACAAATATTTTGTTTCATGCAGATTAAAGTAATGAAGTGGGTGAGCTCAATAGACACACCATCTGTTTACAGGGAAAACAGGAGACCTATGTCTGCTTAAGTGACATGCTCAGTGTTGCAAAGCAGGCAAATGAAGGCTGTGGGAATCCAACCCAGGACTGCTACTGGGTCTAGGTCTGGCATCCAATAGTCTTAAACATCTGTAACAATGTGACAGACATTTTTATAATATTGTAATACAGATTATAAAATTTGTATGCATCTGCTGACAAACACACACTGTTAATATCTCAAACCAAATGTGTTACACACTGACTAGAGTAGCTGTATCTTTATCAGATAGTTGATGCAAGATAAGGTGAAAATGGTGTTATTTGCCAGAAGAAAATACCTCTGGATAAATGACCATCAGTAGCAGTTAATGCAGACATCAAAAAGTATTTTATAACTTGAAATTGACATAAAAAGGCAGTAAAATGCAAGAACAAATGTTAGAAAAGATGGTTAAGGCATACTAACTGCATAAGAGATGCAAAAACACTTACTGAGTATAGAAAATGTTAGAAAAATGGCACAATCACACTCCTCTGCCAGAGAGCCCCTGATGCCACTAAAGCATTTACCAATTTAGATGCTATTAACTTGTTATAGTCAAGAGCATAGATAACTTGTTTAGGAATGTCAACTTGCCCATGCCCAGCATTCTAATGTCTTTAGTCAGTGCCAAGACTATGGACCTCAAAGAAGCCAGTAATGAAGTAGGAAAGAAAAACAAGTCTACAAAATTCTGCAGTCGCCTATGGATATTGTCCAGCCTGGGGCACAGCACCTGGCTAGCTTACCAAAGCTCTAACCCCCTTTCCTGTCACTCTGGCTGCTGATAGGCTGTATGTTTTTTGAAGGGGCTTACATCTGCAACCAGAGTGAGGTAAATTTTCAGTATTATCCTGCTGCCTTAAGGAGAAGCATTTATTTATTTTTTTAAATTTTTGCATGTGTTGACCGGGTTAGACCAACTGGGCTAAAAGCCCTTTTTCAGTGGCGGCCCGAGGAGAAAAGTACCAAAAGTTACTCAAATATTACAGTATACAATTTAGTATAAAAAAAGTGTAATACAGTAAAAACTGATGAATGGAGCAGAACAGGTACAAAATCAAATGTAGATTATTTTCAAATAAGTACAGATATATATTACAGTATACAATTTAGTATAAAAAGTGTAATACAATAAAGAATGATGACTGGAGCAGGACATCTACAAAATCAGATGTAAATTATTTTCAAGTAAGTACATTTAGCATCAGTGAAATACATAAAAAAAAAATCAGTGTAAACCAAATCTGTATACAAAGGGGTGGAGATCCAAGGTTCAGTCAGTGGATTAGTACATAAAGAATAGCTGAATACATAAAAAATAGAAATATACAGGAAAAGGTTAGCAATGTTTGATTTTCAGTGCAATACAAAAGTATATAAGCATCTGTCTGGCTCCAGAGGAGCAATACTCGTTGAAAAGCTTCTTGCCTCCCTTAGGAGACCCCTTCTTCTCATAAATATGTTTATCGAATATTTGTGGTATTATTCTAATCTACCTTAATTTAAAAAAAGCAGCTATTCGTGGTATTCCACCTTGAGAACCAGAATGGATTATATCAGGGATTATATGTCTCCCTACTCTGCTTACTTGTCTTACTTTTGAATTTTGTGTGATTTTATTATTTATTTTATATTTATTTTATTTTACATTTGTTAACTGGGAAAGTCCACTGGAAACTTGTCCATTTTCATTGGAGGCCTGGGGAGAAAAGCTCCACACAAAAAACAATAAAGTAAAATATAATGTAGTTGTACATAATAAAAGTGTTAAAGTGATACAAGTGAGAATACATAATAGATATGAACATTTGTAAGCAGTTGCAAATATGCAATAATGGTGCATACAGATATACAAGTTAGTTTGATAAGATAAGACCGGTAATGATATAGGAGTCCTACTTTTACCTTTAATAAAGACATGATCTATTTATCTATCATAAATAGAGTAGGATAGTGAAGATGAAGATGGGACTGACTATCCTGGACCAGTACAAGAGCAGAGCCAAGTAGCTGTAAAGTGAGTTCTTAATGACTTTTTAAACAAATATATATATATGGTATGGAGGTTATATCAGGTGGTAAGGAGTTCCATATTTTAGAGGCAAATTTAGAAAAGAGAGATTCACCTGCTGTGTTTTTGGGTTTAGTAACTTCTAGAAGGAATTTATTGTTAGAGCGGAGGGTTCTTTTATTAGAGTAAGGTTGAAGTAGGTTTTGGAGTGAGGGAGGTTTCTGAGGATGATGCAGAATTTTATGAGCTAGCATAAGCTGGTTGTGCTGCAAGAGACTGGGAAATTCTATCCAATTAAGTTGCTTTAAAGCTGTGCAGTGTTGTGTTTTGTATGGGTAGTCCAATGCAAACCTGGCAATTTTATTGTAGCAGGATTCTAATTTTGTTAAGTCAGTCTTTTTGAGATTGGTAAGGAAAGAGGAGGTGCAGAGTAGGGTGGAGATGAGCTGGGTATGTGATAATATAGCAATAACCCATGCCTGGGTGTGGGTAATGCGGGATTTACCCACGGTTAGCCTGGTTCGCCCTCGGGACCAAACAAAGACAACCATGGGTAAATCCCGCATTACCCACACCCAGAAGTGGGTTATTGCTATTATACTATGACATTATTTAAGAAAAGAAATAATTACTTTTCTTAAATAATGGCATTGTATAATGCCTCTTTGCTGCCCTTCCGCAGCTGTCTGGTATCCGCGGCAGTCCTGATGTACTGTGCATGCCTACGCAGTACATCAGAGCTGTGGCCAAAAGCAACGGAGAAAGCAAGATCTCCATTGCTTTTTACTGTTTCACTATGTTAAATGGGTTTAACATAGAGAGACAGCTTTAAAATAAGCAACGGAGATCTCCGTTGCTTATTTTAAAGCTGTATCACTATGTTAAACCCATTTAACATAGCGAGACAGGTTTAAAAAAAAAAAGCAACGGAGAAAGCAAGATCTCCGTTGCTTTTTTACACACTGTGTCGCTATGTTAAAGGAGTTTAACATAGCGAGACAGCTTTAAAAAAAGCAACGGAGATCTCCGTTGCTTTTTTTAAACCTGTGTCGCTATGTTAAACTCTTTTAACATAGCGAGACAGTGTTTTAAAAGAGACTTATACTAATGGAAAAAGTCCGGGCGACCGGACCTTTTTCCATTAGTATAAGTCGATTTACAACGTGCACGCTGGCCAATCAGCGTGCACGTTTTGGAATATTAATGGGGGGTCATGGTATAATGTGATTTTTGTGGGTTTTAGTAAGAAAGAGTATACCCAGTTTTTCATGTACTTTCTTAATAGTGTGGGCTATATGGATGTCAAATCTCAAATTACTGTCAATATCAACACCAAGAAGTTTTGTGTGTGCTATAGGGGAAATGATAGTTTTATTATTGGACATGATATTGAAGGAGGGGTCCAAGGGGGTAGATTTAGTAGGTTTAAAGAGAAGTAGTTTTGTTTTACTAGGATTCAAAATAAGTTGGATGTTGGGCAGAAATGGACATGATATTGAAGGAGGGGTCCAAGGGGGTAGATTTAGTAGGCTTAAAGAGTAGTAGTTTTGTTTTACTAGAATTCAAAATAAGTTGGATGTTGGGTAGAAATGTTTCAACTGATAGGAAGGAAAGTTGGGTAAGTGATTGGAGTTCATTTATAGAACATGCTGCACAAATGAAATCATCTGCATATTGTATGACAGATTCACGTGGAGTTGAATTATGGAGGTTGTTTGTGTAAAGAGTGAATAGTAAGGGGTCTAGAATGGAGCATTGTGGTACTCCATGTGTGTCAGGAAGCAGTGGTGAGAGATCATGCTGCCGCAGTACTGCTTGCTGGCGGCTGGCTAGGTAACTTTGGAACCAAGCTAAGGAAGATTCACTAAGACCTATGTTAGAAAGAGTTTTAATAAGTGTATTATGTCTAACCATGTCAAAAGCGTTAGATGCAACTATATATCCAAACTGGAGGCTGAGCTCTCTCAACTCAGGACTGGCAAAACCAGACAGGAGGAGAAGGTAACCACACACACCATAAACCCAGTCTCACATAGAACTATCACAACTACAAATCAAACACATAAACACACAAAGACATACTTGGAGGCACTGATCAAAAATCTACCAAAACAGCAGAGACCTCCAAAGCAGACACCCAAACAACTGCCACCTCATGACATAACACAAGCAACACATAGATCACAAAGTCAGTGTGCAAATCAGTCGCAGCCCTTAAGGCCAAACACAATGCCAGACACACTTGTCATAGGTGACTCCATAGTCAGACACACTGACGTCCCACTCACCAGACTGAACAAGGAGAGGGTCACAGTAAGCTGCCTGTCGGGCGCTAGAATCCGCCACATAACACAAGCACTCAGGTCACTCCACAGCAAGTACAAGTATGACTCAGTCATTGTCCATGCCGGTGTGAATGACCTGAGACGTACCTCCCTGGACTACATGAAAAGAGACATAAAGGAGCTCTCAGATTATGTAGCCCAGGCTGGTATGACCCTGACCCTGAGCAGTATCCTACCTTCACCAAGAATGATGCCACAATACAGAGACAAAATGATCAGTTTTAATAATTGGCTTAATTTCTGGTGTCATTCTAAGGGGATCCAATGTCTGTCTGCCTGGAATGACATGCTTGACAAGCCACACTGCTTCGCAAGGGACGGCTTGCACCTGTCACCCCTGGGTTTCCGGATATTGGCAAAGGCTCTTGCCACCCCCATAGTGCCTTTTTTAGACCAGGCTCAAATTCTAAACCCACCGCCCTAGAAAACAATAATGGAAAAAAACTAAGGGTAATGCTGCTCAATGCCAGAAGTCTAAATCTCAAGATGCACGCCCTCGAGGCCCTCCTCAGTATGGAGAACATCGATGTCTGTGCTGTGACTGAAACCTGGTTCAAGGCTCCTGAGAGCACCCCGGCACTATCAGGTTTTACCTCATATCATGCGTTCCGCCCCAAAACCCGGACCGTACCACAAAAGGAGGGGTGTATCCATATTCATCAAGGATACCCACACCTCCAGGCTGGTGGCAACTCACGAAGCATCAGAGACCATTCAGGTGCAATTAACCATAGGCAAAACTGCTCTACAGTTTGTAGCATGTTACAGGCCACCCTCTCAAACTCAGGAACCCCACACAGCCTTCCTGAAGACACTGGAGAGTATAAATGTCTCTCCAAACACCATCATATTGGGTGACGTCAACTACCCAAACATAGACTGGGAACATTACTCAAGCCCCAATACCCTAGCCCAAAGGTTCCTGGAGTTCATAAACTCAAATGCTATGGAACAACTTGTCACCATTCCCACAAGAGGTGAAAATATACTAGACCTGATCATCACAAACATGGGGACAAAATGCTCCACACCGGAAGTATATCCCTCATTGGTGAGATCAGGCCATAAACTAATCTCACTGGAGATCCACATCCCGCCCCCACCTCCAACAAAAAAGACCACAGTGAAGAACTTCTCAAAAGCCAACTTCACACTTCTTAAGACTGGTGTGGTATCCTTCAAGGCCCCTGAGCCATTGGAAACCACAACCCACGCTGCTGAATCCCTTACAAATGCTTTCTACGAGCACCTCCAGGATTGCATGGATCAAGCAATCCCAAATAAAATCAAGACCCTTTCCACCAAAGGCAAGCGCCCGATCTGGTGGACCCCAGCCATAAACAAACTTTACAACAAGAGGAGAAAGCTACTACAAGATAGAGCAAAATCCCTAAAAGGGAAGACATCTCTGATCAATACTAGTAAAAAACTACGATCACTCATAAAATCCTCCAAGGCCAACTTTGAGAGAAAAATCACCAAGGACTCAAAAGACAATCATAAGGCCTTCTTTAGCTATGTTAGAAATCTGGGTGGAAACTCCCAGATATGCTCAGAATTAGTCCAAAATGATACAAAAATCACTGAACCCACAGACATTGCAAACATACTGGCAGACAGGTTCAGTGAAAATTTCTCCCCTCCCTCCCCCAAAAGGAGAAATATCTATCCCAGCAGAGTGTAGCCTCCCAATCATCTCAAATGCCCAGGTGAGAGCTGCTCTCTCTAAAGCTAAAAACACAGCATCAATGGGACCGGATGGTGTCCCCGGCTGTGTGCAACACGAACTCAATGAGGAACTAAACCCACACATAAGGCTGCTGTTTAATCTTAGCCTTACCACAGAATACGTACCCAAAGAGTGGTGTACAGCAACTGTGGTCCCACTCCACAAAGGTGGTGCTTCTACGGACCCTGGTAATTACCGCCCCATAAGCTTAACAAGCCTGGTCTGCAAAGCTATGGAGAGGATCATAATGGAACTAATAAATAAAGACATAGGGGACCTACAGACATTGGATCCTACCCAATTCGGCTTTGTCAAGGGCAGATCATGCCTCTTGAACTTGGTCGACTTTTTTGAAACCGTCACCAAGGCCATTGATGAGGGTAAGGCAGTTCACACAGCCTACCTTGACCTTGCAAAAGCTTTCGACACAATACCCCACTCGGGTATCATAGAGAAACTTACCAGCTTAAATGTAAACCCATATGTCACAAGATGGGTTGCAAACTGGCTCAAGGACAGAACCCACAGGGTTAGAGTTGCTGGTGCCATGTCAGACTCCAAGCCGGTCACAAGCGGTGTCCCACAGGGCTCAGTTCTGGGCCCCCTCTTGTTCGGCATCTACTTTTCAGAAGTGCAGGCAAACATAGGAGGATTGTGGCTGACAAAGTTTGCAGATGACTGCAAACTGGGCGCCATAGTTGAAAATCCATCAGACACAGATATCCTTCAGAGAGGTCTCATAGAAATGGATAACTGGTGCCAGAGCCATGGCCTTAAGCTAAACGCCAAAAAAATGTATAGTCATACCCTTTGGTAAAACAAGGTAACCCCAAGTTACCACATAGGTGGCAATCCATTAAGCACAGAAGAGGTTATCAGGGACCTGGGGACCCAAGTTGACAGTAACCTTTCTTTTGACACTCGCATTGCCAAAGTGGTTAGGAGGACCTTCTACATTGCCCACCTGATTATGAAGGGATTCACATCCAGATCAAGGGAGGTCATTGTTCCCCTGTACTCTTCACTTATCAGACCAATGATTGAGTACAATGCCCCATTTGGAATGTATCTTACCCGACACCTGCAGCAATTGGAAAGACCCCAAAAGTTCCTCACCAAAAGGATAAAGGGCTCAAAATATGCCATATGCTGCCCGACTGAAGAAACTCCAGCTCTATTCAGACGCATACCGCCTGCACAGAGGTGACCTGTGCCTGACATACAAGGCCATGTCCAACCCGGAATTAATGGACATGCTCCACCTCAAAAAATCTAAATCCACCAGAGCCACAAGAGCAAGAGACTTAAACCTCAACATGGATATAAATAGGACGTGCTGGAGGGACAGATTCATCACCCAGAGACTCCCTATGCTGTGGAACAGAATCCCGGTCCATGTGAGACAGAGCACCTCGCTGGCTCTGTTCAAGAGGAATCTTGACCAGTGGATGGGAGATCGTAGGTTTACCCCGGGGATCATCTCTGTATCACTGCTGGACAGAGGCATGTCAAACTAATGGGTATAGTATTCTTCAACCTAAGGGGTGGTGAAAGCCACACAACTCTGGCTAGGCTTATAAATGCCCTAGGGCAGATAGCATAGTATGAACCTATGACAGTTCAAGGAAGGTGGCTGATACAAATTTGCTGCTGTTTTTGTGGTTGTTTACTATATTGCTGAAGGATATAAGAGCTGTGGCATTTTTATAAAAATGTTAAGTATTTGGACTGTGCTTTTACAGTTCGAATGTGTATGTTTTGCTTGCCTATTACTGCTTTTAACAGAATTAGAATGTTTACTCATTTCTGAGGTAATAAATGTTCTGTGATAATTCTGAATAAAAGTTTAAGGTCAGGTGAGACCATTTTTGGTGTATTGTGTGTATTTACTAGTATGGGGAAGGAAAGTGTGCTTGGTGCTTACTAGTGAATACCAACAGTAAGCTTAGCAGCACTGGGAGAATGTATTGTTAATCAGGTTTCTTCCGTGGTTATATTATGGACAATATTCCTAGTCCTGCTTCTTCCACTCTTCTTGTACCTAAAAAGAAACAACAAACAAAATTATGGCCTCAGCCTACAGTTAGTGACTCTGGAGTGGCTGAAGATGGTTCCCTAGACCACTTAGCTATTGCTTTGAATCCCTCTGCTGTAGCTGTAATGACCCCTAGAGACTGGGATTGAGACACGTTCTCAGGGGTTGTACCAGTACCTTTTTACTGGTATGGGAAAACCAAACACTTCAGGTACAGGAGTTGTCTGGGGAAGAGACCTCTTGCCAGGGACGGTAGGCTGCCCCCTGACCAGTCTCCCAGTTGAGATATTCCTAGGTTCATAGGTTCATTGGATGATACTAGGCTATTGGCCCTGAGGCCCTTATAAGACTAGCCAAGAATTTCACCATGTTCCCTCAAAGTTTGCACCTGTTTCCCCTGTCCAGCAGGGACCCAGGTGGGATCCCAGGGGTGCAGTTTCCATTTCCGATCCAGTCATCCAGGTTTATCTTAAAGAGGGCTAGAGAGGTATTCTGCTTGACATGGAGAGGGAGTCTATTTCACATATGGGGTAGTCTTTGAGACACAACTGTAACCCGCCACCAAGTTCTATTAATGTCACAGACCAGGTTAAGGCCTTGTGTGTGGGTTACGCGAGTGCAGTTTGTCTTACGGATATGCAGCAGCTCCATCAAGGCTGGGTCTGAAATGGCCTTGTATGCCAGACACAGGTCACCAGTCTGTATGAGACTGAGTAGAGTGACAGGGCTTTTAGCCTATCTGTATAAGATAGGTGTTTGAGACCGTGGATTTTCCTGGTCAGGAACCTCTGTGGTCTCTCCAACTGCTGCATGTGCTTGGCAAGGTACATGCCGAAGGGGGCATTGTACTTGATAATGTGTCTGATAAGGGAGAAGTACAGGGATGTTATGATGTCTGTTCCTGGATGAAATACCCTTATTTATGAGGTGGACCATGTAGAAAGCCTTCTGTACAATGGAGGCAACATGGTGATCAAAAAAGAAGCACAAACCCGTACAAAAAAAAAAAACGAAACAAAACTTAATTACAGGGCAGATGATCGAGTTGCTCATATACAAGTCATATGTTACATCTTTGGCAAAGAGTGTTTTGCAGTCAGTGAGTTCTGGGGCCTGTTTGCCTTTTCACAGTTGTAGTGCAGGTCTTGCTACAGAACAGTCAGTGTTGTCAGAGGATTAGGATTCTGACAGAGAGGTGCAGTTCTCCTCATGAATCCATTGCCCTGAATTCGCATTCCATATAATGAACCTAAATTTAATCCTAAGCATTTTTTTCTTTTGCTGAGATTGTTAGACTCGAGGATGTTTTTGCTTGGGAGCAAACAGGGACTCCCCCAGAAATGGGCAGATTTTATGATTTATTAGAGGACAAAGTTTCTAATTCTGCACCTATTCCTCCCAGTTTGCAACCTCTTGAAGACACTCTTAAAACTGCTTGCAAGATTTCTGACTCACCATCTGCAGTTTCAAGAAAAGCTGATAGGCAATATAGGGTCTTTAAAGATTATAAATGTCTTTATTTTCAACTGTCAGCTGACCATTCTGCAGTAACATGTGCTTATAGCTTGGAAGAATTTGCTGCTTCATTGTCTCCAGAAGCCAAGTCATATTTGAATCAGATTGTTTCTGACTTACATTTCTAAATATGCTCTGAGAAGTGTGTATGTTTGTGCTGACACTGTGTCTAGAGCTTCTGTTTTAATGTGGTATTGAGAAAAGTTGTTTGGTTGTGTAATCAGAATTTTTCTGCTGATTTGAAGTCTGAAATCGGCTACATAGATCGTGAAACAGTGGGATGGCAGAGGTAGATGGATGCATGGAGTCTCTAAGATTTTTTCACACACCCAGGTTCTGCCCTAAAAGGCTTCTCAGTCCTTTAGAGGACACAACAAACAGAAATCCCAGTCTAAGAACAGGCCTCCAAAAGGAGAATACCTTTTGCAAACTAAATAAAATAAATAACTTTCCCCAAAGAGTCAAGCTCAAGCTAATGAATGACTGTGTGCCAGGAATATAAACACCTTACCCACACCTCCTGCCCCTGTTTCCCTACCTCTCAACTGACCTTCAACCCTTTAACCTGGGTTCAGATGGTATCAGATAGGTGGGTGTTGCAGGTGATTCAGGAAGGATTCACTTGACAATAGATGGACTCTCCTCCTCCTTTCAGGGGAATTTCCTCATATCCACCAAACCAGACAGACCTATTTCCACCAGTGCTATGACATATGTTAGAAGCAGGGGTCATAGAACCAGTACCTATAGTTCACATTGGCAAACGTTTTTATTCCAGGATATTTTTGGTATCGAAGAAGAGAGTACACATGGAGACCTGTGCTAGATCTGTCCTTTCTCAATCTTTATGTGAAAGTTCCAAAATTCAAGATATTGACCCTGCAGTCAGTGCTTGTACTGCTTCCAAACTATTGTCTTACAGGTAACACCAGATCTCAAGGAAGTTTGCCATCACACACCCATTGCTTACAGCTTCAGGAAATTTCTAAAGTTTGCTGTATATTGACCACATTTTCAGTACTCTGCATTACTCTTTGGGCTCTCCACTGCACCTTGAGTTTTCACAAAATGTCTAGCTCTCAGTGGTTGCTCACAGCAGATTGCACGGCATCCATATTTTTCCTTATTAGATGACTTGCTTATTTCTACAGTATTCTCCCAGATGTCTGGAGCCCTTAACAAAGGTGTCCAACTTCCTGTCATATCTGTTTTTTCACTCGAACCTACAAAAGTCTTGTCTCACACCCTCTCAAAAAATGGTCTTTTTGGGGTGTCTTATTTATAGATGACCTTTTCTTTTGGAAGGAATGCATTTTGCTTGAGTGTAGTAACTTACCAACAGATCTTTCTGAGTTTTTCTCAACAGGTACAGGCTCCTGCAAAATAATTTCTCAGGATTCTAGGCTTCATGGAATCCATGATCCTCATGATACCCACTTGCAACATTACATATAAGAAAAATCCAGTGGTACCTAAAACATTTTTGGACCCAGCACATACATACCTTGGATTTTAAGATTCCCATGATGGAGTTTCTAAGGTGAGAATTGCAGTGGTGGAGGGATGAAATAGTTCTCGGTCCAAGACTTTCTTTCTTTCTTCCAACTCCAGTTTAATCTGTCCACACAGACTCTTCGGATAATGCTTCAGTTGCAGTTTCTATGAAAGTAAAAGTGCAATGCAAAATCTGTGGTACTCTTTGGAGAGACCAAAGCACATAAAATGCAACAAAATGCTAGCAATGATTCATACTTTGAACTTTCTACACCTATCTGTGGGCTCCAGGCCCTTTACAGGCAGTTACAAACAACACCGCAGTGATGTGGTATCTCAACAAAAAAAGGAGTACAAGGTCATACCCTTTTTGCTGGATGGCACTGGTTGCTTGGGAGTTGTCTCTTTAGCATTCTGTGACTCTCTTCCAAACCTCCAGCATTCCGTCAGAGCAATACATTTTGGTAGACAAGCTTGGCAGATTCTGGACACATTCTCATGAGTGGAAACTCAATTCCAGGACTTGATCCAGCTGTGGGGGATACCTCAGGCAGATATGTTTGCCTCCTTACAAAACAGACAACTAGAAATTTCTGTCTGAGGTATCCTTGTAGGCAGGCATGGAGAACAGATGATGTTATGTGATCCTATCTCGCCTACATTCTGAATGATGGGTTTATGCCAAAGAGCGAAGTCTCTTATTGGCTGAGCTTACTATATCCCAGGATGCACCACTGCCAGTCCCCCAGATCTCGTTTGCCGCTTAACTGCAAAGACGTGGTCTCGAGCTGGCTGGGCTGAGTAGCTTTTATTAACTACTTTTTCTGTCAGTTTTTGCTCTTTATATCACAAAAGCCGTTTTAACGCTATCGCTGCCTTTTTGTGTGTGTGAGTTGTGAAATTTGTTGTGTGTGATTGGGTTGAGTTTGTTTTGGCCCCTTACAATCCAGGGCCTTTTCGGTCAACCTTGTACTAAAGCTTTAGTGGTTTAAAGTTCCGGTCATTACAGCTAAAGTTGTGTGTTACACTATTACTGTAAGCCTTGGGTTTTTTGTCACAAGTAATTTATACTTGTTAAATTTCCTGTCAGAAATTGTTTAACATCATGTCTCAAACCCCTAGGCCTTCGGCTTTAAAAATGTTCTAAATGTGCTTTTAAGATGTCTGTTACTGATGACCATCTACTTTGTGTATATTGTTTAGGGGCAAAGCACTAGCAGGAGTCATGCAGCGTATGTCACGCTTTTTCCTCAAGGGTCCTCCAGGAGAGGAAAAATAAATTGATTCTCAAGGGTTAATTAAACCCTCTTTGAAGAAGCCTTGTCTTCCTCTCCGACTCCTGCCAAAGAAAAGGGCTTCGGTTCCGACCAGTCCGTCGGATCCGACTGCCAAGAGACCTAGGCAGGCCTCTCCTTCGGCTCCAAAGACTTTGCCTCGATGCCTCCAGCATTGACTCCTCGGACTTGCCGATGGCTGGGGCATCGAGGCGGGTCACCGCTCCACTGCTCCAGACACTTCCTCCTCGGCGCCGTCTACCGGCACCGATGGAATCTGGTGTGTGTTTCCTCGGCGCCGATTCTCATCCCTAGTCCCTTGGGGCCGAGGAGAGGTCTTCGAACCCGTTCTGTTTCCTCTCGGTCTTGAGAATGTCGGATTCTGATATAGACAGGGTGCTCCAAAGACTTTTCCAGTCCCCAGTCTTCCAAAATTTGTTTCGGTTCCGACCCAGTTGGCTTCGATGACCATGACCCACCCCATTGCCATTCCTCCTCCGACTGCTTCGCTCCGCCGAGCAGGTGCTCTTGGAGCCGGTGGAGATCTCAGGGTCGGCTCCCAACCCGGCCTCGGGTCCGAGGACCCGAGGTGATGTTTCGACCTATGCTTTCGGTTCGAGCCTCCCTCTCGGTGCTTGACTCTTGGGACTCCGTCTACCATCATGGCTCGGAGACCGGACACTCCCAGGATTCTGGGGTCCCCATGAGGAGTGCCTTGGCCAAATCCTCTTGACCATCTCTCTTTTTACCAGCACCTTCCCTGGGCATGGAGACTGGGTCTTTGGCAGTTAGGCCTGAGGTTACCCCAGTGGGGTTCTCCTGAGGGTTCTTGAGTTGTCTTCAGAGGAAGACACTGATATGGATGATGCAGAGGGTCCCCTAAGTCGCCCTCGGATGATGTCTCTTTGCAGACATCTTAGAGATCCTCAAACAACGAGGCTGGGGGATATCCCCCCCCTCTGCGATCTAATCAGTGCTCCTCAAGGCCTTTGGGGCTCAGCCCTCCGCCTCCTGGGTGTCTCCCGCCCGAGCTTCTGGATTTAGTTTGTCGGCGGCGTGGGGAACATCCGATACGTGGAACCAGTCCCTTCTCGTCCAAACAAATTTTTATCTGCTCCCCGAAGGAGTTCGCTGTAGATGCCATGGTGGTGGCATCTGCTACACAGCAGGACGTGGCAGAGGCTTCAACGTCCATCCATCCTCCTAATAAGGAGTCTAGGAGTATGGATAGGTGCGGGAAGCCACCGTGACTTCAGCGGCCTTTACCTTAAGGTCTCTGAATTATTTGGCACATTTTACCAGGCTTCAGAGGGATCTGGTCAAGGAGTTGTCAGATTCCTCTCGGTAACCTACCTGAGCAGCTAGCCCAGTCGGTTAGCTCTCAGTTGGCTATCCAATTGCTAACTCGTCCATGAGGCTCATTTCCTATGCGGCCGAAGGGGCGGGTAAGCAGGGCACAGGCGTGGCTCTCGTAGACAAGCCTGGCTCCGCTTGTGTCAGTTTGCGGAGGCCTTCAAGTCTTCCTTCGCCCGCCTTTGATGGGTCCTCATTGTTTGGACCCAAGGTGAAAGACACCCTTACCGCTGTGAGCAAGAGGGAAAAATATTCCACCTTACCCCAAGGCCAAAGGAGGGGAAAATGTGGTTCTGAAAATCTTTTTCTCCCAACAGCAGGAAGATTCCCGCAGAGGCAGATTCTGGAGACCGCGAGTCCTTTCGTGGCTCTTCAGCCTCCCACACGCCATGAGGGATTGCCCGGCTGTGCTGCTCGGAGCCAGTCGGGTGTCGAAAGCCTGGGAGTCAATCACTCAGGACAGATGGGTGCTTTGGATCATTGCCGGAGGTTACACCATCCCATTCACATTCTCGCCCCCACCGTCCAAAAGAATCCCGGACCCACCACCCAGTCAAAGGGAAATGGCAGCCGCAGAAGCTTTAAAGGTGCTAGAAAAGGAGTCATCCAACCGGTCCCCACAGACCAGATCGGATCAGGAAATTACTCCAGGTTCTTTTTAGTGCCAAAAAAGACAGGGGACCTGAGACCAATATTGGATCTCAGCAGACTGAACCAATCCGTCAAATCCAAATTCGAATGGTCACGTTACAATCCATTCTCCCATTGTTGGAGAAGGATGTTTGGATGTGCTCCATAGACCTCAAGGATGCCTATTATCACATACCGATACATCAGGCGTCCAGAAGGTATCTGCGCTTCAGCCTGGGAGTCAGTCATTACCAATTTTGCGCTCTGCCCTTTGGTCTCACCACAGCCCCCAGGGTCTTCACCAAGTGTTTGGCAGTAGTGACGGCTCACCTGAGAAGTCTTGGATTCCAAGTGTTTCCCTATCTGGACGACTGGCTCCTGACTGCCACCACCAGGCATCTACTAATGGACAACCTCAAAGCCACCATCTCCCTGGGTGTTACCCTGGGGATTACATTCAATTGGTCAAAGTCTGTCTTGCTGCCCTCTCAGCATAAAGTTCATAGGAGCAGAGGTAGACCCAAGGTTGGTGCCGGTCTTTCTTCCTGCCGAAAGGATCCAAACTTTACAGGGCCAAGTTCAAGCTCTGATCTCGAGATCCAAAGCCCCAGCCAGGATGGTCCTACAGGTTCTAGGCTCAATGTCTGCCACGGTACTTTTAGTTCCTCTAGCAAGGTTACACATGAGGATTCTTCAGTGGCTCTTGTCAACTCAATGGTCCTTTCAGGATCTTCCCTCAATCACCACATCATGATTACGGAAGTATGCAAAGGGACCTTCGCTGGTGGCTTCAAACATCCAACTTGGATCAGGGAAAACCCTTTGTTTTCCTCCAGTGGTTACCCTGACGACAGATGCCTCCCAGATAGGGTGGGGGCATTGTCTGGGCAGGCTAGTTCAGGGCTCCTGGCTTCGAAGCTCTTCTCCACATCAACGTGTTGGAGATGAGGGCTGTACTTCTATCCCTGCAGGCCTTACACAAGTTTCTTCCTCAAGGCATCATCGCCATCCACACAGACAACATGTCGGTGGTTTGGTATCTGAACAAACAAGGAGGGACCAGATCGTATCCCCTTTGCAGAGAGGCCATGAGAGTGTGGGAATGGGCTGTAGCTACCAACCGCTTCTTGGTAGCGACCCACATCCCGAAAGTCAAATGTGGACAAATTAAGCAGGACAATTCTCTCTCCTCACGAATGGTCTCTAAACCGCACAGTAGCAGCCCAGATTTTCAAGAGATGGGGGCCGCCGTGTGCTACCGACCTTTGCAACTCCACAAAACACCAAGTGCCAAAGGTTCTTCTCCTTGATTCCACATCAGGAAGTACCAGCCATGGATGCTCTAGCACAACCTTGGCCAACAGGGCTACTTTATGCCTTTCCTCCAATACCACTCCTTCCCAAAGTTATTCAAAAGCTTCTCAACTGGGGTCTTCAATGATTCTGATTGCCCCATACTGGCCTCGTCAGATATGGTTTCCTTACCTGAAAAGCATGCAGTGGACGATCCGTGGACCTTAGACCTGATCCCGGATTTGCTAATCCATCAGTCGGGACATTGGCATCAGTCCCTTCAATCTCTGAAATTGACAGCTTGGCTCCTCCACTTCCAACCTTAGTTAGAAGTCACACACTAGACCCGGAAGTTGTTCACATTTTATCTTGCCCACAAACCCACCACTAACAAATTGTACCTCAGTAAGTGGAAGAGGTTTGCTATCTGGGCTCAACTCAAGGGCTTAGACCCTATCACTGCTCCTGTCCCAGAGGTTTTGAAATTCTTAACATCCCTGTTTAATCAGGGATCTTCTGTCTCAACTATTAAAGTTCAACTAGCTGCTATCTCTAAGTTCCATGAATCCACGGATCCTCCTTTGATGAGCAGCAGACTATGCAAAACATTCATTAAAGGTGCGAGTCTGTTAAGACCACCAGTTTTTCATCCTGCACCTCCGTGGGATCTTGATTTGGTGCTTAACATCCCCCTTTTGAACCGGCTGCTACATGGATTAAAATATCTGTCTTGGAAAACGGCATTCTTAGTGGCAAGAGTCTCAGAGCTTCAAGCCCTGTCTATTAAACCACCGTATTTGATTTTCCACAAAGATAGAGTATCACTCAGGCCTAATCCATCCTTTGTTCCAAAGGTCTGCTCTAGTTTCTGTCTTCAACAATCTCTAGAACTACCAGTTTTCTTTCCGAAATTCTCTAATGAAGCAGAATACACTCTCCATAAATTGGATGTTCACAGGCAATTACGTTTTTATTTAGACAGGACTCAGCAACTTCGTAAGTCAGACCAGTTGTTTGTGTCCTTCTCAGATAATAAATTGGGCCAAACCATCAGCTACAATCTCAAAATGGATCAGAGATTGCATAACTCAGGCCTATTCTTCTTCGAATAAACATCTTACATCATCTATCAAAGCTCATTCTACCAGAGCTATGGCTACTTCTATAGCCTTTCATTCCAAGAAATTTGTGCTGGCTACTTGGTCCAACCCGCACACTTTCATTTCCCACTACAAATTGGATGTGGCATCTAAAGGACGAGCATCGTTTGGTTCCACGGTACTCAGGAGTGTTTTCCAGTGAGCCACCCAGGATTCAGGTGCTAGGGACGCTGTCCCATCATTCAGAATGTAGGCGAGATAGGATCACATAACATCTTTTAGTTATGTACTCACCATAACTTCAGATGTTTGGGATCCATCTCGCCCTACATTCCTCCACCGCCTTCCCCCTGCCTTGCAGATCAGAAGAGATGGAACGGTTTTGAGCTTCACTGTTTTTATCTTGTTTCATCTAACGATGTTATATAAGCAGGGTATGCATGTGTGCATGTATGCGGACAAACTAGATCTGGGGGACTGGCAGTGGTGCATCCTGGGATATAGTAAGCTCAGCCAATAAGAGACTTCGCTCTTTGGCATAAGCGTGTGTCGAGTCAGCCGAGGGATCGGCTCCGAACCCATCATTCAGAATGTAGGCGAGATGGATCCCAAACATCTGAAGTTATGGTGAGTACATAACTAAAAGATCTGCATTTCCCTTGGTCGTGAATGCTGCTGTATGCATTCCCACCCTTGCCCTTCATTTTTAAAGTAGTTCTAAAGATTTAGAAAGAATTACAAAACATCATTGTGGTAACTCCCTTTTGGCACAAGCAAAATTGGTTCTCCCTGCTTTTGGAATTGACCAAGGGTAATTATCACAAGCTACCTCACAGACTGGATCTGCTCACACAGCACAAAGGGGGTTTGATATACCCTGATATCAGTTGACTATAAATGCTGGTCTGGATGATTTGAATTTTAATACTTTTTAGGCACTTTTTTCGTGAGGTCATGCAGCAGATGCTAAAGGAGGCAAGAAAACCTGCTACTATAATGTTTTATGTTGGCAATTGGAATTGATTTTCTAATTGGTGCTTTGCCAGTCACAGGGGTCCCAAAAGGGAAGTAGCACCTCTGGTTCTCAAATATTTGTCTGAGCTACTTAAAAATGGCTTGCTGCATGCTTCCATCTAGATGCATCATACAGCTATCTCTGCTTGTTTGGGTATGGATTGCCCCTCTTCTATGTAGTCAATTTCTGAAAGGAGTGTTGCACATGAGACCCCCTCACAAGCAAATTCCTCTTCCTTCGGATCTCAATTTTGTTCTTGAAAAACTGACCTAAAGTTCCTTTGAACTGACCTGTCAGGCTGCCTTTGCAGTTCATTGCTTGGAAAACTGTTTTACTTGTTGCTCTGACATCTGCAAGGTGAGTATCTGATTTGCAAGCTCTCATTGTGGGTGTACCCTAGCTGGTTTTGCACAGGGATAAGATTACATTAAGCACTAATCCTTTAATCATGCCTAAAGTTGTTTCTGAGTTTTCCTTGAATCAATCCATTAATCTCCCAGATTTCTACTCATAGCCAAAAAACAAGGGAGAGCAGATTCTGTATACATTAGATCTGCATAGGCAGCTCATGTACTACTTTAACAGAACCAAGTCCTTTAGGAAGGCTAAACAACTATTTATTTATTATGCTGAGACTAAGGAAGGCCGACTTGTGTCTAAACAGACAATATCCTGATGGTTGTCCTCTGCTACTCTTTTTTGATGCCCCCATGATATAATTATTACAGGCAAAGTTAAGGCACATTCTCCTAGGGCCTTGTCCTCTTCTAGAGTCCATCTCTTTCTAGTATGCCATCAACCTGGATTCCTTCTCTAGGTCCAAGACAGGATTTCCTAGGACCTTTCTCTAGGGGCTTCTGGACCCTTATTCTTCCCTTTTCAGGTAGGGTAAGTTTTGATAATCTACCCATATGTTATGCAGCATTGAGAATGAAAAACATCCTATTTATCTGTAACAGTAGATGTTCAAATTTCTTTATTGCTGCAGTAGCTGCAGCCAATCACCATCCCCGATGTAGATAATTGAGGTGGGACATGACTTCCTTTGTTACAGTGGTTGTTGTTTCAGTGATTTTTTATGGTGATTGTTGATTGGTCATTGTTGGCTAAGGACATGTCTTCCATCCTTTCTCGGGTCAGTAAAATCCTAACTATTTACCTCACTCTGGTCGTTGAGAGGCTGCATCCTTTTTGGAGGGAAGTATATCAGCATCCAGAGTGAATAAGAGGGAGGGGAGTTAAGAGCTCTGGCAAACTGCTGGGTGCTGTGTCCTTGGCAGGACACAACCCCTAGGCTACTGCAGCAGTGAAGAAATTCAAACATCTACTGTTATAGGCAAGTAGAATTTGCACAGCTGTATTTTTTTCATCTAGAAGGTGAACTTTTAATGAGGTTGGTAAGATAGTTCAATTCCCTCAGCTTTCATTTGCCCGCTGTGTAACTACAAGTCCCTTAATCAGATAGTGCTCCAGGTTTTCCCCTGAAAAGGAACATGTGTGTCCACTTGGTTTACCCAGTTAACAAAAAACTGAATCAACTCTATGACTACTAGAGAGAGTAAAGGTGGAATGCTGAAACCCTAGCTATTAACAAAATGTAATTCTTTAAGGAACACTAAGGGATGTCAAACTAGTAAAAAGGCACTTTAAAAACAATTGAGGTAATATGTCTTCAGATCCTTCTAGTCACTGAAGGTACAGCATGTTCACTTTTTGGTTTCCTTTGAGTTGTTTCAGGTGATCAAATCCTTTACAATTTTCCCTCGCTGGATGGCTGTTTGATAGAGGTTCAATCCCATGACAGTCTGATGGAACATTTGAGGTTGATGATTCCTATTTCTGACTGACATTTTCTTCGGTGAGAAGGTCATGAACTTGATCCCAGTCCTAAGTAAAGTGTTCCTTGGAGCAATCTTGGAATCAAAAAATGAAACAGCTTTCTTACAAATAGCACACACTGTTGTTGCTAAGATTCCTTTACTAATTCTCAAAATACTGTACAGCAGCCACCAAATAATTGGTACAGTAATAAAAGCAATCTAAAAGTAAAACTAAAAATCAAAAATCTATAATGGACTCTGCAACAGAAATACATTCAGTACCCAGCAATAATACACACATGGTATTCAACAGTACCAGCTAGTTACAGATGTAGCAACTTAGTCAAGAAAGATGGCAAGTATTTTGCTTGGCTGATATGTATGCGTAATGCAACATTCACAAATGCCAGCTAATTGTAGAAGTCCTAGCTTAGGAATAATTGTCACTGCTTTACTCACATAGAGTGCTTCACTAAGGTGCTTGAGTCCCACATGCTGAAAAAAATACTCTTGAAGCCAGTGACATGAGTGTCTTGTAGCTCAGCTGGGATGCTACTTATTCAAATTTGAGATTGAGCAAAGAGTTGTGGGGAGGCAGTGCTGCTTGCTGTCACTCCTGTGAGTTTGGGAAGCAGCTGTGGGGAGGGAGCAGGAGGGAGAATTTTAGAATTACGGAGTAGGATTTTAGGTTAAAAGGTCAGGAAGTGAGGTTTAGGGTTAAAAAGTAGAAAGGGAGTTTTAGGTTTAGGAAGTGATTGGATAATTTAATTTTAGGGAGGAGGGTTGGAGTTTTAGAATTAGGGAGCGTGAATGGGGTTTTATAGTTAGGAAGTGATGTGGGGGTTAGGGAGATGGGTTGGAGTTTCAGGTTTAGAAAGCAGTCAGGGACTTTAGGGTTAGGGTTGGTGAGTTGAAGTTTAGGGTAAGGGGCCTGGTTGGTAATTTTGGGTTTAAGGTTTATGTTATGGTAGGACTATGTAGTTCATAGGATCAGGTGTTGGGAGGGATGCGTAGAAGTGGGAGCTTGGGCTAGTGGAAGTTAGAACACTTGCTTTTTTGAACAAATGGCAGTGAGCAAGTCTACCGCAAGTTACTAGCATGCAAGCAGCTGTAGTAGACCCCACATAAAAGTTTGTGCACATGCTCAGTACATCACTAAGCTGTCCATAGAGACTTGGTATCATGTTCACATCTTCTCACTGATGCAAGTTTCAACACGCAGAATTATTATTATTTACAACAATGTGTTTTTTGCTGGCTTGTGTGCACACACAAGATTTACGCATTACTGAATAGATTTACTGTAACACATCATTATGTAAATAAATAAAAGATTAGTATGATGTGCCACCTAACAGCACTGTTTGATGAATATTAATGAAGTCTATACCTCATTTGATAACTACCACTGAGGAGGAGGCCTGTCTTGTCATCACAAAGTAAAATAAAAAAGAAATTTAACATAATTTTCCTTCCACAAAAGTTAATAAGTTACTGTGTAAGTAGCAAGCTAGCTTCCCTTGTGGGCCATTATAAGCCCAGGTAGTTTCTCTTTTTTTTGTGCTTGAAATAATCTATCCCATTTGGTTATATAGTGGCCTTATCTTTCTCATGGAAGATAATTATATATTACCCCTAATAAAAATAACTGGGACCATACTATACATAATTTGAGGGGGCCTATGCATGGTATAAAGCATTTAAGACTTACTTTAGGACTTACCTCTGTCCATTAGTAGAGTAATCATAAGTGATCAGTAGAATCCTGCGTTGTGCTACAGTATTAAAATTGTTTTGTAATATCATTATGGTAGACAAGGACGGTGTAAAATCCAAGTAGATGATCATTCACTGTATTACACATATGCAAATGCATGTGCATGAGCACACAGTCACACACAGACACACTCTAGGCTAAAGCAAGCAGTAAAGCCAGTATACATCTTGAGCAGAAATTAGAGTATTGTACAACATCTTGTCTCTGTTCGAACACTTCATTTTATTTGGTTGAATGCTGTAATCATTCACTGTGCAAGTGCAGTGCAGTATCTGATATATTAATGAGACTCCATGAGGTGAAGATGTCATAAAGAAGGAATTAGCTTGAACTTGGCTATTTAGATGTGCATTGCATTCCATTCAGTGTGATAACGTCCTGCAATATACTGTATTATGTAGCTCAATGGTCTTTTACAGCATTCATTCAGCCACATATAAAGAATGAAAGGCTAATCAAGTGAATGTGATGCTATAATAATTCAATCATGCTTTTGAAAGAAATTTAATTTTTTTATGAAGAGCAAACTACTTTAGTAAAAAGTGTTTAAAAGCAATGGTGGAAATACTGTGGTTGTGCACTCAGTGCTTTTGTTAGATGAATTTATATTGCTGTTAAGTTGCTTCTCCATGACTTGAACTACAGAACATGAACATTCTGTTTAAATAAACTAGTTTCATTGATTTGCTGCTGCTGTTGAAAGCAATGCAGTCATCTTTTTTATGAAGAGTGAAATGTTTTTTTGCTGCCCTGTGAGCATATCTTTTTTTTTTAATTCAAAATAATTTACAATTTGTGAGTCATATTTAAAGGCATACATAGTCTGTAATGTATAAAGCTGTTGTGCAGGGTTAAGTCAGAAAAATGCCTACACTGTCTTCATATACTTCAGACATACTGAGCACATAACCTCAGTGATTCAGCAGATCACAGTACGCATGGGTGACACTATGCTAATAGCCAACTTATCTTGCATAATGCTTGTTGCACGATTTAAAGTGTCTAGCCTGTGGTCTAAACAAATGTGAACCCACAACCTTACTTTTCATATGTGGAAGGCTGCTATCTTTTAGTAAATCCCTTATTGCAATGTTAAAACAGTAAGAAAATCAAACCAGTGTACAGGCATAGCTTTGTGAGATTCCCATATAAGCATATAGAGAACCACATTTGACCTCAGTGTATGATCTGCAGTGTTCTTGCATATGTGTTTAATAATATTTTTGTACACACACCTGCATTGAAGCATACACAAAACAATCTGAAAAGGCAGCATATAGACATGGATAGAGTGTGACCAATACAACATAGTCCACTGATCCCAGAGAGCGTTCTGCAGATATTGCAGGACAGTGTAGCCATCCAAATGACATAGTCATGCCTTGTAAAGTATCAAGGCACTCATGTAAACAATTAAACTAGAAAAAAGAATATTAATATGAAAAATCTGAGGAGTAGGCAGACCAACCAATTTGCTTCTGAATTTTGTACTCTATCTAATGGCTGTGAATCATAGAAGTTACAAGGTAACTGGGTCCTGTGCCTGTGAAAGGGTAAATGTTGCTTAAAGGAGAACCTCACCCACATACTAAAAAACATGTTTATTTCATCATGGTTTGGTGTTTCCTACATTTTAACACCACTCTGGGACTATTTACAGGTTTTTAACTATTTCTATATGTAATTCTGAGTCTGACCACATGGGTGCTCGCATCTTGAAGTAATTCTGATTGTTTAGTCTTCCTCTAGGTATCCCACAATGCAGTGCTTGTCTGTAAAAATTACATTACACAGGCCTCTTGCTTCCTAAAGCTCCTATCTCTGCATTTAATTTTACGTGCATACACTGCTGTCTTTCAGTCAGTTAGTTTTAAGTAACATTTCATGCCATTCAGTGACTACTTAAAACACAAACAGTACAAATACCACAAAACAGACTTTCAAAGTGCTTTTTATAGCTGCTTCTTTTGAAAATGGCTAAACTGCAGTCTTTTGTGAAGCCTGAATTGTATTACTTTGACTCATCTCCCATCCCCCTTCCCACCTAACTTCCCTAGCTGTCAAAATGCTAAGGTAATTTGAGGGGTTACCTGCAGTGATTGACAGCTCACAGCAGGAGACTTGGCTCATGTGCTGTTTTCTTGTTCTAGCCTTTACTTTCTGTATGGGTAGGGGAAGGACCAGGGAGCTGTGACATCACCGCATGGGTGGGTTTTTAAGGTAGTAGTGGTGATGTCAGTTTGGGGAGGGAAGTGGCAAGAAAACTAATTGTATTCAGTGGCCTTGATTACATCAGTGAATTAGAGATTGCAGCACTGAGGGACAAAAGTTTTTTGAAAGCGAAACTATCACAGTACATTAAGGTACTGTTCTACTGGAGAGAAACAGTCAATTTAAAATATTTTAAGTGCTGTATTGTTGTTTATTCATAGCAAGGACAGAAAATAGGGAGAAAAAAGACAGAGAAGTTGAGCATTTAATAATAGAATCCCATTGTTGTCCTTTAACAAATCTGTTTTCCCCATTGTGTTTTATTTCCTGAAGCAGGTTTAGATCCCTGGTACTGGTGTTAGTGGGATAGTTTGATTTGCAGAGATATAAGAGGTTTTGGACTACTAGATCCTTAACAGTCTGAAAGGAAATGCACAGACTGGCCCTAAGGAGTCTGTAGGACACTGAATAATGAAGCAGTGCTTCCACTCTCTCCTGCTAGCTTCTGTCTTTTAAGGTAGTAATCATTTTAGTTAGGAACTTCCAGGATCTTTGCAGTTGCTTGATATTCCTGGTAAGATATATCCCAAAAAGGGGTATTAAATTTAATAACAGGTCTAAAAAATGTGGAATATAGAGGGGTATGAATGTCCTTGGATCTAAATGAATTACCTTTTGCAGTCATCTGCACCAGGTAAAAGGATTTCCTAAACACTGTTGCAGTGTGATGTTCTACCCATATTCCAAGATTTCTCACCACACTTTCATTATGAAGCAAGGTGTTATCTATGCTATAAGATGAATCAAGGGATAGTTTACCAAATGTGACAATTATTGCACATTTTAGCATTTAGTTTTAACCTATTGTTTGAGAACTAGAGAGTTCAAAAATAGTTCTAGATGGAGATTTTGCATTTTGCAACTTGAGAATGATACAAGGTTTGTAGTCATTCACAGACTTAGTTAACCATAAATCCCCATTTGTAATTTGGAGATCCACAAAGTAGATGCCTGATAGTAGGGGTCTGAGCATGGAGCCTTGAGGAGTACTGCTGTTCAGCTTCATGTTTACTGAGGACACACCCGCAGCCCTCACTAGAGTGTGTTTGCTATCCACCTAACTCCATAAGGGTCAGTTTGGAGTTCATTCAGCTTGTTTATAACATTAACATGTGTTATGGTGTCAAAAACCTTAGGTCATGGTTTGCTGTATGGGCAGCATGACTACTATTAATGGCTTGTGTTACTCTCTCAAAGAAGTTGACCAGATTCATTAGACAGGCTCTCCCCTTAAGCCAAACTGCTGAGGGTCAAGCCTTATAATATTTTTGATATAATAGTTAATTAGCTCAGCTGTAGTATGGTCCATGACTTTGCAAATGAGACTAGTCAGGCTAATGGGTTTGTAGTTTCAGGGGTTAGTTATGGTTCTACCTTTAAGTGGCACCACTACAACTATGTGTCATACTTTGGGAACAAAACTAATGGCTAAGCTGCATTGAATAGCTGTAGGGGGAGGTCAACTAGGTCATATTTTATATAGTTTATCATGCAAGCAGTTATATTATCAGACCCCATGGATGATTTACTTTTAGTTTTGGAGAGTACCTTTATCAAGTGTTTATTGGAGGTTTGAGATTCTGTAGGATATATTGGCTTTGTTTAGATTTGGAGGTGAAATCTGTACTGAACTTGTTTTATATAGTATGTTGGCTGCATCTACTGTATCCAAGTAGGGAGTGTCATTTTGAATAAATTCTGAGCAATGTTTGGTGTTATTCCTTGGTTTCCTAATGTAGCTAAAGAATAATGTGTGATTGCTTTTAGCTTCTGATGCTAGTCTAGATTCATGGGATGCCTTTGTATTCCAGTTGCCATTTTTTTAGTTCCTTCGAT
The DNA here is from genome assembly GCF_019279795.1 of Protopterus annectens. Taxonomy (NCBI): domain Eukaryota; kingdom Metazoa; phylum Chordata; order Ceratodontiformes; family Protopteridae; genus Protopterus; species Protopterus annectens. The sequence goes on from NC_056744.1 coordinate 730,495,892, forward strand.
AGCTTTTTAATGTTAACCTGATTTGAGTTTTTTTTTTTGTTTGTTTTTGCTTTACAGTTTGAGAAGCTTATTTTTTATTTATGTATGTGGACCACCAGGCTGGTTTACTTTTAAATGTCCCAGTTTGTTTGTTTCTGGCAGGGACCGTCAAGTCAGTACACATAGTTTGTTGCTAATTCGCTACTTGCTGTGTCAGTATCTTAGGTAATACAGTTAAACTTGAATTTTGAAACTTCATCATAGAATTGTAGAAAGTTTATACTTTTGAAGTCTGTGAACATTGTGGTTTGCAGATTTCAAAGGAAAATATTACCAGTTTGTGATCATATTTGACTGGAGATGGGAGAACCAGTAGGATAGTTGATATTGATGCTATTTTGGTAAGTATCCATATTACTTTTTGTTATCCGAGTGATATGAAGTCTGAAACTCAAATGGTGTCGATGTGTCTGGAATGCTAAGATACCATAGAATACTGGCTGATGGTAAATACTTATTGATGTATTGAAAAAAGACCGAAAGAAGTGGAGTATACACATTTTTCAGTGAAATATGGTTCCTGGCAAGATTTGGGTATAGGTTCCATATCGAAAGAACATTCTAATATAGCTGAACCACAAAAACACGTTTAGTGATTGTGTCCAACCATACAGCTATTCCAATTAAGTGTTCTAAGCAAGTAAAAGTGTATTGTTATAAACTGTGGCAGTTTACAGTTTCTAAAAAGGAAGCCATTTAAGAATTGGGTACAAAAGATTTTAACTGCAACGTTATTAGTGTTGAACCTAAGTGGTAATGACCTTGCAAAGGACTGTGATACTTGTAAACTGAAGGTTAGAAATGTGGTCACAGTGAAAGTAAGTGAGATTTGAAGTAATATTTTTTCTACCTATCTAGAGGGCTTAAAGATTTACAAAAGCAAAAATGAGGAAGTGAATCACAATAGATTGAAGAGCAGTTGAAGTAAATTAGAATGTCTCTGCAAGAGTAATTGGAAAACATGAAAGAATATAGAGCAATGATATTAAAATAACTATTATTGATGATAACCCTAGAGGTAATATAAAGGATGGTAACTAAAATTAGGAATTTATGCAAATTGTAGAGTAGAAGTGGACACAGGAAAATCATGAATGTAATGATGAATTATTGCCAAACAGATTTTCTAGAGGGACTTCCAAGATGGCTGCAAAACTTTATTTCAGTTCTCCCAGTGTGAAAACAGAAATTCAGAAGAGAGAGACAGTAAATTCATATTTTTGGGTAAATTTCAGTAACTGGCTAGTAATTGCACTACCTGGATGCCATCAAAAAAGAAATTCAGAGGACCTGAAAGAAAATCAATCACAAAAGGTGAGGAAAAATACTGACTTCTGCAGCTGTTCAGCAAAAAACAGTATAAGCTCCAGCTTTGGTGCAAGATATGACTTCCAGTAACCTAGAGGAAAAAATGTTTTCAGACCTGATTTAAAATAAACAAAACACTGAAGAAGTATATCAACTCAAATGACAAAAGGCTGAATAATGAAGAGTTTAAAAAAGTATTCAGATGAGGTGATAAAACTGCAAAAATCAGAGGGCAAATGAAGAAAAGACTGGCTGGATATGAGACTGCTCAATAAGAGATGTTTAAAAAATAATAGATTTAAAGGACAGAGCACATAGGGAAAACCTACTGTACCAAAGAAGCTGGAAGGAACAGACTGTATTAATTTTATGAAAGAACAAATAAGCAGGTGGACTGGTATTCCACAGCAGGAGTTGTGAATTGAAAGGGCACATCATGTGCATACTACAAGCCTGGCCATGAGAAAGCAACCTAAATCTTTACAAGTGAAGATGCAGTCCTACCAGCAGAAGTAGCTGATCTTGACAAAACTGTGGCAAAAGGGCAAAGTACTAAAAGTAGGTGGTCAATAGAGTCTTTGCAGAAATTGATTACTTACTGTACACCGGGGCAGAAGATAAGTCAATTTATTCCACTAATCCAGGAATGTCGAGAAGCAGGTGAGAGAGTCGAACTGCTGTACCCAGCTATCTTCAGTGTATTCTTTCCTGGAGGGACAAAATGATTTTTTTGATGCAGAGCATGCTAAGGAAGAAATACAAAAGTTTGTCCAACAAAAAGTGAGTTATGAAACATAGGAATTTCTGCTTCTTGTTCTTCTGGTAATAAAGATCTGAGAGAGACTGTGCCTGTGAAACCTTTTCCAATGTTTCAATGGAAAATGCTTGAGAGAGTTGTCTAGAAGAACCAGGAGTACATTGGAAATGAAGCAGAGACTGGATTTGGGAGATGGAGATCAAAATGAATAAAACTAGCAACTCAGAAATTGACAAATAAATGTAGGATTGCAAAGCATTAATTATATTTTGAAACATGACAGAACAAGAAAACCTGGAAATATTGGACTTTTTTTTACTTTGTTAAATTTGTAGAGGACTCTAAACCATATGCCCTACTTCATGCCATTAATGTTTGAAAGAACATTTAGGAGTGGGATGAGGAAGGAAAGAGTTAATTGTAAGTAAAACAAAATGTTGTTCTTGTGTTTTTATAATGCATGATATAATCTGCATGCTGTAAAATAAAGTTTTCTCAGTTATTTTTGAGTGCACTCGAAATACTAAAGTAAACAGATGCCCCCTTTTTCCATTCTTTCTTCAGTTTTAAGAAATGTAGGCACTGCAGCATAAAAAAAGAAGAAAAGTCTGGACAAAAGAGCAGAATACAAGAAAAATATTGATCTGCTTGTTTCACTCATGCATAGGGCAATGACTGGATTAAGGCTCTTGGCTTGAACTAGTAACCAGTTTTAAGAAAACAACAAATCTAAATCTCCTTCTCTCTCCTGTTTCTACTCTTTGTCCTAGAGTAGTTTTTTCTCTTGGTATTTAGCCTCTGTTATGAATGTATATACTTCTCTCTATGGTTTACACTTACTTTTTAAATAGACTCTTCTTGAATGTTTTTACTAAAGTATAATCTCTCCAATCTTATACTGTAAAGAAATTTGAGTTAATGTGCTTACTTATTTATACTTTTTAATTACTAGAATTTAGAATAAACCTTATTTCTGATGTATTTTACTAACTAATTACTTTCTTTATGTAAAATACTTTGTTTGTATTAACTTTAATGTGGAGCTTTTCTCCCCGGGCCTCTGCTGAAAATGGAAATGTATCCAGTTGGACTAGCCCGGTAAACAAATGTAAAATAAATAAAAAAAATAAATAAATAAATTAAAAAGAACATTATCTCACAAATAAATCAGTGCTTGTAGAAGCAACTCTGTATCTTGTTCTCATGTCTCCATGGAAACAATTTGATAAGGAGCAATAAAAACAGGATACTTATTTTCTTTCAATAGCTAGGAGATGATGTTTTCTGAAAGAATTCACGTGTTTTCAAGACAAAACCAAACACCACTTAGTAGCAGCACAGGCTGTACCATGTGTCTTAGCATAGATAACCTTCCTTTGAGGTTAACCCAGGTATGTGGCTGCCAGTCTGGGTCAGTTGTTCCTATTAGGAGTGTAAAACTTAAATATTTGAAGATGTACATAGTTTTGTGTGTTAGTATTAAGTTAATAGATTTTCGGGTTGTATTGGGTGTGTGTGTGTGTGTGTGTGTGTGTGTGTGTGTGTGTGTGTGTGTGTGTGTTTTGGTTTTTTTTGATGACTTTCACTAAAACTAAAAAGTTGTTTAAGATGTGACATAGGCACAAATGTTTATGACAAGAAACAACTGTATAAAAGATCAACCTGCCAAACATTAGTGTAGGCTTGTAACATAAAACCCTGGAACTAGGCATATAACAAAAAGCTGTTACACATAAACAATGGGAATAATAACTTGCTAACATAATTTCACTTTCTATATTATCTTTAAATCTAAGTGTTCTCACAGATATATGTACAAAAAAGAAAGTAGTGAAATAATTTAAAAAAATGTAGAGCACAAATAGCTATGCTACAGGAAACACATTTGGAAAGAACTGAACATGTGGCTTTGATAAAGAAATGTTTTCAGGACGGATTTTCAGTGGAATACCTGGGACAAAGGAAAAGGGGAGTACTTATATTAATTGCAAGAAGAGCTCCAATAATGATAGAAGAGGATAAAAAAGATAATAATGGTAGAGTTTTAAAAATAAGGGGCTACTGGCAAGGGAGGAGGATTACACTGGCATATATTTCTTGTTTGTTTGTCTTTCGGCTTTTTCCCAGTTAGGGGTCGCCACAGTGGAACTCCGGTCCGCTAATGATTGGCAGTAGATTTTCCTGAACACCGAGGTGCCAGCTTGATGTCCAACCTTCAATGAAGGCACGGCCATTTACACATGTGTTTCGAACACCTACCCAACCATGGGGAGGACATGCAGACTCCACACAGAAGGCACTCCCCACACTCCAGCCGAGAATCGAACGGGAGAACTTCTTGCTGTGAGGCAACAATGCTACCGCTGTACCACCGCAGATTACTAAAACTGGCATAATGAAGCTTAAGAAAATTCAGGGTGAAATAATCAACTTTCAGCAGGGAATATTACTTGTAGGTGGGGACTGGAATTTGATTTGCAGTAGTGAAGATGTATCTGGGGGGGCAAGTAGGGAAACTATAATAAAGGAGGGTAGATTTTTGAAGAAATTTATGAAAATATTTGACATGGAAGATGTGAATTCAGTAATAGGAGTTGAGAGTGAAACTGGTCTAGACTAGACAGAATATATATGTCACAGGAAAATGTGCAATTTTGATACGCATCCAATAACTATTTTGGATAACACACCAATAATAACTAAAAGAAAAATACAGGGTAATGAAATACAAATGAAGCTGGTGTTTTCTCACCTGTCTGTTGAAAAGAAAGGAATTTAAGGAATAGGTAGCATTAATTATTTGGAAGTTATTAGAGAAATAAAAATGTCTTCTGAAAATATAGCCAGGGAATGTGATAAAACTAAAGTAGAGTTTAAAAATAGGATTGAAATAAAAGTTAAAGTATTGCAGAATAGGGGGAATCTCACAAAAGAAGAACAGGAGCAATTGCAGAATGCTAAACAGAAAATAGGGGAATACCTCAATAATATGTATGAGTTTAGGAAGATTGCTGTTAAGCAACTGCTTTTTGATAATAATTCCACAGAACAAAAACTTTTAGCACAACAACTCAGGCAACAGACAGTAGAAAGAGTTGTCGCTAAGCTTAGGGAGCCTATAACAAGGAGGATAACAAGAGATCTTGTAGAAAAACTAGAAATAATTCAAAAAATATATGAAAGTCTATATAAAGCAAAGGAAAATGGAAATCAAGGAAAAGGTACAAATGGAAATGTTTATGAAAGAATTAAATATGACAAGGTTAGAGGTAGACAAGACTCAATTACAGGATAAGAGGAGATGAGATAAAATGGTGATGTATAACCAATCCACAGAAAAGTCCCCAGGAATAGATGGTATTCCTGTGAAAGCTTGGAAACTAGGAGGGGAAAAAACTGATGAAGTTCTGAACAGTTTTGTTTAACAGTGTTTTAAGAGGAGGAGAAGCACCAACATCCTGGAAGAAAGTTGTGGTAGCTGTAATACCAAAAGAGGGTAAAGACCCATCAGGTCCAGGTTCATATAGGTCCATTCAATCCTGTACCATGATTGTAAAGTGATTATGTGTATAATGGCTGAAAGAATGACGAAGGACATGCCAAAATTGATAGATATGGATTAATGATTTTGTGGAGGGGAGGCAAACATTTGACAATATTAACAGAACATTGATGATCCAGATGGAAGCAGAAGGTAAGAAATATACCACTGTTGTTAGTATATCTTGATGCAGAGAAAGCATTTGAAAGAGTAAGCTGGGAGTTTATGAGCAGGGCAGTGGAAGCATTTGCATTTCCTGATAAAATTTTAAGGTTGATTAGGAGGATATATGAGGGCTCGGAGACGAAAATTAAAATGGATAGGTGCCTCTCTGATAATTTCTTGTTAAGCCGAGGAACTAGGCAGGGGTATCCTTTTTCCCCCTTTATAGGTTCATAGGTTGATACTAGGCTATCTGCCCTAGGGCATTTACAAGCCTAGCCAGAGTGTGTTTGGCTTTCGCCACCCTTTTTAGATTAGTTGACTGTGCCTCTGTATAGTAGGTCATAGAAGATAGCCCATTTAAGGTTAGTTTACCATGCCTCTGTCTAGCAGTGACACAGAAGAGATCTCAGGGGTAAATTTATGATCTCCCATACAAACGTCAATATTCTTCTTGAAGAGGGTCATTGAGGGGCTCTGTCTGACATGGATTGGGATTTTGTTCCAGAGTGAGGGGAGCCTCTGGGATATGAATCTGTCCCTCCAGCATGTTCTGTTTATTTCTGTGCTGAGGTTTAAGTCACTGGGCGTGTAGTTCTGATGGATTTGGATTTCTTGAGGTGGAGCATGTCCATTAATTCTGGGTTGGCTTTATACGTCAGGCACAGATCGCCTCTGAGTAGGCGGTAAGCAACTGAGTAGAGCTGGAGTTTCTTTAGCCTAACTGCGTAGGGCATCTGTTTGAGTCCCTTGATCCTCTTGGTGAGGTACTTTTGGGGTCTTTCTGGTTGTAGCAGGTGTCTGGTAAGGTACATCCCAAATGGGGCATTGTATTCAATTATGGGCCTGATGAGTGATGAGTAGAGGGGCACAATGACCTCTCTTGATCTAGATGTGAACCCCTTTGTGATAAGATGGGCTATATAGAATGTCTTTCTAACCACTTTGGCAATGTGATTGTCAAAGGAGAGATTGCAATCTACTTGGGTCCCCAAATCCCTAATTACTTCTTCCGTGCTTAATGGATTACCACCTATGTGGTAATTTGTGGGCACTTTGTTTTTCCCAAAGGGGATGACTATGCACTTTTTGGCATTTGGCTTTAGGCCATGGCTTTGGCACCAGTTATCCATCTCTGTGAGACCTTTTTGGAGGATGCTTGTGTCAGCCGGCGAGTCTATTATGGCCCCCAGTTTGCTGTCATCTGCAAACTTTGTCAGCCATAGTCCTCCTGTGTTGGTCTGTACCTCAGAGAAATATATACCGAACAAGAGAGGTCCCATGACTGAGCCTTGTCAGATGCCACTTGTAACTGGTTTAGAGTCTGACATGGCACCTGCAATTCTGACCATGTGGGTTCTATCCCTAAGCCAGTTTGCAACCCATCTTGTGACATAGGGGTTGATATTTAAGCTGGTGAGCTTATTTATGATGCCCGAGTGGGGTATTGTGTTGAAGGCTTTTGCAAGGTCAAGGTAAGCTGTGTGGACTACCTTCCCTTCTTCTATGGCCTTGGTGACTGTTTCAAAGAAATTGACCAGGTTCAAGAGGCAAGATCTGCCCTTAAAGCCGAATTGGGTAGGATCCAGTGTTTGGAGGTTCCCAATGTCTTTGTTTGAGTTCCATGATGATACGCTCCATAGCTTTGCAGACCAGGCTAGTTAGGCTTATAGGGCGATAGTTTCCGGGGTCCGTTGTGGCACCACCTTTATGGAGTGGGACCACTGTTGCTGTTATTTGCATTATATTTAGAACCATTGACGAAGAAAATAAGGCACTAAAAATTCAAGGATATAATTGGTATGGTAGCAAGAAAAGCTGGCTCTATTTGCAAATCAGAAAAGGACATTTCAGTGTTTTGCAACATTTTGAGGTAGTTTCATACCTTTTCGGGATACAAAATTAATGAAGCTAAAACAAAGACAGCAGTTATAAATTATGTACCCACACACAAATTGGTTCAGCAATATCCATATTTATACGGACCTGATAAAATGAAGTACTTAGGATTATGAATTAAAATGGATTCTGGTGTGGCAGCTAAGGATATATGGGAAGAGACTAAACAAAAGATATTACAAAAACTGAGAAATTGGAAGATCTGTTTTATGTATACAGATAGCAAGATACAAGCAGTTAAAATGTTTTTAGTCCCTTGAGTTTTATACACAGGTCAGGCATATTTTTATCAACCAGAGAAGTTGTGGATAGCAATTAATAAAGAGATGAAGGATTTTGTCTGAGAGGGGAGGAATGCAAGAATCAAATGGGATAAGATGATTCTTCCAGTAGAAGAAGGCAGTTTGGGATTAACCAATTTAAAGGGATATTTCAGAGCTGCACAGTTGAGGCTCATATACATAGCACACGCAGAAACCTATAATTCAAAGTGGAAAGGGATGATGACAAAACAGGGGGGATGCTGAAGAAACACGGAGAGATTGGGATTTTGGACACAGATCCTTAAGGGGAAAAACAGTACCCATACAGAATGTTATAATCTTATGTTGTCATTTTCATTCATTCCTCAACTGTTATGTTCAGAACTGACCCTCTGATGCAACTCAGCCTCTTCTTTCAGATCGTTGAACACTTGAACTCTTGAGCTCCTCCCTTTACCCATAATGCCCTAGTCACCTTGCATAGCTCTGATTTTGTTTGCTGCCATAGCATTCAGAAGTAGATCATGAACTCTCGAGTTGTGGGCTTTCAAATATCTTGAAAGTCTGTGAGTTTAGTCATTATTATTATTCCTTTCTCTTCTGTATTATTATACTTATTGTCTTTGCCTCCCTTTAACCTTTATTTCATTATATAAGCTTCTTTATCGTCCTATACTCTATTACCACTGTTGGTATTCTATTTTTTTTTTGTACTTAACAGTCCTACGCTTTTCCCTTTTCAACTGTTATAAATGAATGAACATTTTTTTTTTGTTTTGTTTTTTAATATCTACCATATCTTTCAAAAAGTGTCAGATAAGCCTTTAGGATTTAAAAATTCTGACTATGTGGGCCACCTCTGCCATGGGGACATCATCTTCCATTAGAATGCCCCTGGAGGAACAGTCTCCATGTGGATCTTGAAAGGGGTCCTGGGATTTCTTTAACCACAAAATACCAAACTCTGACACATTCTGAATGCGTTTATTGTTTAGGTCCAAGACATTTAGATGTGGATTGTGATATTTATAATGGATTCAACTCCTGTGCTCTACTTGACAGAAAAACAAGTTAATCCTTAGGGGTTGCTTCCTTCAAAATCTTCACCAGTGGCCACTGGAGCTCAAACCCCCAAAAGACTAGAGGAAAAGGAAGATTCCCTTTCCAAGGAATCATGGTGAGAGATCTCCAGAACAGACTTTGGCTCCATCCTCAGAGCCACCTGTTAAACAAGCAAAAAGTTGGATCCGAATGTATCAGATATGGAGTCAAGAGCCGACAAATCACCTCAGACCCATTCTCCTCAGTTGTTATCAGAGCCGATTACTTCTTGGCTCCCATCGCCTTTTCTGGAACAGTCTCCCCTCCTCCACTCATGACCTTCATCCACGGCTTCCTTCCTTTGGTCTTCCAGGAGCCTAGCCAAGGCAGACGTGGACAGGATAATGAGGAAGTTCCTTAGGATAGATACAAATGGAAGTCCTTTCGGCTCTGACCCCATTAGGTCTGGAGACCCTCCTTAGAGCCACACCTGCAATCATAGCTCCTTCTCCAATTTGTGCTTCAGTTTCAGAGCCGTTGGATCCAAAAGCCTTGGAGTTGTCTTCCTCAGATGTGAAAATATCGGCATCTTCAACTTCAGTGCGGTCTCTGAGCTGTCCAGCCCCGACTACTTTGGAGCTGGATGACTCTCAGAGATGAAGTGTTGTGGCCAGCTCTGGGGTATTGCATTTGACTCCAATGTTGTCAGAACCCTCTCGTCCCCTTGGAGCATTGGCATTAGATAGCTCACCCTTGTCTGATCTGTCAGTTTCTGCTTCTCCCAGTCACTCTGGTTTCAAGGCAGTAGAGAGAGCCTTCTCAATACCTAGAGTTCAGACAAGTCAGCCTTCCTCAGTTCTGAACTTCTCAATCCCATTCGATTTTTCATCTAGAGTCTCAGTCATTCATTCCACTAGGACAGCCAGCCTGAACCAGTCTCCAGGCCATCCAGCAGGGTATTGTTATCTCTTCTGATACCTTTCTGGAGCACTGAGGAGGTCCCCAGGAAAAGGAAGTGTAAAAGAGGGCACATAAACTCTCCACAAGTGTCTGCCACCAAGGACATTGATTTTGATGAAGATGAAGGGTCCCCAGATCACCACCCAATGATGTTTTATTTGGAGACATCTTAAAACTCCTAAATGAAGGGGTGCTTGGTACTCCGATAACCCTTCCCTAGAGGAATCAGTATTTCTGGAGGCCTTTGGGTCTAGCCTGTCTACCTCTTGGGTGACCCTACCCACTGATTAGCTCATAGATTTAATCTGTTGATGGGCATGGAAGGCACCAGACACAACTGAGCCAATTTCTAAGAGACCAGACAGGATCCAGGAATCACCTAAAGATAGACTATGCAGGAGTAAAGGTGTACCCGTTGATGCCAGGGTCATAGTGGCCGCCACTACAAAGGAACTAGCAGAGCAGAGTTCCTCTGTCCACCACCATAACAGGAAGTCTAGGGTGCTGGACAGGTTTGGGAAGTGTGTCTATGCTTCAGTGACCTTCAGCCTTAGGTTTCTGAATTATTTGGCACATTTCATGAGACTTCAGAGGGATTTGATCAAAGAGCTCTCCAAATCTCTCTCAGGTACCATATCCTTCAAGGTAGAGAGCACTATTTCCTTGCACTTGGCTACCCTACAGTCTATTTCAAATTCGTCCATGAGGTTTGTCTTCCACACTGCTGAAGGTGCCTCATGGGCGGTGGGTTCAGGTATCTCCATTAGGAGACATGCCTGGATGCACTTATGTGATTTTGCAGAACTCTTAAAGTCTTCATCAATGCTCCTTTTGATGGATCCTCATTGTTAGTCCCCAAAGTGATGAATCCTCTTGTTTGGCCCTGAAGTGAAAGTCATGCACTCTTTAGGTGTGAGCAGGAAGGAAAAACCCTGTCTATTGTGGGCATACATTTTTTGACTCTCCTCAATGGACCTTTTCTAGTAAACAGCAAGGCTGAAGAAAAATGTGGTTAAAGCAATCCCAGGACCTCTTTCAAGATCCACATGGAGACGGTTCCTCCAGGGGCATTCTAATGGAAGATGATGTCCCCATGGCAGAGGTGGCCCACATAGACACGGGTCTAGGGATACCTCCTCTGACAGATCCTATCAGCGCTCCTGAAAGGAGGCCCGACTGTCCATCTTTTCAGGCAGTTGGGGGGTCATCTATCCCTGCATCAGAGAGCCTGGCTAGAAATTGCAAAAGATTTATGGGTGCAGAGGATAATATTCAGAAGTTATATCATACCATATTCCTGTCCACCCTTGTTAATTTCAAAGAAAATCCATGATGTTTCACCCAGTCAGAGGGAAGCAGCAGCACTAGAAATAAACAAGCTGCTAGAAAAAGAGTCATTCAAGAGGTCCTTCCAGACCACAGAAAATCCAAAACTTATTCAAAATTCTTTTTAGTGTGAAAAAAGACAGGAGACTGGAGACCAGTCTTGGATCCCAGCAAACTGAATCAATCGGTTCAGCATACAAAGTTCCAGATTGTCACAGCTCAGTCTATTCTGCCGTTTCTGCACTAGGATGATTGGATGTATTTGATAGATCTTCAGGATGCCTACTATCATGTCAAAATGAATAGATGTTCCGGAAGATGTCTACACTTCTGCCGGGGAGCTAATCATTACCAATTCAAAGCACTGCTCTTTGGTCTCATCACAGCCAGCAGTGTGTTTACCAAGTGCATGGCTGTAGTTGTAGCTCACCTGAGACTGCAGAGATTCCGAATGTTTCCATACCTGGATGACTGGCTCCTGACCACTCTATCCAGGCATTAAATAATTCAAGCATGGGACTACTTACTCCAGCTGTGTTCTCATCTGCTGATATCCATCAATTATAACAAATCTCAACTCAGTCCAACTCATACTTTGGAATTCATCTGTGCTCTTTTTCAATACAGTCACTCGAACAGTTTCTTTCCCTTTGTCTTGGATTCAAACAATTCAGTTCCATGGTCAAAAAGATTATTCAGACGACTTCTCTTTCAGCCCATTTGATACTCCAAGCAATGGGATCCATGTCAGTGGCAATTACCCTTGTATCACTGGCTGGGCTCCATATGAGAATTCTTCAATGGACACTCGTGACTCAGTGTTCTCTTCTCCAACACCCATTATCCAGGCCAGTCAAGATAACTCAAGAAAGGTACCTTCTTTGGAGGATCCACTCCAATTAAATACACAAAGGCTGTTCCTTTATTCTTCCTCAGCCCAAGACCACAGTGACCACAGATGTTTCTCAAGTTGGGTGGGGGGCATTACTTGGGAAGGATAGTCCAAGGAACACGGTCACCCAAAGAGGCCATCTTACATATCAGTGTTCTGGAAATGACAGCTGTCCTCCTAACATTGCAGGCCTTTCAAGACACTCTCCCAACTGTAACTACTGCGATTCACACAAACAATGTATCAGTGGTCTGGTTACATCATCAAACAAGGGGGAACCAGATTTTACCCTCTATTTTTGAGAAGCCATGAGAGTATGGCAATGGGCAATATCTTCCACTCACTTTGTGATAGCAATGCATATTCCTCTGAAATCCAACATGATTGCAGACAGGTTAAGCAGGTCTATTCTGATGACTCTTGAGTGGTCTCAGTGTCATTGTAGTGGAGAAGGTTTTCCATTGATGGGGCCAACCATGCTGCACTCTCTTCATTTCTTCCCTTAGCAACAAGTGCAGCAGGTTCTCTGCCTTGATCCCCCTGTGGGGGAGTCCCTGAGAGACACCCTTCTTCACACTTGGCACTTCAGTCTACTTTCTGCGTATTCCCCCATTGCCTCTCATTCCCAAATTTCTCCAGAAAGCTTATCAGTTTGAAGAGCACAGTCATCCTCCTTACTGGCCTCGTCAGATCTGGTTTTCCTTCCTTTGGTCAAGTCTTCTACATCCACCATGCATTCTGGATTCAACTCCAGACCTTCTGTCTCACCCAACAGGCATGACTCATTTGAACATTTTAGGCCTCAAGCTGACCACATGATTTCTGCAGTTCTGTTGATTGCTAGACAGCCCAGGTTCTCCTCCTCCATCTGTCAGATTTTATCTTCCCATGAAGCTTCCACTAGAAAGAATTACAAAAATAAATGGAAAAGTTTTGTTTTCTGGGCAAAATAATTTGGACCCTTTTTCAACACTGATTTCTAAGGTTCTTGTTTTTTTAGCTACAATCTTCAGTGAAGGTGCTAGCTGCTCAACCATTGGAGCACAATTAGCAGCCATCTGCAACTTTCATATAGGAGTAAGGAACTCTAACTTCCTCCAAGCTTAAAGCCTTTCTCAGCAGAACCTATTTACTTAGTCCTCCTTTGGATTTCAGTGTTGTTCTTCAGGCTTTGACTCAATCCCCCTTTGAACTGACAACCAAGTATGAGCTAAACGTTTTGACCTGGAAAACCATTTCTCTAGTTGCTATTACTTCTGCCAGAAGAGTGAACTTCAGGCTTTATCTTCTAAACCCCCTTATTTAATTTTTCACATGGATAGTTTTTTTTTTTTTTAATGGATAATCCTTTTTTTTTTTAAAGGTAGATCTGAGGTATGTAAGGTGACTAGGGCATTTACCGGTTCTGACTCTGGGTTTAATTCGAGCTATTGATCCTTCTTGTAAAGTAGTTTCTGTTGAAAGAGGGATCCCTCTTTTCCTAAAAAAGATTCAAGATTCTGAATGTGAACAGGAAGATGAGTGGATGGATACAGTTTTACCCCTCAGATTTCTGATTAAGAATCAGAGGAGAGCTGTTTCTGGTTCGCTTATGAGGTGTTCTCTATCTCTGAGACTTTTGCCAGAATGTGAGTTGTTACAGAGGGATTTTCCAGATCCTACACAAATTCCTTCTGTTCTATCTGCTTTACAGGATGTGTGTATTACTGCTTGTAATTTTCATGATAAGTTAGCCAGCTGTTCCTAAAAAGGCAGATAGAATATATAAAGTTTTTCAGTCTTAAATTTTTCTACATTATTCCCAAGCCTGTCCCAGCAGCTATAGCTCTAGCTGATTCCACTGCTGCTCAGCACCAAGTCAATTCCAGTCCTACTCTTTGTGATAAGGATGGGAAACATATTGATGGTTATGGCAGGAAGGATATACTTCTATAACTTTGATTTTCAGAAATGTTGAATTGTTAGGCTATGTTAATTTGTTTTGACTAATGGTGAAAATATGCAGTTTTTTCTTTTGAATAAAAAACTGCTTTAAATAACCTGGTTTCTTCTATTACACAGGTCATTACTCATTGTTTTCAGAATGTGAATGACTCTGTTGATACTTCTTCCAGGGCTATGGCCACTGGTACTGTTTTGAGGAGGTCTACATGACTGCAGTCTCAGAACCTCCTATGTGATGTTAAAAATTAAATTCTAAATTCCCCGTGGGATAGAGATTTAATGTTTGGCCCCCTCTGCCTGCTGGGGTGATCAGAAAGGGTGATGAAAGGGGAAAGCTGATCCAGAGAATATTTTAAGATTTTTCCACCTGCCTTTTCCAAATTTCCCTAGGGATTTTCTATCCCCTCATCCAGTTTTGGCAAAAAACAGAATAAACAGTCTCAAGTAAAGGTAAACGGACGTTTAAGAAGAAATGGCAAGGCTGTTCCAACAGTCCAATAAGTCTGTATGACTATTCAAGAGACCTTGTGACCTCCTCACACCCTGGCCCCTTTTTTTTCTTTCTGAAAGCCTGAATCACAATTTTTCTCTTTGGCAACTGATAGTTTTGGACAAATGGGTTCTGAAAGTCATTCATCAAGGTTACAAATGGCAATAAGTTCCTCCTTTCCAGGGGGTCATTCCTCATCCTCCAGATCAGTCTCTTTTGTTTCGATTGATTCGTCATCCCATGCTATCCTAAGGAGTGATAGAACCAGTTCTTCATGCATGTTCCTAATGGCAAAGAAAGAAAATGCTTACAGACCAGTTCTGGATCTTTCTCTCTTAAACCTTTTTGTAATAGTGTTCAAATTCAAAATGATGTTACTTCATAACCTGTTACCTCATCTTCCTCTAAAGTTTCCTGGTAACACTAGATTTAAAAGATGCTTATAATCACTTTCCTGTTCATCCACACTTTAGACATTTCTTACTGTTTTGTGTGTCTGTATCACATTATCAGTTTTCTGCCTTACCCTTTGGGCTATCCACTACACCAAGAGTGCTTACAAAGTGTCTAGCTCCAGTTATAGCTCATTGCAGGCTACAGGGTATCCACATTTTTTTCCATATTTAGACAACTTGCATATCTTTGCTGATTTTTTTTTCAGTGTGTCAGGAATCTCTCTCTTGGGTGAGAGATCTTTTATACAAGCTGGGATTCCAAGAGAAAATTCATAGATTCATAGATCGTTACTAGGCTAATGACTTGGGGGGTGACTTTCTAAGCCTAGCCAAGTTTCTGTGAAAGAATAATGATGCCTGTATCCAAATAGGAAATTGAGGGCCAGACATTTATAAGCTACCTCTGTTCATAAGGGGCATGGGTGCCAGGCTGGTGTAAATTTCCTGTACCCCATCCACTGGTCTAGGTTCCACTTAAATTGGGTAATAGACAAGTCTGTTGTATAGGAGGGACAGTCTCTGGAACACATTTCTGTCTCTCCAGAATGTTACGTTTAAGTAGCAGACAAAATTCAGATCCCTAGACCTTGTATTTCTGGTACAGTTTGACTTACGAATATGCAGGGAATTCATAAGTGTGGAGTTTGTGGATGCCTTGATAACCAGGCGTAAATCACCCCCTTAGCAATCTATAGGAGACTTGAGTAGAGGAAAAGGGCTTTAAGGTGCTCTCTGTAAGGCAGGTTTGTTACGCCTTGTATCCTTTTGTAAGGAACCTCTGAGGTTGCTGTAGATGTTGCATATGCCTGGTCAGGTACATAACAGAAGGGAGCATTGTACTCTTATAACTCGTCTGATAAAGACAGAATACAGTGGAATAATGACATCTTTGGATGTAGGTGCTATGCCCGTTTATAAGTTATGCAACATAAAAGGATTTTCTCACCATTATGGGCATGTGGTGGTCAAATGTTTGAAATTTTAAAGTCTTTATTTACTCCTTCACACAGATTGTGTTTCTAGGATGACAACTAGTCACATCAGTTCAAAGAGATTTTCTTACACAGGAAAAATATATCTAGATCTATTTCTAAGGTTTTTCACTCAGACTTCAATCACTGCAAGGGAATATATCAAGTTTTTTTGGTCTCATGGCATCCCTGATTTTTATGATACCCCTGTAAAAACTTAACATGAGAAAGATGCAGTGATCTTTTTGGTGCATGCACCAACACCCTTTATCTTTTCAAAGCCACTGCTGTGGTTTGTCAGAAGAAAAATCATTTGGTAGAGACAACCGATATCCTTAAATTCAGATTTTCCCTGCTTCAAAGCAGTCGGTACCTCCGACATTGATTGGGGAGCAGTTTTGGGAGGGATAAAAGTGCATGGGTGTGGGATACCAAGGACAAATAGTCCCGGGACCACTTCAAGTGGTTTCAGACAATACCGCATTCATGTACATCAATAAGCAAGGGGGAATCTGGTCTTACCTCATTTCAGACTTGCCATGTTAGCTTGGGACATAGTTTCACAGCACAAATCTCACTCTTGATTCATCCAGCATCCTGTCAGAGCAAAAGAAGAGCTTTGAGCCCAAACTGTATTTTAGTTGGCTCAGCTCAAACTTCCTGATAGTTTGGGTACAGGGAAGGTGCCCTGAATCTTTGAAAGATGTCTGATTGTGCTATCCTTGGCAGGATCCATATAGCTAAGGATACTGCAGCAGTGATCATTTGAACATCTACTGTTATGATAAGGTTTACTTAACACAGTTATACCTTTTTGACCCTTCTGGTTCTTTATGTAGATCAGGCTTATATGCATCAACCAAGAGCTCAGAAATTGAGGAGTATGAAATGAAAAAGGAAATTAATTAGTTTCTTTGGGACAAAAAATATGGAAAGAGTGCATTGTGAAAAACTAATACTGACAAAGGAACAAGATGATTTGGGATTTCCAGATTTGGAGGAATACTGTAAAGCCACACAGCTTGGATTAATATATCTGATTTAAGATAATGGAATATATACTAAGTGAAAGCATGTGGTGGTCACAGTGTCAAGCGAGTTGATGGTAAAATCATATGTGGGCAGATCTAGGAAATGAATGTAAAGAATATTATGTATAGCTTTATATACATGAAAGTATTAAGCAAGTCTTTATGTTAAAGGAAGTTAGACACAGAAGAGAATGTCACGAGCATTTGGAGAAGGAAGAACAAAAAAAAAAAAAGAGAGAGAGAGGGATTTTGGGAACAGATGATAAAAAGAGATGAAGTAATAAAATGGCATGAAACTAGACCAGCCTTTGGGTTATTCAACTTAGATTATTTATTTATTTATTTTACAGTTGTTTACTGGGATAGTCGGACTGGGCCATCGGCCCATTTTCAGTGGCGGCCCGGGAAGAAAAGCTCCAAATGGAAAATGTAATAACCAACTTAACAGGTCAAATAGTAATTACAGTATACAGTATTTCCAAATACAGTTGCATAGCATACACCAGACAGACAGCAGAAATGTATTAACAAGTCATCTCATATTTAAGCAATAACCGACGACGTGGTGTGGTATTTTGAAGATTTACCCACGGTTGGTGTGATTAAATAAAGCCAACTGTAGGTAATTTCAATATACCACAACCACGGAGTCTGTTATTGCTATTATACAATGACATTATTTAAGAAAAAAAATACTTACTTTTCTTAAATAATGTCTTTGTATAACGGTGCTGTACTGTTGTTCTTCCATGGCTGGTGGTATCCTTCTGCCTTGTTTTGATGTACTGCGCATGCATATGGGACTTGCATTCCCACGTATACCCAGTACATCAATGCTTTGAAAAGGAAGCAACGGAAAAAAGAAAGTCTCCATTGCTCCGTTTTTGTTTTCTTTTCTAATTAAAAAAAAAAAAAGTTTTGGCTATATTAGGGGTAGGAGAGAGAGACAAAATGGAGGAAATGCAAAGAAAATCAGGTACATGTCTTTAGTTTTAAATAATGTACCTGATTTTCTTTGCATTTCCTCCATGCTGCCTCTCTGGTATGTCTGGAGTCCGGACTATAGACCGGGCCTTTTTCCGTTGGTATATTCTGGGATTTACAACGGGCACGCAGGTTGGGCTGGCCAATCAGCGTGCTCGTTTTTGAATATTAATGGCCAGTCGTTGTATAATAGTCATATAACAAGTCATCTAATATAGTGCAAACAGCAAGTAAAGTAATATAGGTACATAGTAGATGCAGATACAATTCATAAAGATTTTGCAGGAGATTCAAGTTTTAGGAAAAAAAGCTACAGTTCTTCAGCAGAAAAAAATTTCAGATACAAAAGTGGTCAGGGGAAGAGGAAAATTTTGTAGGAGGTTTGAGAAAAGGACAAAAATGCAAAGCGTGAAGGGAGGCAAAGTTAACCAGGGGTAATACAAGAACAGAGCCATTTATTGCTTAGATGTTGTTTAAGAAGAAATTTGAAATTGGAGGTAGTAGGGGTTAATTAGTATATGTTGATCTTGCATATACAGGGCTAACGTTAGAGTTGAAGGAAGCTGTGGGGAGATATAATAGTAATTTTGTTAAACCTCAAATATTAGAATTCATAATTTAGTCCAGAACAAAATGACAAACTGGAAAAGAATAATAAGTAGAAAGCATGAGGCAATATTAGATTTGAGATGACAATGCACTGTAAAGGTAAAACGAACATGGAGTAAATGAAAGATATTACAGATGAAGATTATAGGGAATTATGGCTTACTCTCAGATGCACAACTAAATTGAGAAAATGTAGTGCGTCTTTCTCATGGAAATGTTTGCACAAAAAAGTCTATACCCATACTAGACTTGCAAAAAAAAAGTACTCCTTCTGACAAGAGGCATATGTTGAAGATGTTATTGATCAGATTTCTTGGGAGCATTTATTTTGGGAATGTACAGAATTGCTTCAGTAAAAAAAAATGACTTGAATGATATGCAAAGTCTTTTACTTGAATGAGAAGTTAACATTCACAAAGATGTTTTTGGTTGGTTGGTATAACATGACAAAAGAGGTGAAAGTATTGCTGTCTTTAGTGTTGATAGTGGCTAAGAAAGCTATAAGTAGAAAATGGAAAAACAAAGAAAAAAAACATCACTAAGAAAGGAGAAAAAGATGATTACAGAGATTAAAAATGTGGACATAAACAGTAGAGATGAGAAACAGAACTCTATAGTAAAGAAATGGGCAGTATAGGATGCTGTAATGGAGTTTGAGCTTGAAGAAGATGTTGACGTGCGACTAAGTACCCGAGATCTATGTCTAATTAATAAAGTAGATTCTGATACAAGATGAGAAGTCACTGGTCCACTTGTTCAGTAGAATATTGAAAGTAAGACAATGTGGTCATGATTCCCGATTCTCAATTTAAGATGTGAATAGTTAGTCTGTGTGCTTTTGGTTAATGAACAGTGTTAAATCAAACATGGAATTAAGACTGGATGCAACAGCTGATGCTGATATTTGGATTAGTTTTCTTAACAATGGCTACCTGTTAATAATTGAATGTAAGCACTGACTGTCTGACATGAGGTTATTTTATTAATATTATATAAACATATAAACTATTGTATCAGGAATCAGTGCAAAAATAATATGTGCGCAAAGCATGGGTATTGCACAGTGTCAGACTGAAAAAAAAAGTTCTAATGAAGTGTTTGCATTGCCATAAAAAAATACATCTCCTACACAATTACAGCTCAACACTAGGCAGAAAGTGATAAAGCATCATTTGATGAAACCACGGTTGACTATCCTGATTGTAACTGTGTGTGTCTGTCGGTATAGTGATCGGACTTTGTTCGATTTACGTTAGTCCAAACACCCAATTCGATAGGATGAAAAGAATGAAAACAAAACTGCTGAAATGCACAACAGTGAATGCACTACAGTATTTGCTGTTGTGAATTTCAACATTTTAATTCAGATTGCACTATAGTAGGGATTGGGAAATGTACCCTTTCCCTCACTGTAGTGCGATCTCGGAGTTTGTATATATAAGTAGCAGGGGGTGTGGGAGAAACAGGGGGCTTGTCCCTCTGCAAAAATGTTCTTTGCTGTGTTTTACAGGACACTACACCTTGTGGAAGTGTGGAGAATGTTGGAAACATGTTAATTTCACATTCTCCACTTCCGTGTTCAATATATTTTGCAGTCTTTTTTTTTTTTGCTTCTTTTGTTTGGGAATGCGATAACTTGTGTGTGTGTGTGTGTGTGTGTGTGTGTGTGTGTGTGTGTGTGTGTGTGTGTGTATATGTATGTATGTATATATGTATGTGTGTGTGTGTATATGTGTATATATATATATATATATATATATATATATATATATATATATATATATATATATATATATATATATATGTGTGTGTGTGTGTGTGTGTGTATCTCTGGCACTAGTATGACTGTATAATTAGGTCCACACCTGATTGCCTGGCACCATTTGGTTGATGCAAACAACAGGTGTCCAATAGATGTGTGTAAGATCAACAATCTCCAGGTAAGACATATTCCCTTTCCCCAGGGATTGTGCAATCTCTGAGTTGGTATATATAATTAGAAGGCGCTGTGGCGGGTTAAGGGGTACTTTCCCTGTTGCAAAAAACACTTGCATGTGGTTTAGTGCACTCCAGGGTAATTCCTAGAGCATGCACAGAACTTGTCAAACTTTGTTGTTTCAATGTTCTTATTTCAATTTTATGGCTGTCAATCCAGTGGCCTATACCTATACCTGTGCATGTGTGTGTGTGTGTGTGTGTGTGTGTGTGTGTGTGTGTGTGTGTGTATGTATGTGGGTGGCATGTGTTTTGTTGACTGAGCCCTGGCTAATGCAAAAACAGTGAGTTCTGTTCACTAAAACTACTTTAACCAACAGTGGAATTTGCTTTTTTGTCCACTGTTATATGACCTTGTAGTTTGTATATAAAAATCTAGGTGGTTGGGGGTGTCCCCCACATTAGGGATACGGGGTGGCTTGCCCCAATTAAAAATAATAAAAAAAAAAATTGTTGTAATGTTTTCCAAACCTGGTTACATTTTTTTTTTATTTTTTTTTCCATTCTCTGAAATTACCTTCAGCAAATCTGCATGGATATAAGTGGTTGAATGTGCATTTATTAACACATTGCTGGTATTATGTTATTCGAGATTGCACTCAGGTTAAGGAATTTGCCCTTTCTTCACTATTGTGTAATCTCAGAGAAGTTGTATACGAGTACAAGAAGGTGCTGGAGTGCAAGTGGCTTACTTCTCCAAAAATGCTTTTATGTATTTATTTTTAATACATTTTTCTATAAGTTTTTTTGATCACTGTTAATATGATCATTTGAGTTTTGACAGGTACTTTTTTGAGGAATCATCATACACCCGTGTGTGTGTGTGTGTGTGTGTGTGTGTGTGTGTGTGTGTGTGTGTGTGTGTGTGTGTGTGTGTGTGTGTGCTTTCAACAGAAAGGTTACTGCAAACAAACACACAACAGTTTACATGTACTGAAGAGGCCGAGAAGTGAAACCACAGTCTGCTGTGTGTTTGTGTTTGCTGTTGGTAGCTGGATTAAAGAAGGTACTACGATTATTTTTGTTATTAATTATTTTCTGATGGATTGTATTGAGCACTTCAGTTGGTCCATGCACCCCCTTTTTTGTGTTACTTGTATAAAAATGTTTAGGTTTCTCTGTGTATGTAAGTGTGCGTTTGCATACATATATATGTGTCTGTGTGTGTGTATATATATATATATACATACATATATACACACATACATACACACATGTATATATGTATGTATATATATATATATATATATATATATATATATATATATATATATGTGTGTGTGGTGTGTGTGTATATAAATATATATATATATATATATATATATATATATATATATATATATATATATATATATATATATATATATATATTTATATATATAATGTATATATTTATTTATATATATATATATATATATATATATATATATATAATGTGTGTGTGTGTATGTATGTATATATACGAGTCCCTATGTGTGTGTTTATATACATATATATGTACATGTATGGTCCCTATCAGTTTATCGAGTTTTCAGAAACTTGAACTCCATGTGGTCGGGACCATATGATTGAGTTTTTGAAAACTCAAAAGCTTTTGAATGGCGAGCATGGTACAGCAAGGATCAGGACATTTCTCAGAGTTGGTATATATAATTTATGTGGGGTGTGTGCGAGGGGGGGGGGGTGTAGAACAGGTAGATTTTTGTATTTTGTTTTTTTTTTTTTTGATGTTCGAGTTTTTGGAAATTCGATCATATGATCTCTTCCACACGTTTTTTAATTTCGAAAAAGTTGATCGTTTGACATAGATAATTTCCAAAAGGTCAATCATCTGACATAGTTGCATATAGATATATATATATATATATATATATATATATATATATATATATATATATGTGTGTGTGTATGTATATATGTGTGTGTGTGTGTATGTATATAAACATATATATATATATATATATATATATATATATATATATATCTATATATATATATATATATATATATACACACACACATATGTATTGTGTGTGTATATATATATATATATATATATATATATATATATATATAAGATATGTATTGTGTGTGTGTGTGTGTGTGTGTGTGTGTATGTATATATGTATATATATATGTGTATATGGGTCTACTTCTAATGCGAACTTCCGATTCACCGACAGGGAAATGACCGGGGCCAGAAACCACACACAACACCAACACCTCCGAAACACGAACACCGAACACCACCACACTACCGACACACAACACAGTAACAACACAGTACACTACAACACATATCCACTAGCCTAAAACCCTACCCCTACACCTCACGACACTACCGCACCCCCTAACTAACTCTCCTACCCCAACCACCAGCTCGACACCCAGCCTCTCTCTACCTGCACCCTTTACTAACACCCTACACCCCAAACCCCAGCTCCGACACTACAAACCCCAAGCTCACCCCCCTACTAAGCCACACTCCCTACCTGCACCCCTAACCTACCTCACTTCTACACACCTCAAACCCCAAGCTCCCACACCCTACCTAACTCCCAACCCCACACACTCCCCTACCCCACTTACACACCCCCTACCCCCCCCCTCGACACTACAGTCCTGTCACCTATCTACTCCTACACCCTATCCCTCACCCTCCTCACCTCAACATTGTCGCTTCTACATTACCTGTCCCCTTCCCCACTCTCCGGCCAGTTCCGTCACTATGTTCCCGGCGTGTTGTTTGTCGGTCCGGGTGGTCGGGTTCCAGTCCCCGGTCATTATGAATGGATATATATATATATATATATATATATATATATATATATATATATAGATCTATTTTACAAGCTCAAAGTTTCAAAACTTTGAACTGTAAATGGTTGAGACCATAAGGTCAAAGTTCTGAAACTTCAAAATTGTAATAAAAAAATTAAAAAACAAAAATGTTTGCAGGGAGGCAAGCTCCCCTGCACCCCCCCCCCCCCACTGCTAAATAAATATACCAACTGAGAGATCGCACTACAAAGAGGAAAATAGTAAATTTCCCGTTCTGCAGTGTATGGTGATCTCCATTCAAAATGTTGGAAGTTTGAAAACTTCGATCTTATGGTGTCTACCATTTGCTGTTCAAAGTTTTAAAACTTTGAGCTTGTGAAGAGAATCCATATATACGTATACGATCATATGAGGTTACTAGGCTAATGGCCCTGAGGGCCTTATAAGCCTAGCCAAAAGTTTATCCCCAAAAAAGAAACCTCAGTCAGCACCTGTCGCCCCTGCTAGTGAGGGACAGAGGTAGAACCCCTGGGACAAATTTGTGGTTTCCCATCCACTCCTCAAGGTTGTCCTTGAAGAGGGCCAGCAAGGTACTCTGATGTGTATGGAAAGTCTATTCCAGAGGCAGGGCAGCCTCTGGGAGACATGTCTCTCCAGC
This sequence comes from Protopterus annectens, assembly GCF_019279795.1. Taxonomy (NCBI): domain Eukaryota; kingdom Metazoa; phylum Chordata; order Ceratodontiformes; family Protopteridae; genus Protopterus; species Protopterus annectens. The sequence continues at coordinate 730,519,998 of NC_056744.1, forward strand.
AGGTTTTGTTGATGTTGCATATTAGATTTAGGCTTTCGAGTGGGTAATGTGCGAAGAGTTAGACTTACGGATATGGAGCATCTCTAGTAGGGCAGGATCTGAAATTGCCTTGTAGGTGAGACAGAGATCACCTGTGAGCAATCTGTACGATAGCGAGGAGATTGAAAGTGATTTGAGCCTATCCGCATAGGACAGGTGTTGGAGATCATGGACTCTCTTTGTGAGGTATTTCTGCGATTTTTCCAGTTGGTGCAGGAGTCTGGAGAGGTACATACCAAATGGGGCATTATACTTAATTATTTGCATAATGAGAGAGGAGTACAGAGAGGTAATTACCTCCTTTTTTTCTGGATGCAATCCCTTTACTTATGAGATGAACCAAATAAAAGGCTTTTCTTACCACTGCTGCTACATGATGGTCAAATGTGAGATTGTTGTCAACCTGAGTACCCAGGTCTGTCACCACAGGTTGTGTGCTTAGGGGGTTGCCGTTGATGTGGTAATTGGTAGGGGCCATGTTTTTGCCGAATGGTATGAAAATACATTTTTTTTTAATTTAACTTAAGGCCATGACTTTGGCACCAATCATTTGTTGCTGTGAGACCCTCTTGCAGTATGTTAACATAATTTGGGGAGTCAGTGACAGCACCCAACTTCCAGTCATCCGCTGATGTGGTCAGCCACAGGCTTTTTTGTCTTTGCCTGAACCCCTGAGAAGTAAATGCCAAACAGTAGGGGGTCCCAAGACATATCCCTGGGGAACACCACTAGTGACAGGTCTGCTGTCGGAGGTGGTGGTGCCTGTTTTGACCTTGTGGGTCCTATCAGTGAGCCAGTTGGCCACCAGCCTGATGAGACAGGGATTTAATCTTAGCTTTTCGATGATGCCAGAGTGGGACATTGTGTCAAAGGCCTTAACCAAGTCAAGGTAAGCCATATGTACAGACTTTCCCTCATCCAGGACCGTGATGACGGTCTCAAAGAAGTCAACCAGGTTCAGCAGGAAAGATCTGCCCTTGACAAATCTGAACTGGGTGGGGTCAAGTGATTGGAGATTGCCTTTGTCCTTGTTTATGAGATCCATAAAAATACGCTCCATGGCTTTACAAATCAGACTTGTCAAGCTAATGGGGTGATAGTTTCCAGGGTCAGTAGTGGCACCACCTTTGTGCAAAGGGATGACAATGGCAGTTTTCCACTCTGCTGGAATGAAGCCTGCAATTTAGGCTGTGGTTGAATAGGGTGCTCGATGGCGAAGCTAGTTCTTTCTGGAGATGGTCAGAATACAGCCTGGGGTACTATTAAGTCCCATGGAAGCTGTGTTCTTTACCTTGGATAGGGCCTTTAACACTTGATCTATGGAGAGGCGAGGTCCGAGACAAGTATCAGCGATGCTGAATGGGCCTATGGGTGGACAGGGAGGTGATGTTTGCACTGAACCTGTCTGCTAGCAGGTTGGCTAAGTCAACACAATCAGTGTAAGTGATACTTTTAAGTATTAATTTGGAAGAAACCTGGGCTTTGCCATGGAGGTTACTGATGTAATTGAAGAAGGCTTTGTGGTTTTCCTTTGTTTCGGAGGTTAGTTTTGATTCATAATTAGGTTTGGAGGTTTTCACTAGTGATCTAATTTGCTTGTTGAGGCTAAGGAGGGAGTTTTTCCAATTTGGAATTTGTTCCTTTTTGCCCTTGGACAACAGTTTTTTTCCTTTTGTTGTAAAGCCTGTTGAAGAAGGATGTCCACTAGACATGTTTGTGTTTTCTTGAGGAGCATGTTTTAGTTCTGCTGGGTATGGCTGAGTCCATGCAGTTGTACAGGTGCTTGTATACTGCATTAGCATACTGTTCAGCATAGTTGTCTGTGTGATATAGGAAAATATTGCCAGCCCAGCTCTCTGGAATTTTGTAAATAATTCTGTGTCATTTGTGAATATTGATATGATTTATGCAGAACTGTATGTTATGTACTGAGCTTCAAGAATTTAACCACAGCATACCCTGCTGGAACTTAGATTAACTTGCAAAACTTCAAGAAAATAAGTTGAAATTAAATTGTTTTACGTTTGTGTTATAAAAGTTTGTTTCAATGCAGCAAGGAGACAGGATATCTAGAACTAGGGTGCCTTCTGCATTGTTTTGTAAGTGTTTTATGTCTTCTAGCAACTGCAAACATCTGAAGGCTGTGTAATTTTCACACAAAGATGTTAAATGTTGACACTGGCGGGTTTAGCTTGGGAACTGAAGTCAGGTGGCGAAATGTGATGTCATCCAAGTTAACCCAGCAGTAATATTTGATATTAATTTAAGAACTCTCTCGGAGAGAGATTGTACATTTTGTATTTTGTCTTGGTCCTAGCAAGAACATCCACTCATCATCATCATCTGCATTTACCTTGCTATAAGTAAGATTTAGGGCATAGTATCTCTTTTAGATATAGATAGAAATGTAGTAAAGATTAGTTTATGTTTGTTCTGTATTTATTTGAGACTCTCCTGCAATTTTGTTTTAAAATATTTCCACTGATTTTGAACTCTGAAGTTACTGTATTGATTGACTGAGTATTGTCTTGTTATTTTTATTATTTATTATTGAATATATTTAAACCTATCTTTGTGGCTGATATTTGTGAGACACATTTAAGCTCTTAAGAGTACCTGCAAATGTATTTGGTGACACTGTACAGGCCACTCCTGAATAGCCTTTTGTGTCTTGGTCTGATTACCATTTGGATTATAGTAACATTACATAGTAGGATTGGACATCCTTTGTAAGGGCCTTGTAGTAGCTGATAGGTAGGGGTTGGTGGCAGTGGAAACTACCTTATAGTGTGTACAGAAGGGGGCATAGCTAGTAAACTTTTCCAGCCTTCCCCAGGTGTGTGTGTGTGTTTATATATAAATGAAATCTCAAAGTGTGTGTGTGTGTGTGTGTGTGTGTGTGTGTGTGTGTGTGTGTGGTACTTGGGCAGGGACACAAAGCACTGGTTGGACAGAGAGGGTGCTGGAGGTCTTGGCTTTGGCCCCTCAGCTGAGATCTTAACCCTATGGCTGTGCCAGTAGGGAGTCTTATTGGGGATCTGGAGAAAGGAGGAGAAACCAGCCCCAGACTGACTGTGGTATATGTGTGCTCTTAAGGGAAATTGCACTTTACTGTGTGTGTACTTGTCATCCTCCCAGTGTGTACATGCCCTAGCTGTTGCCATTGTTGAGGATTGAGGCTCCTTGATTACTCGGCCAGTACAGGAGTGTCACAGTCTGCATCCACTGAGGGGTGATGGTGTGAAGCTACTGATATACTCCCTTAGGAGGTTGTAGTTAGCTTTTGAAAAGTTTTTTAGCCTGGTTATGGCTGGTGGGGGTGCTGGATTGGATAGAAACTTTGAATGAGACAGACTGATGATCTGATCTCATCAGGGAAGAACATACTATTGGAGTTGTGCAACGTTTGCCCCATGTTGGTGATGTCCCCTTGTGGGGGATGAGATGAGCTGATCTAATGCATTAGAATTGATGAACTCAAGGAATCATTGGGTGAGCACTTTAGTGCAGGAATAGTTCACCCAGTCTGTGGTGGGGTAGTTGAAGTCACAAAGGGATCAGGGTGTTGGGAAGTACCTTGATAGAGTCAAGTAGGTCCAGGTATGAGGAGTGGGCGACCTTAGTCATGGAGGGGGTCTATAGCTGGATATAACTTGGATGGGTGTCTTGCCAACTGTCAGTTGCACCTGGAGTAGTTCCAGTGCATCATGCTGGCAAGCCATTTTGGAGGTGTGCCTATCCTTAATAAAGATAGAGACTCTACCAACCTTAGTCTTAGTATATGTATAATGTTAATATATATTAAAAACAGCTAGAAAAAAAAAAATACACAGCTGGTAAGCGCTTTCATTCAAGCAGTGTATTATTTTCTTATGAAGCTATTTTCTTTTTAGATGTTTTTATTGTGTTTTCATTTTTAGTCAGATTTATCTTATTTTACAAGTCTCCAGTAGTGAGTAATGTGAATGTTTGTTTGTAGTATATGTGCATATGTTATGCATATGTACACGTGTGTGTTTCTGCATATATGATTGATACAACTAATTCTTTTAGTGTACTTTTAGGATGTGATTAAAGAAATACAGACTTAAAAATGGCAATCACTGCTTAGTACAAGTCACACTTATTGAGAAATTAAGGTGAAGGAAAGCTTTACCTTGAGCTTATAGCAAGTGTGAAAGCTTGAACGTCGTCTTCAGTTATGAAACATTTTTAAGCTTAATCTCTGCTACACCATTATTCACAAATGATTCATTCTTTTTTTATGGTTTATTGAAAAATAAATTAACATTGTACATACAGTAATTCAAGAGCATACACTTTTTGTGTAATTGTTGTGTCCAAAATCAAATGAGCATAGCCGTCTGTATTCTTCTTCTCCTTGAGATGTTTTATGTAGTTTGCTTATGCAGGATATTGTACTGGTATGTGTTGAGACATATTTCTGTTATGAAAAATTGATTCTGGTTGATCAAGTTTCAATATTTGAACTAGCTGTAGTATAGCAGAAGATTGAGTGTTGTCTATTTTCGTCCGATTCAACATGTGGGTTGTCTCCTCGGCACAGATTTTTTTGAAGCATCTCAGTTCCAAGTCTGGCTCCTCTCTTACCCATAATTTCCTCCAGTCCACCTTAGTACCTCGAATCTCATTTGCCACCTGAAGACTTCAGATGTATTCCATGTAGGCTCCACAAAAAAAAAGAAAAAGTGATATCCTGTGGGTTATAACCCCTTCTTTCTCCACTCTCTACAGAGAATCTTGACTATCTAGTGTTAGTTAATAAAAAAAAAGGTTAATGTTGTTATAGGTAGATTCTTGGCTATAGAGAGTGTTTAGTAGTGATTAGAATAGTATAACTATGACTGTAGTTTAAATAGTGTTTAGATATTAAAGAGTAGTTTACATGTATTTGTAAGCTGTTTTTAAAGTGTTCTGGTCTTCAAATTGTTGATACTAGTGTTCCTTTTTCTTGTTATCTTATTAAAAATAGTAGAGCCATGTTGTCTAGTGTATTCTGTAGTCCATAGCATATCTATTCTAGTGCGTCTCTCTTTCAGGTTGTCATACTTCATTACATTAGCTACCATTTTGTCTGACAGTCAAGGTTTTAAAAAGTGTACTGAATGTGGGCACAAACTTCATCCTTGGGACCCCCATTTATTATGTGTTTACTTTTTGGGCACTACCATCTTGATACTGAGTGCCAGGCCTGTACTTCTTTTAGTTTTAGGACACCTAAGACTGGGGGGAAGAGAAGCTCATAGTCAAGGGCTTCCTTCCTCCACAGGTTTGGTCTTCTTTTTCTAAAGGCCCACTTCTTCCACTACTGCTTCTCCAGCTAAAATGCAGGATAAAACTAAACTGAAAGAAAATAGTGAGTGAGAGAAGACAGACCGAGAAAGATCAGAAAAGTCTATGAAGTATTTCTAGGTGACATCCGAAAACTCCCAGAAGGTTAAATCCGACAGTCTCTTGGATCCATTCCTCTTTTCAGCCACATTTCTCTCCAGAGCTGGCTAGCCCAAGGTTGCATTCAGCTATACTACAAGAGCAGAGATATTCTAGACTACTTTCAGTGGCTTCTGCATGCTTATCCAGGAGCCTAACCAAGCTAGATGTTAGTGGGATGATACAGAAATGTCAGAAACACAAATCCAGCTCAGGGTTCTCTCTGTGTGGTATTGTGTAAATGCTGCGAGTACTGGTCCAACTACCCCTACTCTTGTTCTCCATTCTCAATCCACACTTTGGATCCGACTTGCAATGGTATGCCTTTGTCATCACCGACAGTCTGAGCTACTTGGGCTCTGACAGTATCCCTTTCTCTTTTGATGTGGATATATTTGGATTGGGACGAGATTTGGAGCTGAAGCATCAGTGCCGTGGTTTAAGGGTATGGCTTGACATCAAAGTTGTTGGAGTTGTCTCCCCCCCCCTTGGGGCCTCTGCCCTTGATAGCTCTGATCTGAGATTGGCTTTGGAGTCGAAGCCTGTTGGTACTGAGGTATCTACTTTGTCCTTGGATAGGAAGAGGCCTTTGGAGCCAGTTGCAGCTTCAGCTTTCCAGGCTTTCAAGAGGGTCTTGTCTATAACTGAGGATAAGGTGCTCCCATCCAGCTCGGTTTTACCCAGATGCCAGCTGGATTATACTTTTCTTTATATTTCTCTGTCAGACCGGAACAGTTGGTACCATTGGCTTATGAGACTACATGCCATATTGGCTCCCAGTCTGAATTGGAATCTGCACTTCCACTAAAACCAGGTCATATGAAACATAGTTGTAAGTGAAAGCACATGGACTCATCTTCAAAGTCTTTCACTGAAGACACTGATAGGGATGAAGGTGAAGGCTCCCCCAGATCCCCTTCTTAATGTCACCTTCAGTGAGATCTTTGAATTGATGAAACAGGGAGGGGAATGGTCCACTGAGAACCCTTCACCTGAAAACCCATGTTCTTGGAAGCCTTTGGTTCTAGGCTCAGTAGAATCCTGGGCAGTACCACCTGTTCCTTCCCCCAATGACCTCATGGCTCAGTGGCTATGAAAGGACCCTGACATCGTAGAACCAATTCCCATAAAAACAGATGAGATATTGGCAGCCCCAAAAGAAAGGAAGCATTGGAGCCAAATTCCTCCAGGAATGCTATGGCGGTAGCAGCAGCCACTAAAAAAGAATTGTCGGAAGAAAGTTCTTTGGTCCATCCCCCTAACAGGGAGTCTAGGGCTTTGGACAGGTTTGGGAAATGGATATATGCTTCAGCTACTTTTGTGTTCGGAATGCTGAATTATTTGGCCCATGTTACTAAATTCCAGAGAGACTTTACCAAGTCCCTCTTTGCTATTCTGCCTGTGGATATTCAGAAGACTGCGGGCTTCTACTCTCCAGTCTACTTCCAATGTAGCCATGTGACTGCTTTCCAATGCAGCTGATGGTACAGCTAGGACAGCAGACACTGGCTTCACCATGCGTCGGCATTCCTAGATGTGTCTTTGTGATTTTGCCGACGGCTTCAAGACGTCCTTCATTAATACCCCCTTTGATGGTTCCACTCTTTTTGGACCCAAGGTAGAAGACATGCTAATCAGGAGTCAACTAGATGGTAAAACTCTCTTTGCAGTAGAATCCATTTTTCCACTCTCAGGACACCCTGGGGATAGACCTTCTCGTGGTGGAGGAGGTAACTCTAATGGACACAGCCCTGGAGGCAGAGGCAAACTGCATGACCAGGCTTTCATTGTCCCTTCATTGAGAAGCCTTATCAGCACTCCTGAAGGGTAACCCATCTGCTGCAAGTTAGGGGATGCTTACCCATGCACTCACAAGCTTGGCAAAACATAGCAGATATATTTAAATATATTTCCAGAGCCTATTCAATTACCTTTTCCCATCCACAAATAAAAGAAAAAAATGTTCCTGATGTTCCACCAGTCAGTGAGAGCCAGCAGTAGCAGACGTTTCCATGCTCCAAGCTGCTAGAAAATAGGAGTCATCTACCCAGTCCCCCCCCCCCCCCAAGACCAATTAGAGTCTGGAGTCTATTCAAAGTTCTTTTTAGTACTCAAGAAGGCAGAGGATCTGAGACCCATTCTGGTTTAGAGTCATCTAAATCAGTTTGTAAAACAGACAAAATTCTGGATGGTCATGATTCAGTCCATTTTCTCTCTGCTGTAGAAGGAAGATTGGATGTGCTGCATAGATTCCAGGACACATACTTTCATGTAAATATAGAGAAGCAGTTCAGGAGATTCCTTCGTTTCCAGCAGGGAGCCAATCATTATCAATTCAGAGCACTGCCTTTCAGTCTCGCCCACCTCTGTGGTGTTTACCAAGGTAATGACAGTGGTGGCAGTGCATCTAATTCTGCTAGGGATCCAAGTTTTCCTCTATCGACAATTGGCTCCTAACTGCTGTCTGCAAGGATCTGCAGCTTTGTCACCTGGACCTTTTCCTCCAACTGATGCAAGACTTGGGAATAACAATAAATCTGGCCAAGTACCGGCTGATTTCAACTTCACAGAGAATTTACCAGATGCCAATTCAATTCAGTTGTGCAGATTGACAGTCTCCCCCACGCCAGAGTATTTAATATATATCTCAATAAACAGTTGCCAGGGTATTTAATATATCTCACAGATGCACAGTTGCTTTATCATCCCTCTCCTCCAGCAAGGTTGATCCCAAGACTCTTAGGTCTAATGGCCTTGACAATTTTGATGGTCCCACTAGCCAGATTCCACATGAGAGTACTCCAATGGACCCTAGCAGTACAGTGGTCTCAAAATATCCATCCAGTGCATGTGAAGATTTGCTTTACTCAGGTCCGCAGAAGAACACTCTTCTTGGTGGATAAGGTCATCTTCAGTAATGAAAATTATGCCCGTTTCATATGGATAAAACTGTAGCAGTAGTAACCACAGATGCCTCCCTTCTAGGGTATGGGGAATTATTTTGAAGAGAAGATGATCCGAGTTGCCTGGTCAGCCCTAGAACCTAATCTTCACATCAGTATCTCTGAGATGAGGGCAGTCATCCTAGCATTGCAGGCATTCCAGGATGCCCTCTCAGGGGTGTGATTTCCATACAGATGGACAACATGGCAGTAGTCTGGTATCAACAAACGGGGAGGAACCTATTCCTATCCACTTGTTGAGAGGCTATGAGAGTTTGGCAGTGGGTGATGTCTTCATACCATTTTGCTAATAGCAATACATATACTAAGGGCATCCAATGTTTTAGTGGAAAGACTGAGCAGAACTATCTTAATGTCTCACGAGTGATCTCTCAATGCAACAGTGACAACCCTGATCTTTTGTTGTTGGGGCCAACCTTCCTGCAACCTCTTTGTATACTATCTAAACAAGTGTAGCAGTTACTTTGCCATAATCCCTCCACAGTCAATCACTGAAGGGTGCTGTTGTCCACAGTTGAGCCCCCAGGTTTTCTTTATGCATTTCCACCATTGGCCCTAATGAACAAGTCCATCCAGAAAGCAGGAAAGTGGAAGGCATGAGTAATCCTTATTGCCCCTTTCTGGCCCTGGCAAATATGGTTTCCTTTCCTATTGCCTGTACTAGTGCATCACCCATGGATGTTGGATTAGTATCCTGATCTATTAACTCACCCATCCAGATTGCCTCTTGTGGATCAGAAGTCCATAAAACTGGCTGCTTGTTTCCTTCAGTTCTGATCTTTGTAAGAGATGTCCGGCTCCCAACATCAGTTGTTCAGATCATATTGGCTTCTCAAAGATAGTTCTCTAAGAAGGTCTGCCATAGCAAGTGGAAGAGATTTTCCATTTGGGCTGTAGTAAAAGCATGGACCCTTTTTCTACTCTCATTCCTTCCATATTAGAATTCTTATATGAATTCTTTCACAGCAGCTCCAGTTATTCCACCATCAAAGTTCACATGGCTGCAATCTCAAATTTCTACAGAGGGCAGAATGACACTTCTATAGTGTCCTTAAAAATCTGAAAAGCTTTTTTGAGAGGAACTTTTCTACTACGGCCACCTATCAAGGACCTAGATCCCTCTGGGATATTACCATCCTGCTCCAAGTGCTAACCCAATCCCCTTTGAACCTGCAGCTGCAGTAGATATAAAGTTCTTAACTTGGAAGATAGTCTTTCAAGTGGCTGCTTACGTCAGCCAGATGGATTTCAGAGTTACAGGCTCTTTTCTGCAAACCTCCTTGTTTGCTGTTCCATAAAGTGTTTTCTTGAGGACAAAACACATCCTTCCTTCCTAAGGTGGCATCTGAAACAAACTTAAATCAGTCAATAACTCTATCAGTCTTTTTTTCCCAAAGTCACAAACAAAGGTGAATGCATTCTACATATACTGGATGTTTATCGACAACTTGGGTTCTACCTTCATAGACCTATTAGGCAAAGCAGTTGCTAAGGTTACTCCTTCAAGATGGTCATCAGATTGCATTTTTTTGTAATAAAAAAGGCTTGTCCCTGTGATTTAAACCTAAAGCTCACTCCATGAGAGTGATAGTCACATCAACAGCCTTTGTGAGCAGTCACCCCATTAATTATATTTGTGCTGCAGCAACTTGGTCAGCACTTCACACTTTTTTGTATCTCATTATAAATTGGATGTATAGACCAGATCATGTTCATCTTTTGGTTCCATCATTTTCAGGAATGCCCTTCCTTGGTACCACCTAGGTCTCACATGTTGAATTAAATGAAAATAGACAACGTTGGTTATGAAAGTTATGTACATACCATAGCAATAGATCCATGCTGCCTGATTTTTATCTGGTTCTGTCTTCCTCCTGCCCTCTTCAAAACTGACACAGATGGCTTTTCGGTGACTAGGTAGTTTTCATCTACACACTGTCTATGAGCAGTCCTAACAGACTGCCTTCCAGTCGTACTTAGTACCTGTCTACAAGTGTATAACATTGAATATAGTATCATTGTTATAAACTATTTTTAGTGGGGCAAACTCCATCTGAGGTACCCCTAATTATCGGTAGAGCAGGAGTCAGAGCCCTGGAGCCGAGAAGCTTCAAAAATCAGTGCTGAGGTCAGATCAGGCAACCCACATGTTGAACCAGACAAAAAGCAGACAACTTGGATCTATTGTTATGGTAAGTACATAGCTTTAATTTTTACAATGTATACTTTTTCTGCAAAAAAGGAGCTCTTATTTTAAATTTCTACAAAAACATAATTATGTTGTCTGAACAGTTTAAACAACAACAAAAAAATAATAAGAAAAGAGTGCTTAAAAAAATCCACATGCTTTAATTGCTGTAGATTAGCTATGTATTGGTGATGAGTGACTAGGTCCTTTTTTGTGCCAGTTTTAAAATGTGACACTCAAGGTCTGAAACATGCAATTTCAATGACTTTTTAACTGGTGCATATGAAAGAGTTTATCTGCCATGTTAACGTGTTAGTTTTGAAATTGCATGAAGTATTTATTAATTGGGTACCTGTCTTACAGGATGTCTCTCTATCGTGGAAGTCCTACCCCTTTTTCTAGTCATAAATCGTCAGATCCTGAATTCTTGAGTTCCAAGAAGTCACACCTCACAGAGGAAGAAATTTTTTATACAAATTGCCGTGCAGCATACCTGTCAGTTTTTAGAAGTAGTTTAGAGAACATCACCTCAAAAGAACAGCTCTGCATAGGTAAGAAATGTTTGAGACTGAACTGAGCAGTTACAAATGGCCGTAACATTTTTAACTGTATGCAGTAGTGAAGTGCAACTAACACTAGAGAGAACCAGTGTATTGTATATGCATCTATTTCAGTCGTTTAGCCTCCCTTCTTGACGAGTTTGTATGTGCATCTGTCATCAGTTATCTTTGAGAAAGGAAAACATTTCAATTTGACGATGTAATATTTCAGAGAGATAGTATTTGCTTTATAGTCAATGCATAGAGAAATGCAGAAAAAAGTCCAGCTTCCAGTTCAGAGACAATTCCACTTTATATCTGCAGAAATTATTATTGTGCATCAGGCAGGCAGCTGGTAAGTGGTACTTACAGAAATGAGATACACTAAATAACTAATCATATGGTTATAGATCAGAAAAAGCCACACTTTGTACAGAGGTGGTCTTAAGAAGCTGAGTTGTGTCACAAGATACATAGATGCAGTAAATGTTAAAAAACAAAAGGCTCAAATGAATATATTCTGTATTCTGGGTTGTGACAGCTGATTCAGTTTTTAATAAGATTTTTTTTGTTTGTTTATAATGATTACATTTAGTATTGTATCATTGTTTTAAACAGAGTAAGTCGCTGATCTATTTTTTTGTATATATATATATATATATATATATATATATATGTATGTATATATATATATGTATGTATATATATATATATATATATATGTATGTATATGTATGTATTTATATATATATGTATATATATGTGTGTGTGTTTAGATATATATATATATATATATATATATATTTTTTTTGACTGATTGTTTGACTACTGGTGATTGAAAAGAGAAAAGAGTGTGGTTACTCTCTGGTGGGCAATATGTAAATTAATAAAATCTGAAGTAGCTGTTGCAATATAGAGAAGGACTGTTAAAACTGAATGGTGCACTAAGTAGCAACAGCGTGTGCAGTATAGTTGCAATGCAAAGTTCAAGTAGATCTTCTGACCAATTAACTCTGGTAAAATTGCTTGTTTTGCTAAGAATGAATGTGCAGTACAGTTACAGTGCATTTATCATCAATATTAACGAGGAAGGATGTAATATAGCAATAACCCACGCCTGGGTGTGGGTAATGCTAAATTTACCCACGGTTGGCGTGGTTTGGTCCCGAGGGCGAAGCCCGAGGGACCAAACAAAGCCAACCGTGGGTAAATCTAGCATTACCCACACCCAGAAGTGGGTTATTGCTATTGTACCATGACATTATTTAAGAAAAGAAACTATTACTTTTCTTAAATAATGGCATAGTATAATGCCTGTTTGCTGCCCTTCCGCAGATGTCTGGCATCCGGCAGTTCTGATGTACTGTGCCTGCGCGGTACATCAGAGCTGTGAGCAAAAGCGGAGAAAGCAAGATCTCCGTTGCTTTTTATGTTCGCTGTGTTAAATGAGTTTAACATAGCGAGACAGTTTTAAAATAAGCAACGGACATCTCCGTTGCTTATTTTAAAACTGCCTCGCTATGTTAAACTCATTTAACATAGCGAAACACTAAAAAAACGCTACGGGGATCTTGCTTTCTCCGTTGCTTTTAAACACTGTCTCGCTATGTTAAATGGGTTTAACATGGCGAGACAGCTTTAAAATAAGCAACGGAGATCTCCGTTGCTTATTTTAAAGCTGTCTCGCTATGTTAAACCCATTTAACATAGCGAGACAGTGTTTTAAAAAAACAAGTTATACTAATGGAAAAAAGTCTGGGCGACCGGACCTTTTTCCATTAGTATAACTCGATTTACAATGGGCACGCTGGCCAATCAGCATGCACGTTTTGGGGGGATCATGGTATAATATTTATTGTTCTATGAACTTGAAGCCAAAGTTGTTTCCATTTTCTTTCTCACTAATTATGTATAACAGATGTATTTTAAATGCAGTACTTCAGTGTCAAGTATTGCTTTCTCTTTATTTAAATAGAGCACAGTACTTCCCTGTCATGGTAAAGTACAGTACAAAATATTGTAGCCCTTTCTAGGCAAATATGGTTTCTCTCCTCCTTGTGCATTAATATGGATTGTGGAAAGCAATTCCACTGCTATTTCTTAAGATTTAGAAAATGTAGCGGCACTTCAGTAAATGATTTTGTATGACAAGCAGCCATGTACATGGTGTGTGTTGTTTGGAGAAGCACATACTGCACATACTGTACCTCTAAACTGTCCAGATTTTTGCCTCATATTTAAATTTGAGGTTTTCTGGAAAATTATTGAAGAGTTTAGAGTCACTAAGTGATAATAGACATTTGAGTTTCTGACTTCAAACTTTCAGAAAATGCATGCTAATGCAAAAGCTGTTGTCCTTTCAACGTTTTAAGATTATTAAAGCAGTATGTAAAGCTTGTCCCTGATTTTGGACCTTTGACCCCATTATATTTGGCTTTGTCCAGATCTCTTGCACTAGGAGGTTGAGAGGTATGGTGGTGCATGCCAAGCAGCAGAGCTAATTGTGGTATTTTCTTATTGTCATATAACTGCATGGTAATAAGTAACATTAATGTTTAGTGCTATATTTGGAAATGAGACCAATTAAGATGGTAATGGTGTGATTCAGAAATGTACAAAGTACTCAGTGAGGAGACATAACACCCTTGTTAATGAATGCAGCTAAATCTCCTTGTTTATGTCTGTGAATTTTGAAAATATCTTGGGGATTGCTGTAGCATTAGTTAGTGTGCATCTGCAGGAAAGTCTTATTGCCAGTATGAGCCATGGTGGTTAGCATTGTCACTCTCAGAGATACTATATCATTTAACTGCAGTTAGCATTTCAAGCACTCCATGACACCAAAATTTTGGACCAATACCATGCTGATAGGGACACCATGCTAGACACTGTGGACATGTGTCTACCTCATCTGCAGACCCATAGGAGTCGTGGAATATCTGTTCCATTAGCCACTAAAGTGTTTGTGGCATTATGTGTATTCGCTACAGGTACTTTTCAGCAACCATCTGGGGACACAGTGGGGATATCACAGGCCTCCTGCTCAAGAATACTCTTGTTAGTTTCTCTGTGTCATACTGCTGCATGTGGGAAAGCATATGTGGTTCCCATGTATCACAGAAGAAAGAGGCAACACTATGTGGGACTTCTGTGATATAACCCATTTTTCTGATGTACTGGGGTCCATAGACTTGCATCCATATTGAAATAAGTCCCCAACCGGGGACCTGGGAAGGGGATATGTGCACTGAAAAGGAGAACCACTCCATTAAACTGCCAGGTGGTCTGTAATCCACAGGCTGTCTACAAATGTGTCTGGTGACCACCTAGGCAGTTATCATCACTCTCACATATGCCACACCTATGGCCTGTACTAATGGTTTGCAAGATTTGACTTACCCCAGGAGCATCTGATTGACAATACCAGATTATGCCTCAGTGCTCTGGCTGGTGACACCTATCAGAAAGCCAAAAAATGAAGCAGATCAGAGGTGCGACTACACTCTCTGACAAGCCAGGGTCATTGTAGAGCTTGTATTTGGGCTGTTGAATGCACACTTTTGCTGTCTGTGTTCATCCAATGGTGCCCTGACATATGATCCTGGCACATGTGCAAAATTATTTGCAGTATTTGCAACATTAAAAAATATTATACTTGGGAGGAAATTACAGAACATTGAGCATTTCTGGTACACCAGGCAGTTGGAGGCTGAGTTAGATGAGGAGCCGGCGGATGAGCCAGCTGCAGGGAATGAACATGCTTGACCAAAGTGAGAGCAGTATGCCATGGCACTGGTAGAGAGGCAACAGCTTGCATATAGCTATGGCCCATAGGAAAGCAGACACACTTCATTAAATGTTATGCATGAAACCTAATGCCAGGTTGTGTTTACCCATGCATAGCTTGGCCGTACTATGCATCAGACATAGCAGCCCTAGTAACAATATACAATGTCATAATTTGTACAGGTGAGTGTGGGAGAAGATGTATGGGTGTCTTTTGCAGGGAAATGTGTGAGTGCTGAGGACAATTAAAAGTGACACTGCACTTGCATATAGGGTCTTTGAGTGTGTGGATATGGGAACACTAACATTATGTCTGCTTGTGTAAAGTACTTTGGTTGTGGTGTGCATGCCTGCATGTTTGCAATGTCTGTGTTTGCTGAGATATTGGTTGTAGCATTGTGGCTTGATGTACTGGACATAACCAAGACATGCATGGTAACTAGGTTGACATGCTGTGCAAGCATATACCTGTCAGAGCTGCCTGTGTCAGGAATTACAGTGGTTGTATCACAGCCCTGGCTAGATGTCAGTGTGCAGTGTGACTGTGATTGACATCCATTAACGGACCCACCACTATTACTGCCATGACCCCAGTCACCACCACAATGGATTTGGCCATGGAGGTACTAGCTGTGACTGACCATGATTTAAACTGTACACAGCCATGATGGCCACCATTTCATAGTTTCATAGTTTAGTACTAGGCTATCTGCCCTGGGGCATTTGTAAGCCTAGCCATAGTGATGTGGCTTTCGCCACCCCATAAAATGGTACAAAATGCACAGAATAGATTTAGAATACTGTGCCTCTGTCTAGTAGTGACACAGTGAAGGTCCCCTTATATAATAGAATTAGTTTACTGTGCCCCTGTCTAGTAGTGACACAGATGTGACCCCTGGGGTAAACTTACGATCTCCCATCCACTCATCAAGATTTCTCTTGAAGAGAGTCATTGAGGGGCTCTGCCTAACATGAACTGGGATCTTGTTCCAGAGCATGGGAAGCCTCTGGGTTATGAATCTATCCCTCCAGCATGTCCTATTCATACTTGTGCCGAGGTTTAAGTCTTTAGCTCTCGTGGTTCTGATGGATTTGGATTTTTTGAGGTGGAGCATGTCCATCAGTTCCTGATTGGACATGGCCTTGTACATCAGGCAGAGATCACCTCTGAGCAGGCGGTATGCTACTGAATAGAGCTGGAGTTTCTTTAGTCTGGCAGCTTTGTGGACAGTGCCTGATACATGGCAGGTAAGCATAAGAGGATGTGACAGATTCTGTTTTTTATTTAAGCCTGTCAAATCTATCACATAGACAGGACATACACTCCCAGAGGTCATCTCACACACCATGCATTAACCTTACCATGTCTGAAGTGGCTGTGATGGTACTAGCCTATGCCACAATCCAAGGAGAGCCATGCATGGACGGCAAGTGCAAAGGCCAAAAATATCCAGAGCAAAAAAACGCAAAATAGCCAGCACAAAAGGAGGAATCCAGCCTTTATTGAAGCATAAGGCAGACCGGTTTCGGCCCTAAAGACCTTTATCAATGCAGAAAAAAACTGCATTGATAAAGGTCTTTAGGGCCGAAATCGGTCTGCTTTATATTCCAATAAAGGTTGGATTCCTCTTTTTGTGCTGGCCGTTTTGTATTTTTTTGCACTAGCCTATGTCCCCATGATGACTCTACACATTTGCTGGGTGGCATCCATTGACACAGCAACTTCAGGGGGAAGACCGTGACCATGGCTCTATTGAGCTCCAATACGCATCTACCTGTTTATACCCACTGCCTAGTGGAACTATTGTCAGGTGCTGACAAACATCCTATAGTTGGTAGCATTCTGTCCTAACTGCCAGTGTGTCTTCCCCCTGGGTGTCTGTAGGTACAGGAATTGTTGGTGGGTCTTTATAGAAGATACAGTGTCACATTCATTATGTCCAACACATGCACTGTACTCCCTTACCTTGCTAGGACATCCCTGTCATCATCAATTGAAGTTGGACAGCTTCCAGCATCAGGTGGAGGCAATTCCACAGTGGTGGTGCTAGACAGAGAATCATCTGTGAACAGAACTAAGCACAATACCCTGTGTAAGTATAACCCCACACCAGAAGTATACATTAAAACCAGATGTAGTAATGTGATAGTGTTTTCAAACCAAACTTTTAAATACCGTACCTTGCCCAGATGGGAATGCAGGTGTACCTGTATAGCCCAAAATAGACAGCTTCACTACCCTGGCCAGTGAGTAGTGCAACAAAGAAAAATAAGTGTACTGTTGTATGGGAAAACTGTTACATACCTGGAGTATTTCCAGTGGACATTCATGGAGCACAATGAAGCTGTGGAACCTTGTGGGAGATGTCGCTGCCTCTAACAGAGACCAGAAGCTCCTCCATCTCCATTAGAATCAGTGATCCATCTCCCCGCAACCTACAGTCTAAGTAGGCCCAGTTGTCAACACTCTGCCCATTCTATAGACTGGGAAACATTCTTCACCATTAGTACGCAAGCACAGAGATTCCTGGACTTTGTCAGTATAAATACCCTTGAACAAATAGTAAGAATATCCACTGGGGGGACAACATCTTTGATCTTGTTACTAATATGGGGGCATCTTGCATCATCCCTAGTGTATCTTCATCACTTGTTAGGTCTGACCATAAAGCTATCTCTTTCGAAATAGAATTGTAACTAGAGACCCCCTTCAACACAATGTACCTTTAGAAATTCTAATAGGACAAGTTACCTACACCTAAGTGACACATTGGCCAGCTTCAAAACTGCACCAAACACAATTAACTCCACTCCATACAGGGAAGCATATACCAGCATACCAGCGTAGATGCAGCTGTACCCTGTAAAAACAGGTGCAGGGCAAATCCTAGAAATAAAGACTTGCTCGAACTGGATAAATAGAATAATAGTGCTCCCAGGAGGAAAAGAGTGGGAACTTAGAAGTTTGGGGCATGCACTTAGTGTTCACACATGGTTAATAGCGAACAGGTGTACATTGCAGGTAGAGGTAGGTCAATAGAAGCTAAGACTTTTGCTAATTGCAAAAGCAAAGTGGTGATATACCTGACCCCTTGCAAAAAATGTGGTGCTTTCTATGTAGGGAAGACTGAGAGCATGCTCAAAAAGAGGGTATACGCATACCTCTAAGACATTAGAACAAGGGATAAAGTAAATGTCTTATATAGGCATATGCTAAAATTTGGACAGGCTGCTTACTGTTACTTTTTTTGGAAGAGAGTCCACAGGACCCCAGAGGAGTCCCTGTGAGACTAAAATTAACTGCCGAGAATGTATGTATTCTCGTGCTTTTGCATGTATATGGATTAAAGTTTTCACTGTTTAATCCTGGGTCTTCCTGTATCTGATCCTGTTATATTTGGTACCTCCACTGTACCTGAAATTTTATTTTGCTGGTTGCTACGAAGCTTCTGTTGAGCTTTCCTAGTTGGTCGGCACTGTTTTGCCTTTTTTTGTGGTGCCTTATGGTAGAACCATAATGTCAACCAGCTTTACAATAAAAGGAAGATAATTTTGATTAAAAGTAAGAACAGTAATTCCTTGAATGATAGATTCCTTGCCCTAGAAATAAACAAACAGTTTAGGAGCTTAATAAAATCGACCAAAACTAAGTTTGAGGCTAAAATAGTCATCCAGGTCAAAGACAAACACAAGGCCTTTTTTAGTCATGTTAGCTGTCCATCTATTCTCATGTTGCAGTATTCATAACCTTAGGAGTTGCTGTATACCAAAGTCTTTCAATCAGGGGTAGATGCAGCATAGAAACCAGGAGCCATAAACTGACGGTTATAAGTGTGACATCTGCATGTACCAAACTCAGAATTTTTCTGCTGAAGTGAGAATCAGACATCCATCCACCAGTTCAGAATGACGGTGTTTGCTCGACATTATCCATCTGATTTCATGGTCTTTCTCCAGCTGTCCGCTCAGCAATAAGTATCCTTGTGGGAATTTCTTTGCTTATTTGCTTTTTGTCAGACATACATGTCTTCTACTAAGGGAAAGTATGCTTGTGGTAGGCAAATCCCTTATAAGGACAAACACAAGCAGTGTTTATTTTGTCTGGGGAAGGCTCACAATTACAAGGCCTGTAAGATTTATCAGTCCTTTGTTCTGAAAACCCTTAGAAGCCATCTAGCGACTTTAAAACTTTATTTAGAAAACCAGCGCCTCTGACTTTTGGCATCCGGAATGTAAAGTAGAGCAGGCCCTTCCGATGAGCTGCTTAGGAAGAAGGCCAAGAAAGTTAGACCTGATGCCTTGGCTGTGCCTCAGTCATCTGGTGTTATCCTCAAGGTGGATATCAGCCCAGGATCGCTCCTGATGCTGGGTACTGCACAGCAACCAGGAACTAAATCGAAAGCTGCCTCTGCAAATACCCAGAGTACGTCCGCTGAGGTTTTTCAGCCATCACACCCTGATGGTGAGGGGGAACCATGGCTCATTGTTTCAGAGGCCCGGCTTCTATTACAGTCTTGGCAACCACTACATCATCGGCTCCTAGGCCCACTTCTGCTCCCTCTTCTCCTTTAAAAAGGAAACAGAAGCAGAAGCACACTTCAAAAGACCCTACTCCTCCCTAGGAGACCTTTTCCCAAACTCTGTTTGAGGCAATTCAGGCTCTTCAGACCCAGATTCCACAGGCAGCCCTACCTGTTGCCCCTCAGGAACTCTCCGAGGAGGAGTCTTCCTCTTCTGATGATTCCATAACGTATTGCTCACAGTTGGATTCGCCCAAAGACTTTGTTACCCCAGAAGAAGAAGAATCTCTCACTCCTGATTCCCCTTGAGAAGATTTTTCCTTTGGGGATACCATTTCCTTGCCCAGACAACATCTCAAATGGGAACTATCAGATGTCTCTGAGACAAAAAAACGATACTTAAAGCTATTACAGATGGAGCAACCTTCACCATCTGCAGATGTTCATCGTATTTCACTATTGCAGTCCTAACCAATGGCTATCCGGCTCCCAGTAGCCCTCGATCAGCCAGAATACCAAAGGAAAGTAAAAATGATGTCAGCTGTCATCGGTTTTAACCATTTTAACCATTTGAGAATGAGGGGAACAAGAGGAAACTGGAGCCTGCTTCTTCAGAGGCTTATGAATGGAAGATTTACCTGCAAGTCTAAAGGACTCGGGAGGCCTGGTAACCACCAAAGTTGCAGCCGAAGTCGTCGGCATGAGCTTGCTGTCTGAACGAAGAATGGAGGTCTCGGACACCGGAGTCAGCTTCGCAGCTCTGGATCCAGCTGAAGAGGCAACAGGTGGAAGGTCAGAAGGCAAAATGGACGCCGGAGGCCTGGGGGCCTCTGAAATGGTCTCAACCAAGGCCTGCGGTTGAAAATCTGCAAGCTGCAGGGGCTGCAAAGGCGCCTCACTGGCTACCGCATGACTGATGACCAACCTAACTTCATCTGAGGACTTGACCTTCGGAAGCCTGTCGCGGTCCTTTTCTTTACGCTTCTTGGGGATATCCAAAGCCTGAAGACCAGCGGACGCCATACCGACAAACTTAGGCCAAACTCCAAAATGCTTAGCTGAAAGCTTAGCTTGACAACGAATAGTACACAGATTAAAGGAAGCACAAAGATCACAATTAGGAATGTCGTGGTCAAGGCCTAAACAAATAATACAGTAGGAATGAAAATCTCTATGGGGAATCTGCTTTCCACAGATAAGACAATTATTAACCTTTTCTGACATTTGTTAAGGCAAGAAAAGAGGATCCCCAATGGGGTACTTAGCTGTAGTGGACTTCAACTTTGTAGTCAGAAACAAAAAAGGTAAACTGCTGACAGGCACTTGTGCAAGAAATGCTTCTGCTTTGGGCTCTGCAGCAAGGAAGACTGAGGAAGTGAAGTCGGCTGCCTCCTTTTGTATCGGACGCCCTGACGTCCTTTACAACTGATGACAGCCGACGTAATTTTTACTTACCTTTGGTATTCTGGCCGATCAAAGACTACTGGGAGCTGGATAACCCATTGATTATGACTGCAACAGTGAATACACTCAGACATCTACATTTATGGTAAGTGTACACAACTGTACTTTTCCCCCTTTCTTCCTGCATTTCAGGATGCTTTCTTTGCTGCCTCACAAATCCCAGAGTCACAGCCTCCTGCTTCTAAGAGGCCAGACAGATTTTATAAAGTGTTCGCTCAGGAGCAGTACCTGTTCAAAAATCCTCCAGCAGATCCTGCGGTGATTGCATTGTCACCAGATAAGTCCTCTAGACAACTTCCTTCTTCTTCCCTTTTTCCTACAGATAGACAGTAAATTTATGGACAGTTTGGCCATTAAGGCTATTAATTATCAGACACATATGGCAAAGTTTGCCTTAGATTCCCTGACCAAGGCCTGTAATCTTCTGTCAGAGGTTCCAGAATCTCCTGTTAAGACTCAAATAAGTACCCTTCTGTCCACGGTCTCTCAAGTGACCAGACACTCCATGAAGTGCAGCTATGATGCTGTAAGAGCTTCTTCTAAGTCAGCTGCTTCTGGTTCTGTACTATGGAGATTTTCATGGCTGAGACTTCAGCCCTTACCTTTGGATGTTCAAGCTAAGTTGCTAGATGCACCTTTGGACAACAAAGCCCTATTTGGAGCTGCCTCTGCAGAGCTACTTGTGTCTACAGGAAAATGGTAAAGACTTACAAAATGTAAAACATCTACTAGTCTCACCTGTTCCCAGATTTCATAGAAATTACCCTTGAAAACCTAGCTTTGTGAAGAGATGGTCTTCTCACCCCTCTGCTACTCAGTCCAGGGGATGCAGACATACCATAAAACAATCTGATCAGAGGTCTTCAACCACCTCCACTCCATCTTCCTTTTGGAGGCAGCCAGACACAGGCAGAGCTCCTCCACTGTGACTCTCCTCCCTTAACCAGCTCCACCCCCCTAGCCGTACATCTTACCCTAAACCTACCCTCCTGGCAGAAAATCCCCTCAGACAATTGGGTGCTTTCCATCATCGAGCAAGGATACTTTATGACCCGGTTGGCTACACCTCCCTTACAAGGGATACCACAACCCCCTCAAAATCGGCTCCCACTCCTCCCACCTATCATCAGCCAACTTCTATCTCAGGGTACTATAGAACTAGTACCAGAGGATCAGTTAGCCAAGGGATTTTATTCTAGGATATTTCTGATCCCAAGAAAAGATGGTCCTTGGAGACCAATCCTCGACTTACCCACCTCAATCTCTTCCTCAAAGTGCCTCCCTTCAAAATGGTAACTTTACAACACCTCCTTCCCCTCATACCTTAGCAAACCTTCATGGTCTCCCTGGATCTGAAGGATGCTCACCTACATATCAACATCTTTTCCCCTTACAGAAGATATTTACATTTCTCTGTGGGTTCTTATCATTTTCAATTTTTCTGCCTTACCCTTTGGCCTCTCCACAGCGCCAAGGGTCTTCACAAAGTGCCTAGCCCCAGCTGTTGCAGACTGCATATCATAAAAATATATCCCTACTTGGACGACCTTCTTATTTTGCACCAGGATCCATTCATCCTCTCCCAACAATTGGACATGATGTGCAGGTTCTTACAGAATCTAGGCTTCATTAAATGGCCTAAAGTCTCAAATTACTCTGTCCCAAGACCTTGTCTTCCTGAGGTGCAGGATCAGGACAGACTTGATGTCATTCTTTGTCCCTCCACAGAAAATAGAGTTTCTTTCTCAGTTCTTCCACTCCCTGCTACCTCTAGCATCCATCACAGCAAGGGAATTTCTCAGGATACTAGGATACATGGCTTCCTTGATTCCCATAATCCCTCTTGCCAAAATGCACATGAGGATGTTTCAGTGAGTTTTGTAAAACTCCTGGAACCAACATTCTCATCCCTTGGAAACAAGACTACCCCCTTCTTCCATGCTTAAAGAAGTAACTCTCATGGTGGATTGCCACCATTTCCCTGAATCCAGGGGTACCACTGCATATCCTCCCACCCAAACAGCATCTGTGCACAGATGCATCAGATTTAGTTTGGGGAGCCATCCTTCACCATGCCAACAACCAGCATAAAGTTCAGGGGGAGTGGTCTATTCAGGAAAGTAAGGACCACATTAACCTGGGAGAGCTAAATACCCTATCCTTGGGCATGCAGGCCTTTCAACAGATCCTTCTGTTGGGCACCCTGCATGTCATTACAGACAACATGACTGGCCTGTGGTACATAAAAAAGCAAGGAGGAACAAAATCCTACCCTCTCTGCAGTCTGGCAGTAAAGATTTGGTTCCAGGCAGCAGATCTTCAAATTCACTTGCAAGCAGTCGACATCCAATCAGAAGAAAATGGGATAGCAGATGGCCTAAGCAGAACCTTATTACCCTCCCACGAATGGATGCTCTACAGGGAGGTATTTCTGGATCTAATTCACAGGTGGGGTATTCCTCAGGCAGATCTGTTTGCCTCCTCCCAGAACAAACAGATGCCTCTCTTCTGCTCAAGGCATCCACAGGCTTGGAAAGTGGACACCTTCTCCTTTTCATGGGAGGGAATGTTCCTTTATGCCTTCCCTCCATTTCCTCTGATTCACAAAGTCCTCCTGAAAATACAGAAGTACAAACCAAAAGTCCTGCTGGTGACTCCCTTCTGGCCAAGACATCATTGGCTTCCCCTTCTCAACCTTTTAGCCCAGGGCAATCACAACAAGTTACCTCACTACTTCGACCTACTCACACAAAACAGGGGATCCCTGATTTACCCCCACCTACTCGATCTCAAACTGACAATGTGGATGATAGAGTTCTGATCCCCTTTAGGCACCTATACTCAAGAGGACGTACTCAGTGTCTTGCAAGAGGCCAGGAAACCAAGTACCAGGAGAAATTACTTATCAAAGTAGAAGTGATTCTCCCAACAGTGCCTCAGGAAAGAACAGGGCCCTTTTCTACTTTCTATTCCACTGGTCCTTTCCTACCTGTGTGTGTTACTGCATTTGGGGTTGACCTACTCTTCAGTAAAAGTACACCTGTCTGCCATTTCTACTTGCCTTCTCTTGACTCCTCCCTTGGCTTCCAGACTGGAAGTCAAGCTGTTTCTGAAAGGCATCCTTCATGTAAGACTTCCCCATAAGCCTATTCCCCCTCCTTGGGACCTCAACTTTGTGCTGGAAAAGCTTACATTGGCACCTTTTGAGCCAGCCCACTCCTCCTCCCTTAAATTCTGCACATGGAAAACAGTTTTATTACTGGCCCTTACTTCTGCCAGGAGGGTTTCTGAGATCCAAGCCCTTATGGCATCTCCTCCCTGCCTTATTTTTCATAAAGATAGGGTTTATCTAAGAACTAACCCTTCTTTCATGCCTAAAGTAGTTCATGAAATTTCCTTAAACCAGACCATTAATCTACCTGTGTTTTACCCGCAACCACAGAACTCCTCGGAAAGGGCCCTGCATTCCCTGGATGTTCACAGGCAACTGAGGTTCTACCTAGAGAAATCAAAATATGTCAGACAGTCTGACCAGCTTTTTGTCTCATTCCATCCTAGAGCCCTCGGCAAAGCAGTGTCTAAACACACCATTGCCTCTTTGATTTCCAAGGCAATAGCCTTTTGCTACTCCTTTCATGGAAAGCAACTGACTTCACCTGTCAAGGGCCATTCCACTAGAGCAGCTTCCTCTTCAGCAGCCTTTTTCAAGGGAATTGATTATTCCTCTATCCTAGAGGCTGCAACTTGGTCCTCTGTACACACCTTTACCAAACATTACAAATTGGACATGATCTCCATGGCTAGAGCAGGGTTTGCTAAGTCTATCCTGCAGGGCCTCATTGACTCTGTTCCCCTTCCTACCTCCCATGCATCTTTCTAGAGAGCTCTGGTACTCTCCCTAAGGTTATGAATACTGCAACATGAGAATAGAAGGACATAGAATAGTTGTGTAAGAACTTACCATAACCATAGATGTCCTTCTCTTCCATGTTGCAGTATTCATTCCCATCCACCACCACCCTCTTTTCCTTCCATGATTGGCCATTTTCATAGCACTGCTGGGTTGAGCCTGGGATACTGAAGCTTGGGCTCTTTCCTACTGCTCCTGGGGCCTCTTTCTCTCTTTGCAGCAGCTAATTTCTGAGTTGGGTACGTGCAGATGTCACAGTTATAGCCGACGTCAATTTATGGCCCCTGCGTTCTATGTTGCACATCCCCCTGATTAAAAGACTTTGGTATACTGGCTGGATGTCTGGTGCTGCAAGCAGCAACTCCCTAAGGTTATGAATACTGTAACCTGGAAGAGAAGGACATGTATGGTTATGGTAAGTTCTTACAAAACTATTCTTTATCTCAGAAGCACAAACAACAATGCACTGAGCTGATTGTGAATGGTGTTACCTACAATGAGGCTGAAAACTCAGTAAACCTACTGGATGATAAATTCTGGTCAAACTTTACCCCCCCCATCTGTCTCACAAGATATACCAGGGACTGTATCATATCCAGCTATCACACATGACTAAGTCCTAAAATCACTACCAGAAGCTACAAATATTGCATCAATGGATCCTGACTTTATCCATGGATATGTCTTAAATAGCATGAAGCACAATTTAGCCACCCCACACAATACTAATCGGTGTCAGACTCCATAGAGGGTTTTGTACCAAGCTACAGTCATTCTCCTGGATAAGGGAGGACCTTCCACAGCCCAAGGCAATTATAGACCCATATGTCTGACCAGCTTGATATGCAACCTGATGGAAAGACTTATGGAGCTAATCAGTAAAAAAAAAAAATAGGGAACCTCCAAACACCTGACCATCTCAATTGTAGGTAATGTTTAATCAACCTGGTGGACATTTTTGAAAAGCTCACCAAAGCAAGGGATGAAGGTAAACTGTTCACACTGTATACCTCGAACTGGCCAAAGCTTTGGACACAATCCCCTACTCAGGCATAGTAGAAAAGCTAAGTAGACTGGGAGTAACACTCTGCATCACCCACAGGATTGCAGCCTGACACACAGATAGGATGAAGGAGATCAAAATGGGGAAATCTACCTCCACAGAAACTAGTCACTAGTAGAGTCCTTCAGGGTTCAGTGCTGGGATCTCTCCTGTTTGGCATCTACTTCTCTGAAGTACAAGCCAATAGCAAAGGGCTCTGGCTGACTAAGTTAGCAGTCACTGAATCCCCAAATGACTTAGCCCTCTTGCAGGAATATTTGTTCCAAACAAATAAACAGTGCCAGAATTATGGACTGAAACTAAATGTCAAAAAAAGGTATCCTTTGAGAAGCAGTCTGTCACGGGGAACAACCACATTGACAATACGTCATAAGAGCTGACCCGGTTGTTTGGGATTTGAAAACCTATGTGGACAGTGACCTAACTTTCAACCAACATGTGTCCACTCTTGTAAGCAAGTCCATTAATATTGCATCCAGATCTAGAAGTGTCATTGCCCCCCTTTACTCAAGCATCATTAGATCAGTCATCGAGTATAATGCCCCCTTTGGCACATATCTATCTAGACACATGCAGCAAACAGAATGTCCACAGAGATATCTTATTAAAAGGATACAAGGCCTAGACAATAGGTCCTATATGGACTGACTCAAAGCCCTGTCACTGTACTGTTTCCTACAGACTGCAAAGAGGTGATCTGTATCTGGCATACAGGGCATCCATCAACCCAATACTGATGGAACTAATGCACATCAGCAAGTCAATGGTATTAGAAATACTCTGTCCAGGGATCTAAACTTTTTCTGCAACATCAACAGAACAGTTTGGAAGGACAGATGTATGTCACAGAAGATACCACTGTTCTAGAACAGACTTTCCATCCACATAAAACAAAGCCCTTCCTCGATCATTTCTAAGCACAACTTGGATCTGCTGAAGGGTAATAGAAAAATTGATCCCATTACTGCCTCCCTGCACTACTATTGGAAAGAGGCAGGTCTTAAATGTTTTATCCCACGCTCAGGTCCCCTCATTATCTGTGGTATGATTTCAGTTACTGTCACTAGGGGTAATGTATATAACTATAAACCATGGGATAAGTGAGGCCACTCTAACATGAAAATGGATAGATTTATTCAAGTACCAAAAATGGCCTATAAGGACAGCTAGCCTAGTACTTAAGTGTGAACCTATAAGAGTCATTGGTAATGGTGACAGAGGGCCTGAAGTAGCACCTCATTCTCTGAATCTAAGAATTTTAATTTACAACTAGCTTTCTCAACAGAGACAGTGTTCTTTTATTAGTTATCCTTTTCTGACTTAATTCTGTAGGTTTGGCAACACTGGTATTAGTATGGTCATTATGACTTCTCCAAGAGCCATGTCACACAGAGGCTAACAGTAGCCATAACTGAAAAAGTGAAACAGAAAAACTAGCATTTAAGTTATAAGAGTCTGGATCCAGCACCAATAAGCAATAACTAGTGGAGTCACCTGTTGCAAATTGGTCATGCAGCTCTACAAATTCCTGTTTAGCATGATGAGACTTACTGCTTTACCTTGTGGTAATACTATGTTAATTCGGGTGCCTGTACACAGTGATTATGCAAATGAGGGCTCAATTTATTGTCCCTGAATCACTCAATTTCCTCATCGATCTGACTACCCAAACTGTGCCTTGAATTCTACATGATGTTGGTACATCTAAGCACCTATGGGCAGCACTACACATGTGCTGTTCACTCTGTGGGTCTGAGGGGTTGTATGTAATTCCATATGTAACCTTCTGGAACTGGAGTTGCTGTAGTGCATACTGCATTCATGCCTTACAAGCAGAGCCAATGCAGCCATATTTCGCACTTCAGGATCCAATGTACAAGTTTAGGAATATAATACATATATTTTCTGATTCTACCATGGTTCCTGTAACTTAGTTACCCCTCTGGGTAACTGGATTAAGGATATGGGTGAAAAATACCAGCAATTTCTTTGCAACTTGTATGAAAGCAACATGTCTGCTGAAGGTGAATGTCCTTCACCATTCAGGGGGCAGAGGTTGTGAGTGGAAGAATCTAAAATCTTTCTCTATCTCCTTCACTGTGACTACAGCTGTCAGCTACTGAAGGAGGGTGTTATGACCCACAACAAGGAACTGAGGCCTGGAATCCTTTGCAAGGGCTGTTACAAGTGTGATGAGCATCTGTGTACCCAAATGAACAATGTCACCATGACTGCATTGAAATGAGGTGACTTCATTCTGACTTCCTTGTCCTGTGGGATGCCGAGATTAAAGCTGCATCACCACAAATGTACTGTAACTATCCTTTGGTTTTACCTACACATACAAACTCCTTATGCGGCATCCACAGATATTACACTTCTTTTCCTCTCTCCACAGCCCTCTAAGTAGCAGCAGAGAATGCACAGATGCACAGAAGGATGATGGAATGCCTTACAAGATGCCAGACTGAGTGTAGTGGCTTCATGCAATATAAGTTTAAATGCTAACTCAGATGTGACCAGGTGTCCATGTTGTAGTGTGACTTGTGGATTACTTATCATAGTACAGCTGTAGTCTGCTAGTCTACATATTTTGTCTATTACTGCCAATTCTGTGTTATGTTCCATAGTTCACAGGTAGCTAGTTACATGACTGTCAGAAGCTATTTGTGGGCGCGTGCACACGTGTGTGTGTGTGTGTGTGTGTGTGTGTGTGTCTGTGTGAATGCAGGTTTCAGTTGTACTGTACAACTAGCTTAACACATTAAGGCATTGCTTTTCAAATTGCACATAATGTGTGTGGGATTCGTTCCCACCTTCATATATTTTACCATCATTGCTAATTTAGAGTATGTGTTTATAGGTACTGTACTCAAAGCTACTGCAATGTTGAAGAAAAAGAAAAAATATGTATGAGAACATTTTTTCATTGTATTTGTACTTATTTCTCCCCCACCCTGTTTCTCACTATTCTTTGTATTATATACATTTATTTTATTTGTTTTGTTTTTCTCCATTTATGCTAATGTTCTATGCAGCAGCCTCTAGACCTGTGCCTGTCACTCCAGCAAGGGCTGTCAACCCCTCCCACACAAATGGCACTGCAGTGCACTGCATTTGTAGGCCATTCTACCAGAGTCACTCCCACACATCCAAAGGGCTGTCAACCCCTCCCACACAAATGGCACTGCAGTGCACTGCATTTGCAGGCCATTCTACCAGAGTCACTCCCACACATCCAAAAACTGCTGCAGGGGACACACCAGACAGCCCTACACTAGAGGCTGGAGCTGTTGTCCCCATAGGTAGGAGTGACAGTTGGGGGGAGCAATACCTATGTGAACCATTAGCAGCTGACTGAAATCATGGGGGAGATAATTGGCAGATGGCTAGATGCTTCCATTAGCCATCTTAAGAACTTCCTCCAGCGACTTAATGAATTACATCCCTGACACACATTGGCTCTTCTGTCTTAGATGGGACCCATTGGTGAGGTAGCCAATGGTGGCACTAAAGTTTCCACTGGGTCAAGGCTAGCAGGGATGCCAGCTGTGCAATGACATCCTACCCTCTCATGGTATTACCTTTCCTTTTGTGTTTGTACACCCTTGTTTATTCCTTCCACCCATACATCATTGTCTACCCTCTGATTGCCTGATATTTTATTCTCTATTGTACTCCCCCTTCCTCATTGTGTCAACACATCCCTTTTCAGTCTTATCTTCTTTCTTTGTGTGCACCTACTGTAACCCTACTAACTTCATCTTAGATTTCTCACTTCCCTTCCCCTACTTACCTTGTCAGGACAACTGAAGTTGGTCTGCAGCTTCTGTCGTATCCATGCTAAACCTGAAAATGTTTCAGATATTCTTAAGCTTGTAGGGATGGCATTTGAACTCTCTGCTTAATTGGCTCCCTTACCTCTTCAGGTGACAGTTGAGAGGTATGCCTTGGTGTGTGTGTGTGTGTGTGTGTGTGTGTGTGTGTGTGTGTGTGTGTGTGTGTGTGTGTGTGCATGTAGATATATATATATATATATATATATATATATATATATATATATATATATATATATATATATATATATATATATATATAGGACTGCATATACATGCATCTGTAAATATGTTCATATGTGTGTGTATAATATATACATACCTATAATGTGGATATATATATGTATATACACACTCGTGCACACAGACACATGTGTGTGTGTGTGTGTGTGTGTGTGTGTGTGTGTGTGTGTGTGTGTGTGTGTATAAACATATATATATATATATATATATATATATATGTATATATATATATATATATATATATATATTTGTATATTAGTATAACTATATATATATATATATACATATATATATATATATATATATATATATATATATATATATATATATATATATATATATATATATATATATATATATATAGATATATATATATATATATATATACACTTATATAGATATGTACGAATATATCTATATATTTATTTGATCATAGGAGGTTACTAGACTATTGGCCCTGAGGCTGTTATAAGCCTAGCTAAGAGTTTAGCCCATGTTTAGACAAATCAGCACCCAATGCCCCTGTCCAGCAGGGACACGGGTGGAATCCAGGGATATATTTTCTGTTTCCCATCTAGTTATCCAGGTGGCTCTTAAAAAGGGGTAAAGAGGTACTCTGCTTGATGCGGAGAGGGAGTCTGTTCCCTAGATGGGGAGTCTCTGAGGCACACATCTGTCCCTGCAACAAGTCTTGTTGATGTCACAGACCAGGTTGATGCCGTGCATGCGGGTTACTCGAGTGGAGCTTGACTTGCGGACATGCAACGGTCCCATCGAGGTGGGGTCCGTGATCGCCTTGTATGTCAGACAGAGGTCACCTCTGAGAAGTCTGTATGAAACTGAGTAGAGGGATAGGGCTTTTAGCCTGTCTGTGTATGGCAGATGTTTGAGGCCCTGGATTCTCCTAGTGAGGAACTTCTGTGGTCTCTACAGCTGCTGCATGTGCTTTGCGAGATACATGCCAAAAGGGGCTTTGTACTCAATAATGGACCTTATAAGGGAAGTATACAGGGATGTTATGACCTCCTTGTCCCTGGATGAGATATCCTTACTTATGAGTTGGGTCATGTAAGGCTTCCCATACAATGGAAGCAACATGGTGGTCAAAAGTCAGGTTGCTGTCAACCTGGATGCCCAAATCCCTCACAACTGATTGTGTGCTTAGGACGTTGCTATTAATGTTATAATTTGTGGGGACATCACTCTCCCCAAAGGGATGATGATGCATTTTTTAGTATTCAGCTTAAGGCCATGTTTTTGGCACCAGTCATTTGTCCGAGTGAGACCCTCTTGGAGGATGTCCACATCACTAGGGTAATTGATGACAGTACCCAGCTTGCAGTCATCTGCAAATCTGGTCAGCCATAGCCCACTGGCTTTGGCCTGCACATCAAAAAAGTATATCCCAAATAGCAGAGGCCCCAAGACTGAACCCTGGGGTATGCCACTTGTTACGGGTCTACTGCTTGAGGTGTCTTCTCCTATTTTGACTACATGAGTTCCATCAGTGAGCCAGTTTGCTACCCATCTGGTAACAATGGATTGATGACTAGTTGAGAGAGTTTATTTATTATGCCCGAGTGGAGAATAATGTCAAAGGCTTTGGCCAGATTAAGGTAGGTGGTGTGCACCATCTTCCCCTCGTCCATGGCTTTGGAGACTGTCTCAAAGAAGGTGACCAAATATAGCAGACATGACCTCCTCTTGACAAAGCCAAACTGTGTGGGATCAAGCTTTTGAAGATTGCCAGTGTCCTTGTTAATGAGGTTCATGATAATCCATTCCATGGCCTTGCAGATCAGGCTAGTTAGGCTAGGCTAGTTAGGATGCTCCACCTTTGTGTAAAGGGATGACAGTGGCTGTACTCCACTCAGCTGGGATGAAGCCAGTACTCAGACTTTGGTTGAATAGGGTCCCTAATGCTGCTGCACGTTCCCGCCTGAGTTCATTTAGGATGCAGCCTGGGAAGTTATCGGGTTGCATGAAGGCTGTATTTTTTGCCTCTGCGAGAGTAATGATGACCTGTTCCATAGATATAAGGGGAAGGGGGCAGGTACTGAGGATGTCCTGATTTACTGATGGGGGGGAGACAGGAGTAAAGTTTTCACTGAATTTGTCAGCCAGCAAGTTTGCTATATCTACGGCATTTATATATGTGGTGTCCTTGACCACCAGTTCTGAGCAGATCTGGGTGCTTCTTTTGAGGTTGCGGACATATGTAAAGAAGGCCTTATGATTGTCTCTAGTATATGTGGCCAATTTGGACTCAAAGTTTGCTTGTGAGGATTTCACTAGTGCTTTTATTTGCTTGTTCAGGCTAAGGAGACATTGCTTCCAATTGGACACCTGCTCCTTCTTGGTCTTGGAGAGCAATTTTTTCCTTTTGTTATAGAGTTAATTTATTGCAGAGATCCACCAGACAGGTTTACTTTACCTTGCGGAGGATGATTTAATCCTGTCTGGTATTCCTGATTCCATGCATCTATATAAATGCTCGTATAGTGGTTTGGTGTAGTTTTGGATATTGGTGCCAGTTCCTACAGAGGGGGAGGGGGCTGTGAAGCTGTTTATACCATCCCTCAGGAGGCTGTAATCAGCTTTGGAGATGTTTTTGTGTCTGATCCTAGCTATAGGGGGATTGGGGGAGATGGTGACTTCAAAGGTGACTGCTTTATGGTCAGATCTTACCAGGGAGGATGATAATATAGGGATGCTGTAGTGGTTACTCATGTTGATTAATACCTAGTCCAAGATATTATCACCTCTTGTGGGGGTATTGACTAGCTGTTCCAACCAAGGAATCTCTGAGCATTTGTCTTTTGGCATGAGTAGTTCTTCCAATCTATGTTTGGGAAGTTAGTCACCCAGGATCAGGGTAAAGGGTTGAATCTTGATAGATTCAAACAGGTCCAAATAGGCAGATTGGGCATCTTGAGTCAGATCTGGGGGCCAGTAGCTAGCTATGATTTGAATAGGTGTCTTGTCAGTGGTTAACTATACCTGGAGTGTCTCCTGTGCGCCATACTGATGGATCAGCCTGGAGGTGTGTATGTCTTTAATGTATATTAAAATTCCACCTCCTTTGGCTTTACTGCCAAAAGTTTGGGGTCTGAATGTATGATAGGATGAGTAACCCGGTAAGGCAGGGGTGCTCTCTGCAGCTTTGAACTAGGTTTCTGTGACTGCACAGGTGTCAGTATTTTCAAGTGTTAGGAATGCTTGCAATGAGTGCAGTTTCATGTTTAGACTCCTAGAGTCTAGCAACATGACCTTTAATTTGTTTTTTTTGAAATTTTTATGTTGGTAGTTTTAACCTCATCACTTTTCCTAAAAAAAGCACTATAGGGGAGCAAGAGCCTTTGCTAGAAGCCTGAAGCCCAGGTGAAACAGATGCAGGCCATCTCTGGCAAAGCATCGTGTTCTGTCAGTCATATCTTCCCAGGCTGTCAGGTACTGGATCCCCCTTTAGTGACACCAGAAACTAAGCCAGTTGTTAAAGTCAATCATTTTCTGTTTGTATTGAGGCATCATTCTGTGTAACAGCAGAATACTGCTTAAGGCTAGGGACATACCTGCCTGGGACATGTAATTAGCGAGCTCAATCATGTCTCTCGTCCTATAGTCCAGAGAGGTACGTCTCAAGTCCTTCATGCCAACATGGACTATGACAGAGTCATAACAGTACTTGTTGTTGAGAGACTTGAGTACATATGTGATGTGGTGGATTCTGGCACCTGACAGACAACTAACCGTGACTTTCTCCATATCCAACCTGGTGAGAGGCACATCTGTGTGCCTCACAATGGAGTCTCCTATGACTAATATGTTGGGTTTATGGTGATCCCTTAGTGGCTTTGAGGTACAGGTTTGTGGACTAGATGTGGTATGTGGTGTGGAGGGCTGTGGTGATAGTGTGTGTTTTTGCCTTGGTGGTTTCCTTTGTTTGGGTATGTTTATGTGGAGGACCTTCACATATGTAAGTGTGTGTTGTGTAGGTGTGAGTAGTGTTTGAGGTGTAGTGATTGTGTTGAAAACCTTTTTGGTTCCAGATATACTGGCTTGAGAGGGAGAGAGCTTGGACTCTAGGTTCCTAATGTAATTGCATTTCTCACAAATTGTGCTCCTAGGTGGTAGGAGTAGATGGTTATCTGTGTATATGAGGCAGTTGCTACCCTGTCTCAGGATGCCCATATCAACCAGACTGGCAGGAGAAACTGTAGGAATTGTCCATCCATATTTGTCAGAATTTGAGGGAGAAAGCCAGGGAGACCTAAGGGGTGGGCCTAAAGCCCAAGTACTTAAACCAAAAACTAAGAGCTTAGAAAAACACTTAACAATTTAGACAGGCTATAAACGAGCAGTAATAAATGCAACAGAAAGATACAGTTGAATACTTTAGAGAACAGGCAGCAAGTAGCAGGAAAAGGCAAAGCAAGATGAAGTAACAGAGTAGTAGGAAGCAACACAAATTAGAAAAACGTTAAGAGGAGAAGTCGGTAAGCTAATGGAAGCTGTTAATGCCTGGATGCAGTGCGGAGGAGGGATGTTACATCGTGAAACGGAGCATCGTGTTGCCGGTCACAACAGCTCCTCAGAAGGCACAAGGAAATGTGAGGCAGAAACCGTTTTGGAACGGAACCGAATGGGTAGACATGATGAATTAGTTAACACTTCCAAGGAAATTATTCTCACTTCTTCCCCGGAGATTCCGAATGGACAAGTACATAACTTGAGTGCCGGACGATGCATTGACTTACCTACAGCTACAGGCTCTAATCATATTGTCAACAGCAGACTGGCACCTACTGAATTTACTTTCGATTTTTCGTTTGGGAATACGGCTGATGAAGCCAGAAGGGTGGGCACTAGACCTAAATTCAGTCAGAATATGCGTACATATGCCAGCGCAACTGAGAACATCAATAAATATAAAGGTACTGTTAATAATAATACTCAAACAAAATTTTCCAACAATGCAGCTGGAAAACGTAATAGGTGTTTGTTCAAGGACTTTATTGAAAGCGACTGTATATTTGATGGTAACAAGAACATAGGAAATAATAATAATAATAAATTTAAATGGAAAGGGACATTGAAAGATTTAATATATGAATTTGGTAAAAAGTTGAATGTTATTAATTCTATTAAATTAGACAATGCGTACTTATCACATTGCATCGAAGCTGGTATTGTGCCAATGGGTTTGCGATTCTTTAAAGTACCTATGGGTATTGAAATAACCAAAGATTGTGAAAATGAATTTAATAAGCTATTTGACAGCATTGGTATAGAATTTATGAAAAAATTGATCAAATTCAATGACACCAAATTATGTTGTATTTTGAATGAAGTTGATCAAATGAATGAGAACATTGTATCTGATATGCTGTTTATGAATTGGGAAAACTTATACAGTAGACAGTTTGAACTAGCGGAGAATAGAACATATCAAGCGTTTGAAAGGAAAAGTAAGAAATTAGCTAGAGATGCTGAACAGTACAAGATAGGGAGGGCATATATATGGAATAAATCAATTCATAATACTTTTGATAGGCAGGCATTTTATGATAGAGATTTAGTAGATAATGAAAATTTTCAACAGGTACGGACCAGACAAGACAACAAATGGTCAAAAAGCAATACATGGAGGAAAAAAGAGTACAGAACCAGTCACAACAGGTTCATGAAATAGGACAACATCCTTTATCTGAGGAAGACACTATTGAAACATCCCATGAGGGTGTTGTTAACAAGTACCTAAATTTTCAGATATTTAATTATACTAATACAGTATTAAGTAAGGCACATTTTAGCCTGCTATCCAAAGGAATGAAGTACATTCCAGTTTTTGGCTTTAGAATTGTAGACAGTATCTTTGAACTTAAAAAATATACTAGAAAGTTAAATTTAGTTATTATGTTCAAAGATAAGGTTTGTGAAAAGGACAGGCCGAATAACAGGTTGAAGAAAAAAAGTAGTTGTATGCCTGTTATGAATCAGGAGGTGTTAAGATATGAGAAATTGGTCACTCACGACCTGTATGCTATTAATAAACATAAGAAAAAACCTAGGAACAACCTCACAAAAGAGGAATTGAGTGTATTGGATAATTTAACCACTAGCAACAGCGTTAGAGTTATGAAACCCGATAAGGGGGGGTGGGGTCGTGGTATACGACAAAATGACTTATAATACCAAAATACACACAATTTTACATGAATCAGGGAATTATGAGATCATTTCTCAGAATGAGTTAAATATAGCATACAGGAGAATTGACCTATTCATAGAGGAATTTCTTTTGGATGATAGAATTACAGAAGAATTATATAACTTTTTCAGGGTGGATTTTCCCATTTTGGCCACTATGGTAGGCATCCCTAAAGTTCATAAAAATCTAATGGGACCCCCCTTTTAGACCCATAATATCAGGAAGTAAATCTAAAACATACCCTTTAGGGGTGGCCATAGATTATTTATTAAAACATGTTTACGATAATGTTGATCATTTGGTAAAAGATTTGTGGCAATTTTTGCGGAATTATCCCACATATTTGACGGATCAAGATCTAATATTTGCCTCTATAAATGTTATTGATCTATTCATGTGTATACCTAAGGAAGAGGGCCTGGAGGCCTTCTCCGATAGTATGCATATTTATAGCAAGTTATCTAGCGAAAGAATACAATTGGTTAGTGATCTTATGTCTATAGTTTTAGATAACAACTATATATACTATGAGGGAGAGATTTTCAGACAGATTAAGGGAGTAGCTATGGGGGCCGCTTGTGCCCCCATATACGCCAACCTTGTCATGTTAAACTGGGAAGAGGAGTGTATTTTTAAGAGTCAATTTTTAGTAAGATCAAATACTACTCACGCTTCCTTGATGACATTTATGTATTATGGGAAGGAAATCAGGAAACGTTTCACAAGTTTTTTGAATATCTGAATCAGAGTAATGATTATTTGAAATTCACTTCACACAGTAACAGCATAGGGGTACCATATTTAGATACATTAGTGTCGAGAACAGATAATGGGTTTCATTCCAAAATACATCGAAAAGAAACATTTACGAATTCCTATGTGGATTTTAATAGTTGCCACCCTATAAAGACCAAGAGAAATATTTACAAGGGTCAGTGTATTCGGGCTTTGAGAATGACCTCTTCTATTGAAGAATTGAAACAGGAAATAGAATTTATTACATTCTTGTTTGTAGATAGAGGTTATAATTTAGATGAATAAAATTAGTTTTGACCTTATCAATAGATGGGGAAATAGTATTGTCCCTTTATTAGGTGTTAAACACAAGGGTATACCAGAGACATCAGTAGTAGTGTCTGGTAATACAAATAATAAGGGGTACGACAAAGCATGCATTGTTGAATATGGTCCCTATAGTAACAAAATAAAATATATATTAAATAAATATTGGTACATTTTATTGTCTAAGGAGGAGATGACTGAAATTTTAGGCCCTAAACCCATATATGTGTATAAAATGGGACAAAATTTAAAAAGTTTATTAGAAAGGGGCAGTAAACAAGTAGCTTTAGAAAAAAAGTCACATACTAGTAGATGTGGGTTTTGTAACCAATGTAGTTACATTTTAGAAGACAATGAAATAAGATTAAATAGTTATAATAAGACCACAGTATATTTTAAAAAGGGAAATTGTAACACAAAATTTTTAGTGTATATTGCCAAATGCACAATATGTCCGTCATACTATATAGGTAAAACGGAACAAAACTTCAAGAAAAGAATATATTCACATATTTATTGTATAAGGAAGAGAGATGAAAAAAATGCTTTGGCAAGACACATTATTAACAAAGGTAGCGAACATCAGTTTAGGTTTGGTATATTAGAAGTGATAAAAAATAATCCTAGCGGGGGTAATATGAAGAATAAATTGGCATTTAAAGAAAGTTATTGGCAGATTTTTACTGATGCCACTACCCCTCCAGGACTTAATGATTTTATTTCAACTAAAACTATTTTAGAATATGTGTAAATTTATTATACATATAAATTTGGATGTTTTTATTTTATATATTTCTACACATATTTTGTAATATTAATTATCTGTAAATTATATGAGGAATAATGAGTAATTTTAGTATAATAGTTTTTGATGGTGATACCTCTTTAAAAGAGGCATAAATTTTGGCGCCAATTTTAAATATATAAGTGTTCAGGATTGGATGTATTATGTTCTGAAGAAGCCTACGATTTGTAGGTGAAAGCGCTTAACCTTGTTTGTGGAATAAAAGTTTATTCGTTTTATACAACTACAATTGTGGAATACAGTTTCTTCGTTTCCATTGGAAAACATTGTGACTGCTATTTTTGCTGCACCAGTGTCATCGTGATTTTCGGAGCACAGGCGTTTTAGCGTGTTGGATTGACGCTGTTGTGTTTTGAAATTAGAAAAACGTAAGCAGCTGAATAAAGTGTGTTTTTTTTTTTTTATAAGGTAAAAAAGGGAGAGAGTAGGAACAGGAGATAATTCAGGGTTAAGGGGACAAGGGGTTTGTCCTTCCCAGATGATCTTTGTATTAGGTAGAATGAGCTAAAGAAATGGGACTGGGAGGAGTGTCCCAGACCAAATTTACAGTAGGGGCGGGCAACTGCAAAAGCCACCAAGTTTAAGAACACAACAGCAATAGGGTAGAAGGGTGGGAGGAAAAAAAGTTTTAGCACAAATCAGAAAACAAAATTCTGCCACCAAATATATAAATAATTCAATCAAGCAAAAATAAAGACAGTGCAGAACTTTGAACAGTTAAAGTGCCAGAAATTATATTTATCAGCTCTATAATTCCAGATTGTTTGAGAAACACTCTGTCATATATATATATATATATATATATATATATATATATATATATATATATATATGTCTATATTCATATGTGTTTGCATGTATGTGTATGTATATATATATATATATATATATATCTATATATATATATCTATATATATGTATGTAAACATACACCCACACACACACATATATATATTTATACAATATATATTCACATATATGCACATGTATATGCTTAGATTCATGCAAGTGTATATATGTATATAGATATACCTATACAAGTATATAGATATATTCATATATATATGTATATGTATATATATATATATATATATATATATATATATATATATATAAATATGTGTGTGTGTGTATATATATCTATAT
The DNA here is from genome assembly GCF_019279795.1 of Protopterus annectens. Classification (NCBI taxonomy): domain Eukaryota; kingdom Metazoa; phylum Chordata; order Ceratodontiformes; family Protopteridae; genus Protopterus; species Protopterus annectens. The sequence goes on from NC_056744.1 coordinate 730,559,224, forward strand.
CTATATATATATATATATATATATATATATATATATCTATATATATATATATATATATATATATATATATATATATGTGTATATATATATATATATATATATATATATATATATATATGGTTCCCCTTCATATGATCGAATTTCTCTAAATTCGAAAGTCATAAACTTGAAACCAGACTCTCGAATTTAGTGAAACTTGTACATATGAAAGGGACAAAAAAAAATTAACACCTTTCAAATGTTTTTGCAGGGGGCCCCTACACCCCCCCTACTTAAATATACCTACTCCAAGATTGCACTATAGTGAAGGAAAGGGAAATCTCCCGTTTTGTGCTTATGCCAGACACTCTTCATAAGAAATGCCAGCAACAACCTGCTCACTTGTCTGCAGGACATCAGAAGCAGATGGAAGGAATACTTCCAGCACCTTCTGAATGAAGAAAACCCCACAAAAGCTGTACTGCCCCAGACATGGCCTACAATTGGAGAAGAGGAAGAGCCCACCATAGAAGTAGTAAGGACAGCATGAAGGAAAATGAAGTTAGGGAAAGCTTCAGACTCAGATAGGCCACAGCAGATATGATAAAGATGTTGGGTGAGACCGGGAGAAATTACTTTTGATGGTATAGCAGTATGGAGAGAAGGTATATTCTAGATGACTGGAGAATAAGCATACTAGTGCCAGTGTTCAAGAACAAAGGAGACATTCACAACTGTTGGTAGTACGGAGACATCAAACTCCTGTCACATTGCATGAAAGCTCTGGATAGGATGATTGGTAAACAAATATGCAGCATAGTAGAAGGGAAGATGAGAGATGAGCAGTTCAGATTCAGCTCAGGATGCAGCACAACTGACACAATGTTTGCAGTGAAACAGATACTTGAGAAGAAGCTAGAAATGAGGAAAGAGTCCAACTGGCTTTCCTAGACCTGTAAGAAGTATATGACAGGGTCCCAAGAAAGCGGATTTGGGCAGTCCTGCAGTGGTTGGAAGTCCCAAAAACATTGGTAGAATTAGTGCAAGCTATATACAAGGACCCAATCCAATGACTCCAGTACAAACAGTGTTTCTTTGGTCTCACAGAGGGGTTCCTCTTACGAGTGGGTGAGCATCAGGGTTCAGCTCTGAGTCCACTGCTGTTCATACACATGATGGACGACATTTGCAAACTGGTTAGGGGGGAGAGATCAAGAAAGTTGCTTATACAGACAATGTGGCATTACAGGCAGACTCTGAGCAAGAACTTCAGCAAAGGATAGGGGAGTGGAATTAAAAACTAAAGGCACATGGGATGAAAATGAGTACAGATTAGACCGTTATAATGGCAGCAAGTGGGGGAAGTCAGAAGAAGTTGTGAACTGAGATATAAGGGAAAATAGTGGAGCAGATTAACAGCGTCAGTTATCTGGGAGGGGTGGTTGAGGAGAAGGGATGACCAAACGAGGCAGTACAAGCTAGAATCAGAGAAGCTGCAGCCAACTGGCACAGAGTGCTAGGTGTAGTGTTTTACAGAAGAATGCCAAATAAACTGAAAAGTAAGGTGTACAAAACAGTGGTGAAACCCATACAAAAAGCTGGACAGTAAAGGCACAGCAATTGAGGAAGTTAGATGTGATGGAGATGAAGTGCCTGAAATGGGTAATAGTATGCACACTGTGGGACAGACGAAGAAATGAGGACATATATGCAGAAGCCAAAGTAGCTTCAGTTGCTGAAAAGGTCAAAGCGAACAGATTACGATAGTTTGGGCATATGTACAGAAAAGCAGAAGACATTGCGGTGAAGAAGGTTTGGGGCAGACAGGAAGGAGGGAAAAGGAAACAAGGGTATCTGGCAAAGAGGTGTATGGATTTTGAGAGAGAAGACCTAATAGAGTAAGGCATGATTGTCAAAGAAGGTAGGAGAGTGGCACTGAGTAGAAAGAGACGGTGACCATTGACACCCCAACCCCATATAGAAAATGGGGAAAAAGGTGACGATGATGATATGCATATATATATATATGTGTGTGTGTGTGTGTTTGTGTGTATATCCACAAAAATGTAAAACTCAGAACCAAGCAAAATAAAAAAATGGAAGCAGTACAGACCCACATCAGAATTAGAGTCATTGTGTTTTATTGTAAAATACTAAAAACAACTAAGCACTTTCACCCAAGAAATTAAGTACACCCTTTAAATAGTAACTGTAAAAAAAAAAAAAAAAAAACTGAAACAATATCACTGACATCATCACACGTGGACAACTAAAAACTAAACCATATAAACATCTAAAACCCATATACGCATACCGGTACAGTAAACTCTTAGTTAACCGGAACTCAAGCAACCATAAAAAAAAAAAAAATCAAAGAAATACAAAGCAATTTTCATGTGTTGCACTTTGTCTCCCCCCCCCCCCCTGCAGAAACAAACCTTATATTTTTAGAGTTTTAGAGTTTTGAAAGGGAAGATAGGGATAAATTCCCTGTCTCCCCAACGTGAGAACAAGTCAAACCAAACAAATAGTATAGGGTACAGTATTAGTTGGGCCTATTTTTAATAGGAACTCTCAAGCAGCAAGAAACTACAGATATCCAGCATCTACCAATCCCCATGGGTGCCAGTTAACCAAGAGTTTACTGTGCAACGATCCATAAACAATCCCTCCTTTGAACATAAGTTAGTACCAAATGAAAGCAACAAAAAACATTGTTAAAACAAATACATATATTACAGGATTACATATTAATAGCATGTTGCTTTAATACACTGATTGAAATAGAATCAGTCATTCCCGGTTGTTTACATGTGTTTATTCTCAACTGCTAATCTAATTCTTTAAATTCTAAATGGTTTTTGCAATTGCCACCTCTTTCAGGGAGCTTCAGTCTGTCAATAATAAAAAAGTATATATCTTGAATTGGATGCACTCAAGAGAATGCCCATATAAACCATTTGTAGATTTTTTTTATTATGCCGTATATGTTGCTGTTGTTGCGTCTTTCGACTTTTCCCGGGTATATATAGTTATAAATACTGCCACGCAATCTCCTTTTAGTTTTGCCCACATTGTATGCTAGACAAGTAATGCAAGGCACTAGATAAACCACCCTATTAGTGTTGCAATTCAAGCAACCAGGGCAACCGATTGTCCCATCATAGCCATCTATACTTACATATAGGCCATCATTAATAAATTGACAGTATCTACAAGATTCATATTTATTCATGCCTGTGATAGAACTTTATTTAATTTGTACATCCCCATCTTTAATGCTCTGCAGCAGGAATTTTAAACTTTTACCTTTGTTATAAACAGTCTGTTGTCTCTCAAAACCTCTGCTTCAGGTCTTGTCATGATAAAATGACAATTATGATTCAAAATATTATTAACTGGGGATGAAACTTGGATGAAAGGTGTAACCACTGATGATCTTTTCTGTTGATATTCAAGTCCCATATTTATGTTGATGTTATTGGATGTAATAGCAGTGGGGTCACCCCCCAAAATGAGGCAAAACTTAGTCATTCTTGCCCATAGTATTTCTTCTTTTATACCATGCAGTACATCAACAGGATAACTTCTAAAAGTAAACACAGAAATCAAAGAATCTAATTTATTTTACCAAAATGTTGGCATCGTTAATAATCCTGACTAACCGGACCATTTATCCTTTCACTATATTTCTCTTCTAGAAAAATGGCTGACAACTATCATAATGTAGGTGAGAATTAGAGAAAGTTTCCTTGCAATAAACTGCAGAAGTAAAACATATTTTAGAAATGTCTTAATATAACATGACATCTAACTAATCAATTTTCATCAAATCATAATGAAATGTAAACTTTAAGAATTCAGTATTTTTATAATAATCAATACATTTTAAAAGCTGGTCAGCTCCACAGTTCCAAATGATAAAAATATCATCCAGAAATCTATAGCAAACTTGATTGAATTTAAGAAACTCAGAAGTGACGACATAATTTTTCTTCTAGCATGCTAGTACTAGGTTTGCATAAATAGGTTCTCATGAAGTCCCCATAGCTATACTGGAATTCTGATGAAAATATTCACGTTTGAATTAAACAAAATTGTTTTTCAATACCATATCCATAATGTCACCGATAATCATAATCTTGTCATGATCATAAGATGAAAACGTATTCATTATATCTATAAAGTACTCCAAACCTGTATTATGTGGTATAACAGAAAAAAGGTTGATAACATCATTTGTCACAAACAGGCTCTTGTCACTAAATGGGACACTGTTAAAGTTCTGCAAAAAAATGCCAGGAATCACGTAACGCATTAGAAAACCTGCTCAGTAACTCCTTATTCTTGTCAACATAAATTGCTAAAGGTTAATTTTTAGAGCTTCCTGCTGCCACGAAGGGCCTTGTGTATATATGTGTGTGTATATATACACAGGCCTGTGTTTACTCATTGAACAGTACATTCCTTGAACAGCTATTCATTGACAGTGTAGCATCGAATGTCTGTTTTAATGAACAGACATATCATCATAAATAATGTCATCGAGCATTCATAGTTGGTCTACAGAAAACAGCACATAATACGTATTTGTGGGTCTTTGTTTACTCATCGAATGGTAACATCATCGAACGGCATATGTTATCGAACAAGCTGTTCATTGAGCCATTCTGACTAAGATTGCATTATGGTAGGCATAGGGAAATTTGGCCTTTCCCCACTGTAGTGCGATCTCGAAGTTTGTGTATATAATTAGCGAGGGGTGTGGGGGGCACAACACCCCATGTGAGGTGGGTTCAGTGAATGTCATTTACCATGTAATGCCATTCGACGATGTTTACCATTTGATGGGTAAACATAGACCTATTTGATTAAACTGTTGAATTTTATAGTCAACATATTAACAGCAACTATATATTAATAATATTGCTATGTTTAATATGAAAAAAATTTCTTAAAATCATGACATCCATTTGAAAGCTTATGTATTTACATGTTCTGCATTTTATGTAGGAAAAATGGAAAGGCAACTAAAATTAAGAATGTGTATACAATTTATCCATTAAGAAAAAGTACCAAAAATACTTTATATAAGCATTCAAATGGATGTCATGATATTTAAGAAAGTCTTTATATTTTATATGAAGAAAATGATGGAGAGAGCTGGCTTATAGGAAACCAAATTAGAATCAAGGGAGTAATTTTGGCAACTAAAATGGAATGCTACCTCCCCACCTGGTCTTAATGGCAAGATATCCTTAAATAGTGTTTTAACACTAAGGGCTAATAGGATATGATTGCTATTAGTGTTTTTTTTAACATTCTTATACTTAATGTTCTCTGCACTTCTGTAAAATATATATTTATTATATAAATTAAGGTTCTATTTATTAATATACACTTTTTATATCTTATAAGATATTTGCAATTGATTAGCTTATTTTTTTTGTTTTTTTTTTTTTTTAAAGAAATTTTAAGATATGCAGCAATGTTAATTGAATAATTCATGTACTTAATTATAGAGGTATGATTATTGGTTGTGATGTGCAGACGTTATTTTTGGGGATTTTATTTAAATATGTACTTGTTACATAAAGGCAGATTCTGATGACATTCCTATTGAATGAAAATGGTCTATCTCTTCTTAAAGTATTAAAGTTTTGTTATACTATTCAGTTGTTTGGGTTACGTTTAGTGCAATTCCAGCACATAATTTGCTTCTTTGTTTCTGTAAACACTTTGTTGGACATTTTATTTTCTGTGGTTCAATATTTTGTAGTTATTTTTGCTTTTTATGTTACCTTTTTGTGGGCATAAATACATATTATTAAAGTTGAACATGTTTTTTGTTTGGCTGTCTCACCAGCCAGGTTCAGGCTTTGTCTTATTTGGGCTGCATATTTTTCAAGCTTCTGTACATTTCTTTATCTGCCCACTTCATGGTTGCTTTCTCAGTCAGTGCCATAGGTATCGGTCTAAATCTCCACGTCAACCTTGATTCAAGGTTGAATGTTGAGCTTGAGGACTAGTATTGTTTGTCAACTCCTAACATGATGGGGTTGAGTTTGAGATCAGTCTCTGTTGGTCTTCTGATCTTGAACTGTAATACCTTGCTAACTTTTTGAGGCACTTCTCAACACCAGGTTCTGCTCTCTGAGTTCAAAGTTGTAACATGGTGTTGTAACTAAAGGGCTGAATTCTCAAACTTGACTTGACAGAGGTAGCTCTGATTGACTGTGATATAAATAGGACATGCTGGAGGGATAGCTATGTATCCCAGAGACTACCCCTTTTTTGGAACATACTCCCTATCCATGTGAAGCAGAGTTCTTCCCTTATCCAATTCACATGTAACTTGGGCAGTTGGATGGGGTACAGGAAGTTTTCCCTATTTTGGCACTCATATGTCTAATGAATACAGGCAGCCTGTAAAATGCTTCATCTCCCAAGCTCCTGCTTACACTTATCAAGGGTACTAAAACTTGTCAGAGATTTGGGATACATAGCTAAGATTAAAAAGGTCATAGTGGATATTAGTCTAGTACACATCTATGAACTACTAAGGTTGGATTAAATGATACTGATAGCTCAGCCTGGAGCTTATATTGAGTCTGTTGACTTGAGTTCTCCATTCGGAGTAGACTGTTTTTTAATCCCAGTGTTTTTGAATGGGTTCACCTCAAGATTTGTGCTGGCTTGTTTCAGGGAAGTTATAAGGCTTTTTCCACCTATGCCGTGACATAAGAATCCTGCACAAGAGTTGCATTTGGGATATCATTTTTGGAAGCTCCAACTGTAATCCCATTTCACTGTAGGTCTAATTGAGACCAGAAACTAGACAGAACCTAGTATCTTGACTTTAACTTCCTCATTTTATGCATAGGAAATGGAATTTAAATTGGTATGTATGCTACCATTTGTACATGACTAGCATAGTGGTATTGTAACATCCTGTGTAAGACCTTCCACCCCTCTTGTTTTCTCTGCAGACAGAACTGAGTTATCTTCAAATTGCCCTTTTTTCATACTTGATGAACTTTTTGCTATTGTAACTATGTAAGGGAGTCCTTCAAACCTCCTCAGCAGATTGAGCAGCCTTATCTACTAGTTTAGGTTACCTTTTAGTTGAAACTGTTACGATGTCATAGTACCAACTTGTACATGGTCTTGCAACCTTCTTTCCTTTTCTGACTGGAGCTGGAATTTATCTTTGAATCTGGTAGCAGCTAATATAACACTTCTACCTTCTTCATACTGCAGGTGGGACTCTGATATTAATTTGTTTGCATTTTCAGCTAAAGCTACTTATAGATGCTATATGATGCTTATGGTTGCACTGGATTTCACTGACATTACTTTTGGGTTTAATTATCTGGATCCACACTTTATCATCTTTTGAGCATGTATTCATTTCTTTTAACCCCTTTATTGAATTATCCTTTGTGACAAAGGCAAACTTACACATATATAAATGTAATAGAACCATATTAACAAGTTCACATGTACACATATTATGTATCATATATATTGTTATATCCTATAATCTAGGCAACATTACATAAATTTATTCAGTTCCTGCCTTCTCTTAAACCTTACTCCTCCTCTAAAACATTTTCCTGCATGTATTGTTCCCACATTTTCTTTTTTCTGTGTAATTTACTGCAACACGTTTCTAAAGATTCTACTTCCTGTTCTTTTATCTCTGTTACAATATTCACTACTTCAGGTATACTTGGTTTGTATTTTGATTTCTATTTTATAATAATTGTTTTGTTTTTTTTAACAGCCACCAAAATTAAACTTAACAAGACCTATGTCTGGGCAATTTAAATCCTGTATCCCAACTCAAAAAAATAATTTCCTTAGTTATGCTCATTTGCTTTCCCAGTATTCCCAATGGAGTACTCTGTGGAGAATTTTTAAAGTCTGCCAGCTCATTACACTCCCAAAACATATATTCCCAGTTACTTCTTTCTTTCCCATCATACCTCCTACATTTGCCATCTACCTGAGGAAAAATTCTTTGGAATCTGCTTGGGGTATAAAAGTATCTATGCAAACACTTCTAGGCAAAAATCTTAAATCTTCTAGACTTTGTTGCATATCTGGGAGCCATATATATGTCCTCCCATTTTTTTCTTTGTGAATTGCATATCTAACCTCTTTCCAGTCTTTTCTGATCTCTTCTGATTGATGTCTGTAAATATCTTGCAATACTCTGTGTCCTACTAATTGACCCTTTTTAACAGCAGCTTCTGTTCTTGATTCAGTTAAAAACTCAACCAGTGCAAATCTTTCATTTAGGTTTCCCCTATACCTTTTTCTTTGCCTATACTCTGATATCAGTTCCTGATAGGAAGGCAATCACTAGCCTGCAATCCAAATATCTTCTTGGCCTCTTCCCAGTCTGTTACCTTTCCTTCTCTTATTATTTGCTCCCAGTCCCTTGGTTCCTTTACCAGCTTCCTCTGGTAAATTCCAGCCCCCTATTGTCTGTTCTTTGTACCCCTAATTGCATTCATCCCTATCCGTAGAAGCTCCTTTTTCTATTCCTATGTTGGCTTAGTTCTTAGGGTCTATTTTAGTTTGTTGCGATGCAATTGCAGTGAACACTGAATCATCCACCCTCATTCAGCAAAAATTGCGATTCATTGAATTTACCCAGGGCAAGTAAATACTTGCCCTACGCAAATAGAATATCCAATGTGGGGGGCTATTCCCCCCCACAACCCCCTAACTATATATACCAACTCTGAGATCGCACTACAGTGGAGAAAAGGGCAAAATTGTGCTGTAGGGCATTTGATCTCTGTCTAGTGCTGATAAAGTGATATTAATTGTTGTTAATATACTATTTAGTTTTAACATCATAACTTTCATATTTCTCTAATTAGCTCAGCAAACAAGTAACATAAAAGGGATTTTTTAGTCTTGCATGAAATTTCAAAGATGACCAAAGAAAATGTTTGGCAATATGTGTGCCACTTGAGCAATTATTGTGATACTGTAAATTGTTTACAAACTATTACAAAATGAATATTTACTGTATTTATTATGACTTATCAAATCCATTTTGCATATAATCTAAAGAACACTTCCACAGCAATGATTTCTTTTTGCTCAACAGTTTGCAATTTACATTAATTTAATAACCCTTATTGTTGTAGCCGTATGAATATTTCTTTGAAATGTGAGGGCATAACTTGATTTTCTCAAAAAGCTCAGGATGCAGTAATGGAAGTTGCAGTACATCTCTCTGACACTCCATTCAAGTGAATAAGTTAAATCATGATCCTGACACCAGAAACTTGTACAAGTTAAGTTAGGCCCTCTTGGAGAATGCCAAATGTTTTCTGGGCAGTTGATGCAGACAGTAAGCTTGCAGGCATTTGTAAATGTGGTCAGCCAGAGGCCCTTTGTATTGGAGTTGACATGAGATAAGTAAATGCCAATTAGACTTGGCCCCGGAACTGATCCGTGAGAAGCATAACTGATGACAAGTATGTTGGAAGGTAGTGTGCAACCATGTCTAACAGACTGGGTTTTGTCAGTGAGCCAGCTGCCAGTCCAGTGGATTATATTGGTGTTTATCTTTAGTTTGTCCAGTTTATCAATGTTGCTGGAATGCAGCATTAAAAGCTGTGATAAATGAAGGTAAGCCCTGTCATCATCAACCCCCTTTATCCTATTTTCTACATGGGGTCAGGGAGTTGTCAACTGTCAGCATCTCTCTATTCAGTGCCACTCTCTTGCCGCCTTAGACAGTCATGTCTGACTGTAGCAGGTCTTCAGTTACACAAGCCATCCACCTCTATGCTGAATGCCCTTGTTTTCTCTTGTCTTATTCCTCTCTGTAAGAAATCTTCTTTTTCATTTTTTTTCCCTCAGCTCACGCCAAACATTTATTTGCTAAAGGAAGACTTTTCATTACATTCACAGTCTTCTCTTATTTTTAAAAAGCCCACATCCTTACACCAGAAGCTTATTTTTTTTTTAATTTTTATTACAACAAGGTGCATCTTTATTAAATTATCACTTATGAGACAGGCAGTCATACATTTATATAAATGAAAACAAACCATATTGACACAGTCTCAGCTGCATGTATTTAACATCACAGACTGTACTGACACAATTTTAGTTGCAAATATTATACATCACTTATAATCTACTCAAGCATTGTCAGTCAAACATTACATAGCTCATTCTAATCCTGCCTTTTAAACCTCATTCCTTCCCTGTATGTATTGTTCCCACAGTTTCCATTTTTTTCCTATGTAATTTGCTTCTACCCTTTTCTAAAGATCCCAATCCCAGTTGTTTTGTCTCTTACTATATTTAGTACTTCTAATACAGTTGGTTTAGACTTTGATTTCCATTTTCTAGTAATTGCTTTTTTGACAGCCACCATAATTAGACTCAGGAAAGCCTTACTATGTCTAGGCAAGTCCGATTCTGTATCATAGCTCAGAAAAATAATTTCCATACTTACTTTTCCCAATTTAATGTCCCTATTTATACCAGTTTGCTCACCCAGTATCTCTGACAGAGCAGTCTGCAAGGAATCGTTAAAGTCTGCCAACTCATTACACTCCAAGAAAATATGTTCACAATTACCTCTTTCTTCCCTTCCCTCATCCCACCTCCATCATTTGCTACCTATGTGAGGAAAAATTATTTGGAGTCTACTTAGGGGTATAAAAATACCTGTGTAAACATTTCCAATCAAAAATCCTAAATTTTCTAGATTTTGTTGCATATTATGGAGACAAACATATGTCCCCCCATTGTTTATTTGTGAAATGCTGATCTAGTCTGTCTTCCCAAACCTTTCTGTGTGGAAGATTTTCAGTCCATATATTTCTAGTTAATCACTGTATATTAATCAGATCAGACAATAGTAGTAGAAGTAGCGAACGTAAACTCGTCAAGTCAAAAAGTAATAATAGAAAATATATAATTCTACAGCATTACTAAGTGTTTGAAAGTAATCCAAGCAAGGCAGGCAGTCTGTTTCCAGTCGAAAATCCTTTATTAAGTATACAGACAAGCGATCCAAGTAAAAAAAAAAAATAACAGAGTAATAGTTTTTGTTTTTTTATTTTTGTTTTTGTTTTACTTGGATCGCTTGTCTGCGTACTCAACAAAGGATTTTCGACCGGAAACAGGCTGCCTACCCCGCCCGGACCACCTCCGAACACCTAGTAATTCTGTACAATATTTCAAATTATATATATTTTTTTTTTTTTTGACTTGACAAGTTCATGCTCACCACCCCCACCACCACTATCTGACCCGACCAATTTCCAGTGATTAACCAGACACATATGGACTAAAAACCTCCACACAGAGAAGTTTCTTGCACTGTTTTGTTTTTGGACCCACTATACTTGTTTAGCAGGTTGTTTGAGACTTCGGGGATGCCATGGAGATTACTTGTATTTTAATTATAATTTAAAACAGTGTAAGAAACTTCTCTGTGTGGAAGATTTTCAGTCCATATATTTCCAGTTAATCACTGTACACTAATCCGATCAGACAATAGCAGCAGAAGTAGCGAACGCAAACTCGTCAAGTCAAAAAGTAATAATAGAAAATATATAATTCTACAGCATTACCAAGCACTCGAAAGCAATCCAAGCAAGGCAGGCAGTCTGTTTCCAGTCGAAAATCCCCCACCAAGTACACAGACAAGCGATCCAAGTAAAACAAAAATAGAGTAATAATTTCCTCACAAGCTTTCTAAATATATAAATATACTTTTTATCAGGCATGGGAGTGGTTTATTGTGCTGTAAAACAAAGTGTTATTGGTACACATGTTAAATTCACATCCCTTCCCCCATCAGTGTGAGATTCGAGCTGGTCCTGCCCTACCTAGTAGCTGTCATAATAATATATAGCCCTAATGTACTTTAATGGTACATCTTATTTAACCAAATTATTAAGTCTGTGATTTTATACAAGGCAATATACTACATGGCTGGAAATATATCAACCTTAGTTCATTTTGCGATCAAAAATTATATATAAATATACACATATACATTTTGCATGTAAAAATCAGTTTCTATTTTCATAACCTATTGTTAACAAAGATCACTTTCATCCTTCTAGACTTCTTCAGGTCTGTGTACAAGAACCCTAAAAACCTATATAATTGTATAATTAGTTAGTATTGTTATTACCATCATTTTGAATAAAGTGGAAAAAAGAGAACCAGAAAAAAAATAAAAAATATATGTATGATGATGGAAACAAAATATACACTTAAATTTCAAATGATTTAAAATGGTATTTAAAACCAATTTGTAGAAAAAAATAAAATAAAATAACAATTAATCATGTAAACAATGTGGCAATTTTCTAAGTTTCAGTGCACTTTTAATTGTACAGTAGTAGTTTAGTCCAGGCTTTCTAAAAGAGTTCAGCTTTAATTGCCACATGAGTTCCTGTTTCTCCAGAATATTCCGGATGTCTCCTTCAAGATCACCCATGTCTATGTGATCCAGGATCTGGAACTTAAAACCTGTGTGTCTTTTATGAAGAGGAAGGTGTTTGGCTAGTGCATTATTTTTACATCCAGAGCGGATTTCTGACAGATGACATGAAATCCTTCGCTTGAGTTTATTTACAGTCTTGCCCACATAGAATGCATCACATTCATTGCACTGTGCCCTGTAAATTACTTTTTTAGTGTTACAGTCACCCCCTGCACTGGTTTTAATGATCTTCTTTAAATAAGGGCAATAAAAACTATCACCTTGCTGTATAAATATACAAAATGTACAATTAGTTTCACATCTTTTAGTGCTTTTCTCACATGGTCTAGGTTTAAATTCAGCAAAACTTCTAATATTCCTGGCCTTCCTATAAACAAATGATGGGGCTTCACCTAAGATGTTAATCAGAAATACTGTACTTATTTCCTTGTTTCACTTGAAAGAAAGTTACTGTTTGTCGTTTTTGCATTTAAGTTACCTGTAACACATTGCACTTAAGTTACCTGGCACTTGCTCACTAAAGCAATTATATAAGTCAGCACTAAAAATTAAAAGCACTACACCCTCACTCCCCACTGGCCCTTGTTTTCAATTAAGGAATTCCCAATATTATTCTAGCATGTCCAAAGGTCAGTTGTCAATCTCCTCTCTGGTCCAGCTGGTGAATCTGGGAATCTTGAGGCAGTGTTACAACTGCCTCATGTACACAGACAACCCTCTCCTCCTCCCAACAAATTCCAACACATGTGAGAGATGCAACCATATAGCCAAACTGGAGGCTAAGCTCTCTCAACTCAGTACTGGCATAACCAGTCAGGAGGAGAAGGAAACCACACTCACTACAATTCCAGTATCATATAGACCTACCACGACAGCAAACCAAACACATAATCACACAAAAACATACTCGGAGGCTCTAAATAAAGATCTGCCTAAGCAGAAGAGACCTCCAAAGCAGACACCCAAGCAACCGCTACCCCAAAACAAAACACGTGCAACACATATCTCACAAAGCCAGTGTGCCGAACAGTCACAGCCCTTAAGACTAAACAACACACCTGATACACTTGTAATAGGTGACTCTATCGTCAGGCACACTGACGTCCCGCTCACCAGGCTGAACAAGGAGAGGGTCATGGTGAGCAGCCTGTCGGGCGCTAGGATCCGCCACATAACACAAGCACTCAGGTCACTCCAAGGCAAGTACAAATATGACTCAGTCATTGTCCATGCTGGTGTGAATGACCTGAGACGTACCTCCCTGGACTACATGAAAAGAGACATAAAGGAGCTCTCTGAGCATGTAGCCCAGGCCGGTATGACCCTGACCTCGAGTAGCGTCTTACCCTCACCAAGAATGATGCCACAATATGAAGACAAGATGATCAATTTCAACAATTGGCTTAAGTACTGGTGTCATTCAAAGGGGATCCAATGCCTGTAAGCTTGGGATGATATGCTCGACAAGCCATGATACTTCGCTAGGGACGGCTTGCACCTATCACACCTGGGCTTTCGGATATTGGCAAAGGCTCTTGCTACCCCCATAGTGCCTTTTTTAGGCAAGGCTCAAAAGACAAACCCACCTCCATAGGTATCACAAGGGATAAGAAACTAAGATGCTACTCAATGCCAGAAGTCTAAACCTCAAGATGCATGCACTCAAAACTCTCCTTAGCATGGAGAACATCGATATCTGTGCAGTAACAGAAACCTGGTTCAGGGCTCCCGAGAGCACCCCAGCACTACCAGATTATACCTCATACCATGCTTTTCGGCCCCAAAACTTGAACCGAACCACAAAAGTAGGGGGAGTATCGATATTCATCAAAGATACCCACACCTCCAGGTTGGTGGCAAAGCACGAAGCATCAGAGACTATCCATGTGCAACTAACAGTGGGTAAAACTGCCTTCCATTTTATAGCCTGCTACAGACCACCCTCCCAAGCCCAGGAACCCCACTCGGCCTTCCTGAGAACACTGGAAAATATGAAGGTCTCTCCAAACACCATTATATTGGGCGACTTCAACTACTCAAACATAGACTGGGAGCATTACTCTAGCTCCAACACCTTAGCCCAAAGGTTCCTAGAATTTATAAACTCAAATGCTATGGAACAACTTGTTACCACTCCCACAAGAGGGGAAAACATACTGGACCTGATCATCACCAACATGGGGACTCTATGCTCCAGACCAGAAGTGTATCCCTCACTGGTAAGATCAGACCATAAACTAATCTCACTGGATATTCACATCCCGACCCCACCCCCTGCCCAGAAAACCACAGTGAAAAACTTCTCTAAAGCAAATTTCACACTCCTCAAAACCGAGGTGGAATCCTTCAAAGCCCCCGGGCCTGTGGAAAATAGGGCCCAGATTGCAGAATCCTTTATAAACGCATTCTATGAACACCTTCAGGAATGCATGGATCATGCGATCCCAAATAAAACCAAGACCCAATCCTCCAAAGGCATACGTCCTGTCTGGTGGACCCCAGCCATAAACAAACTATACAATAGAAGGAGGAAGCTACTAAGCTACTAAATGATGGAGCAAAATCCCAAAAAGGGAAGGCATCACTGATCAGTATTAGCCAAAAACTACTGGCACTCATAAAATTGTCTAAGGCCAGCTTCGAGAGAAAAATTGCACAGGACACTAAGGATAATCACAAGGCTTACTTTAGTTATGTTAGGAACCTGGGTGGTAATTCCCAGATATGCTCATAATTAGTCCAAAATGACAAAAAATACACTGAACCCACAGACATTGCCAACATCCTAGCTGACAGGTTCAGCGCAAACTCCCCCCCCCCCATCAAAAGGGCAAATATCTATCCCAGCAGAGTGCTGCCCCCCCTGACATCTCAGATGCTCAGGTAAGAGCCGCCCTCTCCAAAGCAAAAAACACAGCATCAATGGGACCAGACGGTGTCCCGGGCTGCGTCCTACATGAACTCCAAGAAGAGCTAAACCCAAACATAAAACTACTGTTCAATCTCAGCCTTACTACAGGATATGTGCCCAAAGAGTGGCGTACCGCAACTGTGGCCCCTCTCCATAAAGGTGGTGCCTCAACGGATCCTGGAAACTATCGCCCCATAAGCCTGACTAGCTTGGTCTGCAAAGCTATGGAAAGGATCATCATGGACCTCATAAATAAAGATATTGGGGACCTACAGACACTGGATCCTACCCAGTTGGGCTTTGTTAAGGGCAGATCCTGCCTCTTAAACCTGGTTGATTTCTTTGAAACAGTCACCAAGGCCATTGACGAGGGGAAGGTGGTCCACTCAGCCTACCTGGACCTCGCAAAAGCCTTCGATACAATACCCCACTCGGGCATTATAGATAAGCTCACCAGCTTAAATATAAACCCCTATGTCACTAGATGGATTGCAAACTGGCTCATGGATAGAACCCACATGGTTAGAATTGCTGGAGCCATGTCAGACTCCAAACCAGTTACAAGTGGTGTCCCACAAGGCTCAGTCCTGGGACCTCTCTTGTTCGGTATATATTTCTCGGAGGTACAGGCCAACACGGAAGGACTGTGGCTGACCAAGTTCACAGATGACTGCAAACTGGGCGCCATAATCGACTCTCCAGCTGACACAAGCATCCTCCAAAACGGGCTCATAGAAACAGACAACTGGTGCCAGAGCCATGGCCTCAAGCTAAATGCCAAAAAAAGTATAGTCATCCCCTTTGGCAAAAACAAAGTGCCCACAAATTACCACATAGGTGGTAATCCATTAAGTACAGAAGAAGTAATTAGGGACCTGGGGACCCAAGTTGATAGCAATCTCTCATTTGACAACCACGTGGCCAAAGTGGTTAGAAAAACATTTTATATAGCCCACCTAATCTTGAAGGGATTCACATCTAGATCAGGGAAGGTCATTGTGCCTCTTTACTCATCCTTCATCAGGCCCATAATTGAGTACAATGCCCCTTTTGGGATGTACCTTACCAGACACCTGCAGCAACTGGAAAGACCCCAAAAGTACCTCACCAAGAGGATCAAAGGGCTCAAACAGATGCCATAGAAACTCCAACTCTACTCAGTGGCATACTGCCTGTTCAGAGGCGATCTGTGCCTGATATATAAAGCCATGTCCAACCTGGAATTAATGGACATGCTGCATCTCAGAAAATCCAAATCCCATCGAGCTACGCGCTCGAGAGACTTGAACCTCAGCACTGAAATAAATAGTACATGCTGGAGGGACAGATTCATAACCCAGAGGCGCTCCCTTCACTCTGGAATAAAATCCCAGTCCAGGTTAGGCAGAGTCCCTCATTGACTCTCTTCAAGAGGAATCTTGATGAGTGGATGGGAGATCGTAGGTTTACCCCGGGTATCACTTCTGTGTCACTGTTAGACAGAGGCACAGTATACTAACCTCGAAAAAGGGCATAGCAAAAGAAATTTAAAATGGGTGGCGAAAGCCAAACACATTCCGGCTAGGCTTATAAATGCCCTAGGGCAGATAGCCTAGTATGAACCTATGAACCTATGAAAAGGGTTTCCTGTGACAATGTCCCAGTTTTCTTCAATAATATTTTTGATTCTCTGATAATCTAAAGTGTATGTCAGGATGCAGTTATTTTTGCATTTGTTATTCTCTGTGGGATTACTTAACATTTTTCTACAGGGGAGGTTGAGTGAAGGTGCTTCAGTCCTTTTTAGTTCTATAATGGTTTCCAGGATGTTTTTTAACATCTGACTTTCATAGCCTCTCACTAGAAAATCATTCTCTAAGTTGTTCAGGTTTCTCAAAAATGGTTCCATCTCTGTGGTAATTCAAGCTAATCTATAGCCTTGGGATTTCACTACATTATACTTGTTTTTTGTAGGATGTAGACTTTTACTGTGGAGTAATAAGTTAACCCTCGTTGGTTTTCTGAATAGATCAGTGGTGATTCTGTTATTGTTGATGTCCTTGGAAATCTGCATATCTAAGAAAGTGGTTGAAGTACAGTTATGGGAAGAGGTAAACTTCAGGAAGGGGGTTGTTTGATTGAGGTAAGTGATAAAATCTCCAAGCTGCAAGGTGTCACCTTCCCACACAATAAAGACATTGTCAATAAAACGTAAATAGCATGTGATATGCTGCATGTAGTCTGTGTTGTTTAACACAAAGTCCTCCTTCCATTTGCCCAGGGCTATGTTAGCTATGCTGGGAGCCATGGCAGCCCCCATTGCTATACCAGTTTTTTGTTTGTAGTGTTTGCCATTGAAAGTAAAGAAATTGAAGTCCAGTACAAGATTAATGAGCTTGCTTAACTTTTGCAGTTGTGCCTGTGTACCCTGATTATGTTTCTTAAAAGACTCCATAGCTGCTGTTATACAGTAATTGTGATGGAGCACTGTGTACAAGGATTCCACATCAATAGTTACCAAAATACTGTCAGCTTCCACTGTAATGTTTTTTATTTTCTTCAAAAAATCCATTGAATCTCTTATGTATGACTTATTCTTTTCTGCTAGAGGTTTCAGCAAGTAATCAAGGTAAATGACTGTGGCTTCAGTAAGGGAACCTCCACTTACTACCACCGGTCTATAAGGTGGGTCTTCTCTGTTCTTGTGTGGCTTTGGTATTCCAAAAAAGTAAGGTAAACGTGGGCATGGGCTCCATAAATAATTATAAAGATTTTCACTGATTAGTTTTTCTTCCCATAATGTGGTGAGATTAGTGTTCCATAAATCATATGCTCTTTTTATGTCATCCATGGTAAATAACTCATAAAATCTGTTATCCTCCAGCATGTTCTCTATCTTTTGGTTGTAGCTAGTAGTATCAGTCACAAGTATACCTCCTCCCTTGTCTGCCTTCATTACATGCCTGGATTTATCATTGCCTAGCTCAAACAATGCTTTTCTTTCTCCCTGTGTTAAGTTATAAAGTTTTTTCTTTGGAGGTTTTTTTTTTTTAAGCAGTTTCCTGATATCCATCTCACATTTCACTTCGAAAGCAGCTAGTGTTTGATGTAGTGGTGGACAATAGCTGCTAGGCCTTTTTATAGTTTCATCAATAGGCTTATTTTCAATGTCATTACTTTTGCCATGAAACTGTACCCTTAAGTTGAGCTTCCTCACAAACATTTTAAGGTCTATCAGTACTTGAGCAACCTCACTCCTGCAGCTTGGTACAAAAGTAAGTCCTTTGGACAACACACTTTTTTCCTCTTCTGTCAATGCTTTAACAGAGTGGTTCCAGATAAGTGGAGCACCTGTTATTGTGGTACCTGTTGTTGTTGTTATTGTACCTGTTATTGTGGCTGTTTCCTCTGTCTGAGCCTGGGACCTGGGTTGTAGTCGGGGTTTGTCGGGATTGCCAAGGTATTTTATTTCCCTCACCCCTGTTCATTGTTTTGTTCTCCTGTCTCCCTGGGAGTTTGTGGATAGAGTATAAGACCTCTGGAATTCCTCCTCTGCTTTCTGGAATCTCGGTGGGTTGTAGTAGTATTCCTCGCTGTGGCTGTGGTATGGGGGGACCTGGTAAGAGGGACAAGCTCTGGGGCTCTGGTGGTGGTAGTCATTCTTGTTCTGGTACTGGTGCTGGCTTTGGTATTGGTGTGGTGGTTGATGTCTGTGCGGTCGATATTGGTCTTCCTGAAGAAACTGGTCTCTCTGATGGTGTGGCTGCTCCTGGTAGCTGGATTGTCTGTGATCCCGGTTGTCCTGTAATTCGTCCTGTAGAACTCTCTGTCGGTTCTGGTTGCCGCTGTGGCTTATATTCCTGTCCTGATCCTTCTGTGATGTCAAAGGCTTCTGCGGAGTGTTGATAGCCAGAGGGGATTGGGATTGTGGGGAATGAGATGTTGGAGGGGCAGTCTCCTGGTGGTCCTGTATTGTGCCCCTGTCTGGTTTCGTGCGAGGATCTCCCCTGGGAAAATCCCGTTGAGGTCTGCTGGCATGGTTATATTTTCCCTTATATCCCCTGTAATAACTAGAACCTTGACTATTCGCTACTTCTACTACTATTGTCTGATCTGATTAATATACAGTGATTAACTAGAAATATTTGGACTGAAAATCTTCCACACAGAGAAGTTTCTTACACTGTTTTGTTTTTAGACCCACTACACTTTAGTGGGTTGTTTTGAGACTTTGGGGATACCATGGAGATTACTTGTTTTTTCTTCCCAAACCTTTCTAACCTCCTCTGACTGATTCTTATAGTTATGCAGTAATTTGTATGCTGTACTAATTATTACTTTTTAACAGCAGTTTGTGTTCTAGATTCTATTAAAAACTCTACCAGCACTGGTCTTTCGTTTAGGACACCTTTTTCTTTCTCTTTGCCTATATTCTGATATCAGTCCTTGATAAGGAAGGCTATCTCTAACCTGAAGTCTGCAGTCCGAATAAATTCTTGGCATCTTCCCATTCTATTACTTTTCTCTCTTTAGTTATTTGTTCCCAATACTTTGGTTCCTTTGTCAGTTTTCTCCAATAAATTCCCCCTCTTGCCTAATGTCTGTATCCCTAGTTGCGGTTATCCCTAAAGTCAGAATCTCCTTTCTACATTACCTTGTTGGCTTAGTTCTTAGAATACTTGCTGCTACTTTATGAATATAATATTCTGTATAGTTATTGTTATTCTCCTTAAAGGTCTGCATCCAAAATCTGAGTTTCTCCTTGTTTCTTCAGCTTCCCCCCTGTTTTATCATCATCCCCCTCCACTTTGATTTATAAGTTTTTGCTTGTGCTATGTATAGGAGCCTTAACTGTATAGCTCTGAAAGAAAACCCTTCAAATTGGGCATTCCCAATCTGCCTTGTTCCATCAGTTTATCCCACTTGACTCTTCCTGTCTTCCCCTCCCAGATAAAATCATTTAGCTCTTTATTAATTGCTATCCACAACTTGTTCTCTAGTTGATAAAAATATGCTTGACCTATATAACAGAGTTTCCATTTTCTCAGTTTTTGTATTATCTTTTGTTTAGCCTTTTCCCACATATCCTTAGCAGCCACACCTGAATCACTTTTCATTCATACTCATAAATACTTCATTTTTTCTTGTCCCCATAAATATGGATATTGCTGAGCCAGTTCATGTGTGGGTACGTAATTAACTGCTGTTGCCTTTGTTTTTAGCTTCATTAATTTTGTATCCCAAAAAGATGTGAAACTGTCTCAAAATGTAAACACTGCAATGCCCTTTTCTGGTTTTATCAGGTATAAAATAATATCACCTGCAAACAGAGACAGTTTTTTTTGATAACCATACCAATTATAATTGTAAATTTCTGAGTCCCTTATTTTCTGTGCTAGTAGTTCTAAATATAATGCAGACAACAAAAGGAGTCCGAGGACAACCTGCCTCATTCCTCTGCTCAAGCAGAAATTATCAGAGAAGAACCCACCCACTTTAATTTTTGCCTCTGATCATAGGTTCATAGATTCATAGGTGGCTACTAGGCTCTTGGCTCTAGGGCCTATATAAGCCTAGCCAAAAAGGTACCCTGGCTTTCGCCACCCACTTGAAGAGTGCTATTGAAGAGCTTTGTTTGATATAGATAGGTAGTCTGTTCCAGAGTATGGGTAGTCTCTGGCACAGGAATCTATCCCTCCAGCATGTTCTGTTTATTGTGGTGACAAGGTTTAGGGCCCTAGAGCATGTAGCTCAGAGAGATTGGGATTTCTTGGAGCATGTCCAACTGCTCTGGGTTTGACATAGCTTTGTATGTTAGGCAGCGATCGCCTCTGAGTAGGCGATATGCGACAAAGTAAAGCTGGAGTTTTTGGGACGATCTGTGTAGGGCATCTGTTTGAGGCCTGTAATCCTCTTTGTGAGGCATTTCTGCGGCTTTTCCAGTTGTTGTAGATGTCTTGTGAGGTACATACCAAAAGAGGCATTGTACTCTATAATGGGTCTAATGAGTGCCGAGTAGAGGGGAACAATGACCCCCTTTTTTCTGGATGAGAAACCTTTTGTGTTGAGGTGTGCCATGTAGAAGGATTTCCTGACTAATGTGGCGATGTGATTATCAATGAAGAAACTGCTGTCCACCTGTGTCCCAAGGTCTCTTATCACACTTTTGGTGTTAAGTAGACTACCGCCTATGTGGTAGTTCATGGCTACAGAGTTTTTACCAAAAGGGATGACAATGCACTTTTTGGCATTGAGCTTGAGGCCATGGCTTTGACATCAGACATCTGTCTCAGTGAGGCCCTTTTCTAGGATGTCCACATAATTAGGAGTTTTGATTATGGCTCCTCATATATCCTCCTAATCGACCTTATAATTCATCAGGAAATGCCAATGCTTCCATTGCCATGCTCATAAAGTCCCAGCTTTCTCTGTCAAATGCTTTCTCTGCATCAAGACTCACCAGCAACAGTGGTATTTTCTTAGATTCTGCTTCCTTCTGGATCATCAGTGTTCTGTTAATGTTGTGAAATGTTTGCCTCCCCTCCACAAAACCACATTGATCTATATCTATCAATGTTGGCACCACTTTTATCACTCTTTTAGCCATTGTAAACAGAAACACTTTATAATCATGGTTTAGTATTGCAATGGGCCTGTATGATGCTGAATCTGATGGATCTTTACCCTCTTTAAGTATTACAGCTACCACCGCTTTCTTCCAGGATGCTGGTACTTCTCCTCCTCTTAAAGTACTGTTAAAACCTTCCATATCTTTATCAATTTTCCCTCCTAGCTTCCGGACATCTACAGGAATATCATCTGTTCCTGGGGACTTTCCTGCAGATTGATTATACATCACCATATTTATCTCATCTTCTCCTAGCCTAACTGTTAGTAATTGAGCCTCATCTATCTCTAACCTTGTCATAGTTAATTATTCAATAAACATTGCCATGTGTACCTTTTCTTGATTTCTGTATTTCCATATTTCGCTGCTTTATATAAACTTTCATAGATTTCCCGAAATATTTATAATACTTCTGTAGGATCTCTTGTTATAGGCTCCCTAAGCTTGGCGACAGCCCTCTCAACTTTCTGTTGCCTGAGTCTTTATGCTAAAAGTTTTTGTGTTCTAGAGTTATTTTAAGAAAATAATTGCTTAACAGCAATCTTGCTAAACTCGTGCATATTATTGAGGTAATCCTTATTTTCTGTTCAGCATTCTGCAGTTGCTCCTCTTCTTGTTTTGTGGGATTCCCCAGCTTTTGCAATACTTTAACATTTGTAAGTCCCTCTAAATAATTCTTGTTACTTCATAACCATATATCCCTTTCTTTTATTTCC
Organism: Protopterus annectens; assembly: GCF_019279795.1. Taxonomy (NCBI): domain Eukaryota; kingdom Metazoa; phylum Chordata; order Ceratodontiformes; family Protopteridae; genus Protopterus; species Protopterus annectens. The sequence continues at coordinate 730,581,939 of NC_056744.1, forward strand.
ACCCTGTTTCTAAACTACACTTTAATTGTATCCTACTCCCTAGCTATATTTTCAGAAGAAATTTTTATCTTCTCTAATATCTCCTGAATAATCTCCACTACATATTCCTTAAATTCCTGTCTTTTCAACAGATAGATGGAAAAGTGCCAGTGTAATTTTTATTTCATCACCCTGTGTTTTTATTTTAGTTAATATTGGCACGAGCTGAAATAGTTATTGGATGCATATCAAGACCTTCAATTAAATGCACATGTTCCTGTGAAATGTAAATTCTGTCCAGCCTAGCCCACGTTTTGTATCTTGGGGAATAATATGCAAATTCACTCTGAACTCCTAATAATTAATTCACATCTCCCAGGCCAAATGTGCTCATAAATTTCTTAAAAATTCTACCCTCCTTTGTTATATTTTGCCTTCTGACCCCCCCAGTCACATCTTCACTGTTGCAAATTAAAATCCATTCCCCACCTGTAAGTAACATTCCGTGCTGAAAGCCGATTATTTCTCCCAGAGTTTTCCTAAACTCCATTGTAACAGTTTTAGGTGGAATATAAATACTTGCCAGTAGCCCCTTAGTACTACAACCCTATCATTATTATAGTTTTATCCTCTTTTATCACTATTGGAGCTCCATTTGCAACCAATACAAGTATTCCTGTTTTCCTTTGCCCCAGATATTCCACTGAATAACCATTCTGAAAAACTTTCTTTATCAAATTCACATGCTTAGTTCTTTCCAAGTGTGTCTCCTGTAGCAAAGCTATTTCTACTCTACATTTTTTAATATAGTTAACAACTCTTTCTTTTTCATATTTATCTGTGAGACCATTGACATATAAAGGCATTATATAAAGCATCATTGTCTTAAAAAGTTTTTATTCTCACCTTTAATGTATAACAGCTTTTTTGTTAAATGTCTAGTTCCAGCTTTTGACTTACATGCATACACTGTTTGGCAGGTTGATCTTTTATAAACTTGATTCTTGTCATATCCATTTAAGAGTGTGTCACATCATACAAAACTGTTTGTTTTATTGAAAGTTGTACAAAAAACACGTATAATAACACTCAAAACTATGTACATCTTCAAATATTGAAGTTTTACTGTCCTAAGAAAAACAAATGTTCCAAACTGACAGCCACACTCAGAGATCGAGTTAACTTTAAAGAAAGGTTATCTATGCTAAGATGAATGGTGCAGCCTGTGCTTCTACTAAGTGCTGTCTGGTTTGGTCTTTTCTTTATAGCTCTGTCAGCTGGGAAACACTTGAATGCTTTCAGAAAACGTTATCTCCTTCCCATTTCTCTTTATCAGATTGTCTTCTAGATACATGAGAACCAAATCCAAAATTGCCAAGCATAAATTTATTTACTAGAAAAAAGCCTTATAATATTCAGTATTCTTTTTCATTTACTTGCTTTTAAAACTTGTCACTAGATCAAGCTAAGGGCCTTAATCCAGCATTCCCATATGCAAGAAAGAGGAAAAGTACACTCATTTTTCTTTTGTCATGCACTTTTAACCAGATTTTTCTTCTTTTTACATTGCATTGCCTACATTTCTTAAAACTGAACAAGGAGAAAGAATAATGAAAAAAACAGGAGCATATGTTTACATTAGTATCCTCATTGCACTTAAAATAACTGAGAAAACTTCACTGTATAGCATATAAAGAAAATCATGCACTATTAAAGTAGTACCATTAAGAAAAAAATGTTTTACTCACATTTAACTTTCTCTCTCATCTTCCCCTCTCCTAGCATTTTTCTGAACAATAATAGTATGTACTAGGGCATGTACTTTATGGAGTCCCCTACGAGTTTAACAAAGTCCAAAAAAGTCCAATATTTCCAGATTTGCTTGTTCTGTCATGTTTTGAAATATAATTATTGCTTTATAATCTCACATTTGTTAATTTCCAAGGTATTGGTTTTATTCCTGTTCATCTGCATCTCCCAAATAATGCCTCTGCTTAATTTCCAACATACTCTAATTCTTCTAGTTGACTCTTGCGTTTTTTTTTTCCTTGTCTCAAACATTTACCATTGAAAGACTGGAAAATGTTTCACTGGCGCAGTCGCTCTATGTTCTTTATCACAAGAAGTATTTTCTTCTGTTTCACAGTTCATTTTCTGTTGGACAAACTTTTGTATTTCCTCCTTAGCATGTACTTCATCAAAGAATGATTTTGTCTCTTCAAGGAAAAATATTTTGAAGATAGCTGGGTACAGCAGTTTGAATTTCACACCTGCTTCTCAACATTCCCTGAATAATGGAATAAATTTACTTCTTTTCTGCCTGGTGTACAATGAGTAGTCATTCTCCACAAACACTCTTCTGTCTCCCACTTTTAGTACTTTGTCCTTTTGCTACAGTTTTGTAAAAATCAACACCTTCTGCTGGTTAGATTGCATCTGTATTCCAAAGGTCTAGGTTGCTTTCTCATAGCCAGGTTTGCATCATACAGACATTGCGTCCTTTCAGTTAACAACTCCTGTTGTGGAATACCAGTCCAGTTGATTATCTGTGCTTTCATAAAATTAATACAGTCTGTTCCTTCCAGCTTCTTTGGTACAACAGAAAATCTCAGGTTTTCCCTATGTGTTTTGTCCTCTAATTCTATTATTTTTTTAAACATCTCTTCTTGTGCAGTATCATATTCAGCCAGCCTTTTCTTCATAAGAACAGTAGAATAAACCAACTCAGGAACACTTCAGCCCAACACAAGAACCACAGCCACAGACCAAGTGAAAAGATGTTAATGAATGGTTTAGCACTTTATTTCCCTGATAGGGACTTCCTCAGAACAACATACAATAGTTTAACCCAGCCCTTAAGTACACTTGAATTAGTTAATTGTATAATGACATAATTACGTAAATTAACACATAATGTACCAATACCTTTAATTTAAAAACATTAAAAATCCTAAAATACTGTGTGTATATATATATATATATATATATATATATATATAAATACAAATACATAAACGTTTAATGTCATAACATTTCTGACAAAAACATATACATGTATTTCTAACCTAATAAATGCTTTACCTTTAAAATATATGCTATGTTGGTAGCTTCATTAATTCCTGGATACTGAGTTGCATCTAATCATAGTTGCCATTTTAACTCTCAAATATCCAGGTGCAAATCCACAGTTTTCCCCTGCGGATCCTTCACTAACTGTTTGACTACCAAAAACTTAAAATAATGGTCACCATGTTCTTTAATATGTCTTTATAAAGCATTGGTGATTCTCCCTTTTCTTATATCATTATTATGTTAACTAATACGATTTTTTAATAATCTACTCGTCTTCCATATATGAAAAATTGGACACATTTGGCACTTTGCCATGGAAACAACATTAGAACTACCACAATTAAAATGCCCCTTTATAATAATGTCCTTACCATTAAGTTTAAACCTGTTATTGGTTTCCAAAATATGTGTACAAAAATTGCACATCCCATACTTAAAATTCCCATTTGGTCTATTAGTACTTCTACTTAAATTACCCTTATTTGTTTCAAAAAAGCTTTTGAATGACCTATCCTTTCTAAACACCATTTTTGGAGGGACCTTTCCCACTTTCTGCTCAACACTTATGTCATAACTCAGGACATCCCAATTCTTAATAATAACCTCAGATACCTTACTTGCATCTAGATTAAATGTTGTAATAAAGCTTAACCCATAATTTTTACAAACCTGCCTTCTATTGTTGGCTTTTCCTATAACAGGCACCAATCCACCACCCAGTATTGGCCTATAAATGCCTTTCATATGTTTCCCTATGATTTCCTTACTTATCTTGTCCAAAAATTAATTTTGTGTGGTTTTGCAGCTCATCTGTGTGTGTGTACTCCTTATACATCATGCCTAAGGTTTCTAAGGAACACAGGCCTTTGGGCTTTAAAAAGTGTATTGAATGCAACAATAAAATGTCTTTGACTGATGGGCACTCTGTGTGTGTGTGTGTGTGTGTGTGTGTGTGTGTGTGTGTGTGTGTGTGTGTGTGTGTGTACTGCTTGGGGGCTATTCACCTCCAAGAGTCCTGCTTGTTTTGTCATTCCTTCAGTCCCCGTGTGCTACAGGAGAGGAAGAACAAGCTCATCCTGAAAGGACTGCTTAAACACTCCTTCGAGGAAGTCTTGGCTAAGTCTTCAGTACCATATCCTCTCCAGCTAAAAAGGACAAAAAGGCTGCTAAGAAGCGCTCTCCGGCTCCATCTGTTTCTTCGGAGCCGACAGAGAAAGTTGTTAGAACAGCTTCTCCTTCTTCGGCTCCATTGGCTTTGGTGCTGACAGAAGGTGGTGTATTGACTAAGTCTGTATCGGTTCCCAGCTGTTCAGAGCCGGTCACGGATATTTTGGTTCGGAGCCGGTCTCCAGTTGTTCAACCGGGTTCTCCTTCACGTCAGTCTCCCTCTGTGGGGAGATCCAGATCTCCAACTATATCCTCGAGGTCCCTTTCCAATGAGGACATTGATAGAGTGGTGAAAAAACTGCTTCAGTCATCAGTACTGGCCAGATTGATTTTGACTCTGACCCAGTCGGCTCCGGAGATCATGGCCCCTTCATTGTTTGTTATTCCTCCTCCGAGCCTTTCTCAGCCCACGGAGCCAGAATTGTCAGTTCCGTCGGGTGCCATTAGGTTGGTTCCAGTAGCTTCGCCTGGCCTCTCAGTTCTGATTTCCGCTCTGACCCCGTCGGTTCTGTCCACAGGATCGAGGGTCCACAGTTCCCTGGTTGAACCTGAGGAGGAGGGCTCGGATCGATCTTCATCGGTTCCGAGCCTTCCTCTCTGTGCTTCGGCTCGGGTGAGCTTGGACCCGACATGTGCTTCGGACCTCATCTCCTCGGCACCGGGGGCTACTACTGTATCCTCTAAGGTTAGTCAACCATCGGAGCCAGTGGGATCAACCATTGAGGTTATGAGGAGCATGCTGGTCAGGTCATCAGCTGCATCCTATGGCACTGACACTGTGCCCCCTCCAGCACCAGTGTCAGTTTCAGATCACCCTCTATCCATGGACAGCAGAGACCCAAGGCCTCAGGATATCTCCATGAGTGGTCCCCAACTTTCTGACATCTCACCATAGTTTTTACCTGAGGAGCCTGCCAGAAAAAGATTGTGTAAGAGGAAACACGTTGACTCCCTGTATGAGTCTCTCCCCCAGGTCATCTTCTGAAGATATCTCTTTTTCAGATATCCTGGAGATCTTGAAGCAGAGAGGTGGCTGGCCTTCCAAATCCCCTTTTGATGAGGAGTCAGTGTTCCTGAAGGCTTTCGGATCTCAACTTTCCGCCTCTTGGTTGTCTCCCCCTTTCGATGAGCTACTAGATCTCATCTGTCAAAAGGTGTGGGAAACTCCTGACACTGTGGAACCGGTCCCCAAGAGATCCAATAAGTTTTTGTCTGCTCCCACAGACAAGGAATATCTGATGAAAGGCGTTCCAGTAGATGCCATGGTGGTGGCAGCAGCCACCAAGAAGGAACTTGCTGAGACTTTGTCTACCGTCCATCCACCTAACGAGGAGTCCTGGGCCATGGACAGGTATGGAAAGCATGTGTTTACCTCAGCAGCCTTTACTCTACGGTCGCTGAACTACTTGATGCATTTTACAAGGCTCCAGAGAGATCTAAAAGAACTAGGAGATTCTCTACAGGGTAACGTTTCTGATGCCATGACACAGAAGGTCAATGCATAGAGGTTTACCCTAAATTCCCTTACCAACTCCTCCATGAGGCTGATCTCATACGCAGCTGACAGAGCGAGCTGGGCAGCGGGTTCTGGAGTCCCTCTTAGGAGACACTCCTGGATGCGCCTGTGTAACTTCGTGGAAGCCTTCAAGTCTACGTTCACCAACACCCCATGTGACTGTTCATCGTTATTTGGAACCAAGATGAAGGACACTCTCACTAGGTGTGAGCAGGAAGGAAAAACCCTGTCTGCCATGGGAGTCCATTTTTTCATGCCTTCTAGACCTTACCACAAGGGCCAGAAGGGTAGGAAAATGTGGTTTAGGAAGTCATAGAGGTTTTTTCAGGACGCACAAAGTGATTCCCACTCCAGAGGCAGGGGAGGGGGTGGAAATTCAGGTAGACGCTGCCCTAGAGGCAGAGGGGGCAGCGTAACCAGGGGGACCCCATGATTCCTTTTGCAGTTCTCCCTACCAGCGCTCCTGAAAGGAGGCCCGACTGTGTGTCTCTAGATCCGGTCTGGGGGTTGCATTTATTTATTCCCAGAAGCCTGGCAAAATGTCACCCAAGACAAGTGGGTTTTAAAGATCATTTCCAGAGGTTATCATATTCCATTCTCTTCTCCTCCCCCACCAACCAAGAGAATTCCAGACGTTCCACCTGGTCAAAGGGATTCTGCAACTTTAGAAATAAAAAAGTTGCTTTCAAAGAGAGCCATCCAGCCTGTCCCTGCAGACCAAGTAGGATTAGGGACTTACTCCAGATTCTTTTTGGTGCTGAAAAGAACTGGGGACCTGAGACCCATCTTGGATCTCAGCCGATTGAACCTACATGTATAAAAGTCCGAGTTCCGCATGGTCAACTTACAGTCAATGCTCCCTCTGTTAAGGAAGGATGTGTGGATGTGCTCCATCGACCTCCAAGAGGCTTGCTACCATATCAAGATGGACAGGGCATCGAGAAGTCATCTACGCTTCCGGATGGGAGCCAGTCATTTTCACTTTCGCACCCTGCCCTTTGGTCTTACCACAGCCCCAATGCATGGCAGTGGTAACAGCTCACTTGAGACATCAGGGATTCCAAGTATTTCTGTACCTGGATGACTGGCTCCTTTCTGCCTCCACCAGGCATCTACTGTTACAGACCAGGGATGCCACCATTACACTGTGCCAAAGGTTAGGAATTACTCTAAATTGGGAGAAATCTGCTTTGTTGCCCTCGCAGTGTGTCACTTTTATTGGCGCTGAACTAGATACAGTGCTTATGAGGGCCTTCTTACCAGAAGAGAGAATTCAGGCTCTACAACAGCAGGTCTTTGCCTTACTACCATTGAGGAAGGTCAAGGCAAAAATGGTCCTCATGTTATTAGGGACCATGGCTGCCACGATCATGCTAGTTCCCCTTGCCAGACTACACATGAGGGTTCTTCAGTGGCTGCTTTTTGCCCAATGGTCACTACACTGTCTTCCACTCTCCCATCCTATTCTGATTATGGACACGTGCAAGCAGGATCTACGCTGGTGGCTTCAGGCCAGCAATCTCAACATGGGCAAGCCTTTTGTACCATCTCCTCCAGTTGCCACGGTGACCACGGATGCCTCCCAGATCAGGTGGGGGGCATTATCTCTGCAGGACAGTCCAAGGCACGTGGCAGGATCACGAGACCCATTTGCATATCAATGTCTTGGAGATTAGAGCAGTGCTATTAGTGTTGCAAGCACTTCAGAGCTCTCTCCCTCTAGGGACAATTGCAATCCATTCGGACAACATGTCAGTGGTATGGTATCTGAACAAGCAGGGAGGAACCAAATCATACCCCCTTTGCAGAGAGGCACTTTAAGTTTGGCAGTGGGCGGTGTCTTCCCAATGCTTTCTAGTTGCAACACATATACCGGGGAAGTCTGATGTGATTGCCGACAGGCTGAGCAGAGCTATCCTAATGTCTCATGAGTGGTCCCTGAACTAATATGTTGTGGAGAAGATATTCTGCAGATAGGGTCAGCCTTGCTGCGCTCTATTTGCCAGCCCCCTCAATGCCTAATGCAGCAGCTACTTCACCCTTATCCCCCCAGAGGGGGAGACAGCCAGGGATGCTCTAGTTCACGTTTGGCCCTCCGGTCTTCTCTATGCCTTTCCGCCATTTCCTCTGATATTAAAGGTCATTTAGAAAGCACAGTCTTTGGGAAGCAAAATGATCCTGATTGCCCCACATTAGCCTCGTCAGATTTGGTTTCCCTTCCTTCAGCCCTATCTAATGGACGTGGATTCTGGACCCAGATCCAGATCTGCTGACTCATATGTCAGGACAGTTCCATCCCTCCATCCAGAACCTGAAGTTGACAGCTTGGCTGCTCCAGTTCCGTCCCTAGTCAGACTTCATGATTTTTCCCCAGAAGTGGTTCACATTCCGTGTTCTTCCCACAAGCCTTCTACCTAGAAGATTTATTCCAGTAAGTGGAACAGATTCTCCATTTGGTCCCGTGAAAGACATATTGATCCTTATACAGCTCCTATTTCGACAATATTAGAATTTCTTTCAACTGTTCAGTCAGGGATCAGCTGCAGAAACCATTAAAGTGCAATTGGCAGCGATTTCTACCTTTCACATTGCTAATGAGCCTGACCTTATGGCTCATAGACTTTGTAGGGCCTTTCTGAAAGGGACAATATTACTCCGACCTCCAGTCTTTGATCCAGTAATGCCATGGGACCTCAATTTTGTTTTACAGAAGCTCACCTTGACCCCCTTTGAGCCTGCAGCTACATGTGACCTAAAATTCTTGTCATGGAAGACAGTATTTTTGGTAGCCATAACTTCAGCTAGGCAGGTCTCTGAGCTTCAAGCTTTATCGATTAAGCCACCTTATTTGGTGTTTCACAAAGACAGGGTCTCTTTATGAACCAGTCCTTCTTTTATTCCAAAGGTTGCTTCTGTTGTCAATATCAACCAATCCATTGAGTTGCCTGTGTTTTTTCCTGAATTTTCTAACAAGGCAGAATTTGTTTCATCAGCTAGATGTTCATAGACAATTGCGTTTCTATTTACATAGGACAAAAGATTTCAGGAAATCAGATCAACTGTTTGTCTTGTTTTCAGACACTAGACTTGGGGTTCCTGTCTCTAAAGTAACCTTGTCTCGCTGGATCTCCAATTGCATCTCATTTATTTATGGTTCCAATGGCAAAGAATTACCCTTTAAAGTGAATGCTCATTCTACACGATCTGTGGCTACCTGTACTGCATTTCAGGCTAAGATGTCTATGGATGATATTTGTGCTGCAGCAACATGGGCTTCGCCGCATACTTTTGTTAGTCACTACAAATAAGATATGGTCTCTAGAGGCAGATCTTCCTATGGTTCCACAGTGCTAGAGTGTTTTTCACTGAGCCACCCAAAGTCAAGGTGCTAGGGACACTGTCCCAGGGGTAAGAATGAAGGCGAGATTGGACTACATAACATCAAGAAGTTATGTACTCAGCATAACGTTTGATTTATGTAGTCCATCTCGCCTTACATTCTTACTTTCCCCCCTCCGACCCCCTCCTTGATGACTTGGAGGTATAGTCTCTAGGTGTCAGTGGTCCTTTCGGTTGGGGTGGTTGTTCTCAGTATGTGTGTATGCTTGCAGCAAACAAGATCTGAGGAATGGGCCTGTTGCATGATGGGATACCTCTTAGCCACGAGCCAATTGAAGACTTCGAGCTAGAGTATGGCCGAGGTTCAGCTCCGAATCCAGGTGTAAGAATGTAAGGTGAGATGGACTACATACATCGAGTGTTATGGTGAGTACAAAACTTCTTGTTTTTGATCTTTGAACATCCACCATAGGGCGAAATTTTAAATTAATTAGGCCCTTGTGAATTTTTTGTTTTCCAAAAATGTTGGGTACCATGGGGTGCTCATTTTTCATATATTCAACTTCATCCAAGCTTATCTGACCCTGAAATAACATATCATCTAGGGCCAACTCAGTCTTCCGATAGGCTATATGAATTTCATTTAGGGAACTCTCATCATAAGTTCCATCCAATAATATTGAGTTCATTTTATCTAAATAGTCACTCTTGTTCATCAACACCACCCCACTCCCCTTGTCAGGTTTCATAATATGCACTGTTTTATCACTAATGAATTATTTTAAAAGCTTTTCTTCCTTCATGGTCAAATTACTACCATAATCCAACTGAGGATGTTTATATAACTGCCTGATTTCTTTCTCACATATTTTTTCATATATGCGTATAACATTATTTAAAGGGGGATTAAAAGTACTAGGTTTACTTGGCCTACATTCTCCTGTTTCACCAGTGCCCTTGTGCCCATTAAACCCAATTTTCATCATTGCTGGAGCCTTCCTGTGTCCTGACAGAGCTCTTCAAACTATCTGGAGATGTACAGAGCTGAGTATATTTTTCTGGCACTTCAGAGTTGTGTGCTGGTAATTGTTGTTTGACTAATTTTATATCATTGCTGGCTGACTTCAGAGTTGTGCACTGTTATTTTTGCTTCACTGTATAGTTTTACAGATCTCTAATGAAGGTGTTGGTTTTCTCATACCCACCCTCCCTATTCCTGTGTTGTTGTTTAAATCTGGAGGCTTTTGCAGTTGTAGATTTGATCTGGGACACTCCCCCCAGTCCCATCTCTTTACCTCATTCTACCTAATAGACTCCTTCTGCACTTGTTTTTAGTCATTTTTAATTTAATTGCATTTTTTAAATTGTTTGGTCTAACATTGCTACATACTCAAGTGTGCTTGCTTGCACTGCATTTGAATTGTTTTGACTGCTGTTTTAGCTACTTTTATCCAGGACTGTATGTAAGCTTCTAAGCCCCCCCCCCCCCCAAGCTTTCTGCGTTGGAGGGAAGCCTTCTAGCTTATCAGTGGGAGTGGTAAGCACTAGGTAACCTAGCTACCACACAAGGAGTGGTTCTGGCTCAGAAATTGTAGTTATTGGCCGTTTGGGCAGTTTTTCCATCTCTCTCAACTTTCTGATTTGAAAGCCCACATTTTCACTTGTTTCCCCCCCTTTCCTGTCACTAGTTTAGTCCAGATACAGAGTCTTAGTTTTAGCACTTGAATTTGATTATTCGTGATCAGCACTTGTTCAGAACTTGTAAGCACTAAATAACCTACTAATTACTACAGCACTCAACCTTCCTCATTACCTAGAGGAAAACAGTTTTGGCACTTACTTTCCTCACTTGCTTAGAGAAAAACAGCTTTTGTACTCGCTTTCCTCACTTATCTAGAGGAAAATAGTTTTTTATTCAGGCATGTCCAAGGGTCAGCTCCCAGTGTTCTCTCCTGTCTAGCTGATGAATCTGGGCATATTGGGGCAATGTAGAAATTGCCTCATGTACACAGACAATCCTCTCCTCCTACCACCCAACACTACAGCCTGTCAGAGATGCACTTATCTAGCCAAACTGGAGGGAAAGCTCTCTCCAATCAAGACTGAACTTGACAGTCAAGAGGAGAAGGTAAACACTTGCACCACACCACACTCATCACATAGTCTTACTAAATCTACACCACCAAAATCCACACATAGAAACACAAAAACATTCGCTGAGGCTCTCAATAATAATCTGCTCAAGCAACAGAGACCTCCAAAGCAGAAATGCATGCAACCTCCACCCCCCAACACAACCCAAATGACACATAGCCCGCAGACTCAGTGTGCCACTCAACCACAGCCAATAAGGCAAAACGATGTACCCAACACACTAGTCATAGGTGACTCTATAGTCAGGCACACTGATGTCCCACTCACCAGGGTAAACAAGGAGAAGGTTACTGTCAGCTGCCTGTCAGGTGCCAGGATCCACCACATAGCACACGCACTTAGGTCACTCCACAACAAGTACAAATATGACTCTGTCATTGTCCATGTTGGCGTGAACGACCTGAGATGTACCTCCCTGGACTACATGAAAAGAAACATGGAAGAGCTCTCCGATCTTGTAGCCCAGGCAGGTATGACCCTAGCCCTGAGTAGCATTCTGCCATCACCCAGAATGATGCCGCAGTACAAGGACAAAATGATTCACTTCAACAATTGGCTAAGCTTCTGGTGCCATTCTAAAGGGATCCAGTATCTGTCTGCCTGGGATGACATGGTCGACAGACCACGATGCTTTGCCAGAGATGGCCTGCACCTGTCATCCCTGGGATTCCGGATACTGGCTAAGGTTCTTGCCACCGCTATAGTGCCTTTTTTAGGTAAGGTTCAAATGACAAATACACCACCGTAACAGGAACAGGCAAGCAAAAACTGAGGGTGATGCTACTCAATGCTAGAAGTGTAAATCTCAAAATGCACTCACTCGAGGCACTCCTTAAAATGGAGAACATCGATATCTGTGCAGTGACTGAAACATGGTTCAAGGCTCCAGAGAGCACTCCTGCACTACCAGGCTGTAACTCATACCACACTTTTCGGCCATGTAACCTGGACCGGAACACCAAAGGCGGAGGTGTGTCCATATTCATTAAGGATATCCGCACCTCCAGGCTAGTTGCTCAGCATAATGCAGCCGAGGTTATCCAAGTGCAACTAACTCTGGGCAAAACTGCAATCTAAATTGCAGCTTGCTACAAATTACCCACCATGCCCCAAGATTCCCACTCCTCTTTTCTTGATGTACTGGAAAATATTAGGGTTCAGCCAAACACCCTAATAATGGGCGATTTCAACAACACCACCATTAACTGGGAAAACTACTCATGTACCAACTTATTTGCTCAACGCTTTCTGGAATTCATAAACTCCAATGCCCTGGATCAACTTATCCACACCCCCACAAGGAGCAACAATATCCTAGATCTAGTCCTTACCAACATGAGTGACCGGTGTTCCACACCTGAAGTCAACGCCTTATTGGTCCGATCCGACCATAAGCTAATTACCCTAGATACCAGATAAACGAAATGCCACCAACCGGAGAAAAAAATGTATTTATTAAACGAATCGTAGACACACACTTATAGTTAAAATAATTTAACAAACTACACAAAACAAATGAATATGTAAGCGCTTTCGTTTAAAAGTTTTAAACTTTCTCAGACAATTATATTCAATGACATCACTTCCTTATATAACCTTTTTCTAATTCAAAAACAGCACACCCAAAAACTAAAAAGAGATTGGGCATTTGTTTTGTGTAGTTTGTTAAATTATTTTAACTATAAGTGTGTGTCTACGATTTGTTTAATAAATACATTTTTTCTCCGGTTGGTGGCCTTTCGTTTATCTGGTCCGTTGGTTTGCTGTCGTTTGTGGAATAATTACCCTAGATATCCACATCCTGCCCCCACCCCCCATTAAGGAAACCATGGTAAAAAATTTCTCCAAAGCCAACTTCATGCTTCTTAAGACAGAAGTGGTGAACTACATGACACCCATACAGATGGACAATACAGTTACGACTACTGAATCCTAACCAATTGCACTTTATAAGCACTTACATGAGTGCATGGATCGTGCTATCCCAAACAGAACTAAGACGCTATCCTCCAAAAAAAGGAAGCCAATCTGGTGGTCCCCTGCCATAAACAAAGTGTACAACAGAAGGAAGAAACTGTTGCAAAAGAGAGTAAAATCCCATGAGTGGAGGAGCTCCCTGGTCAGCCTCAGTAAGAAGCTGCGATCCCTGATAAAATCCTCCAAAGCTAGTTAGAAAAACAAAATCGCCACTGATTCTAAAGACAACCACAAAGCATTCTATAGCTATGTCAAGAATCTCAATGGCAACACTCAGATCTGCTGTGAGTTACAGCACAATGGCACTAAATATACAGACCCAACTGATATTGCCAACATCCTGGCAGATAAGTTCACTGCTAACTTTACCCCCCTCTCACCCCCTAAAGAGCCCATCTCTATACCGGAAGAATGCAAAGTTCCTGTAATCACAGTTGCACAGGTAAAAACCACACTCACCAAAGCCAAGAACACAGCATCAATGGGACCAGACAACATCCCAGGCTGCATTCTACACGAACTACAGTGTGAACTGGCACCCCACCTAAGTACCATGTTCAATCATAGCCTCACCTTAGGCTTTGTGCCTGCTGAATGGTGCACAGCAACGGTTATCCCACTCTACAAGGGGGGAGCCACCACGGACCCCGGGAACTACCACCCCATTAGCCTGATGAGCCTGGTCTGCAAGGCCATGGAACATATCATCATGGAACTTATAAACAAAGACATTGGTAATCTCCAAACTCTGGACCCCACCCAGTTCGGGTTTGTAAAAGGCAGATCATGTCTCGTAAACCTGATAGACTTCTTTGAAGCAGTCACCAAAGCCGTAGACAAGGGTAAGGTGGTTCACACAGCCTATCTAGATCGTGCCAAGGCTTTTGACACCATACCCCACTCTGGAATTATAGATAAACTCACTAAACTAGGTATAAATCCCTATGTCACAAGATGGGTTGCCAACTGGCTAACTGACAGAACCCACACTCTGAATATAGCAGACTCCAAATCCGACTTCAGACCAGTGACAAGTGGAGTATCACAGGGTTCAGTCCTGGGTCCTCTCCTGTTTGGTATCTACTTCTCTGAAGTACAGGCTAACACAGAAGGTCTTTGGCTAACGAGGTTCGCAGATTACTGCAAACAAGGAGCCATAATCGAAACTCCTAAAGATGTAGACATCCTACAAAAGGGTCTCACTGAGACAGATGCCTGATGTCAAAGCCATGGCCTCAAGCTCAGTGCCAAAAAGTGCATTGTCATCCCCTTTGGTAAAAACTCTGTACCCATGAACTACAACATAGGTGGTAGTATAAAACACCGAAAGTGTGATAAGAGACCTTGGCACACAGGTGGACAGTAGTCTCTCCTTTGATAATCGCATCGCCACAGTAATCAGGAAATCCTATGTGGCACACCTCATCACAAAAAGTTTCTCATCCAGAAAAAAAGAGGTCATTGTTCCCCTCTACTTATCACTCATTAGACCCATTATAGAGTACAACGCCCCTTTTGGTATGTACCTCACAAGACATCTACAACCACTGGAAAGGCAGCAGAAATACCTCACAAAGAGGATTACTGGCCTCAAACAGATGCCCTACGCAGACCGTCTCAAAAAACTCCAGCTTTACTCCGTCGCATATTGCCTACTCAGAGGTGATCTCTGCCTAACATACAAAGCTATGTCAAACCCAGAGCTGTTGGACATGCTCCGCTTAAAGAAATCCCAATCCCTCCGAGCTACATGCTCTAGGGACCTAAACCTTGTCACCACAATAAATAGAACATGCCAGAGGGATAGATTCCTGTCCCAGAGACTTCCCATACTCTGGAATAAACTACCTATCTATATCAAACAAACCTCTTTTAGCACTCTTCAAGAAAAATCTTGATGATTGGATGAGAAATAGGAAATTCACCCCAGGGATCACGTCTGTGGCTCTGCTCGACAGTGGCACAGGAAAATAATTTTCTTGGCTGGCAAAAACCAGGGTACCTTTTTGGCTGGGCTTGTATAGGCCCCAGGGCCGATAGCCTAGTATCTACCTATGAACCTATGAAGCACTTTAAATCAATCAAGGTGTCTACCACATCCCCCCTTCTGGAAGGAACAAAACTAAAGCCTTTCACCAAAAAGTTTGCATGATCCACACCCACAGCTTTTGTAGAATAATTATAAATCATGAAATCATTTTTACTGTTATTGATAATGATACATGGCTTACTACCTTCATCCCTATTAATCGTGTTTTCCACATATTGAGCAAACAAAAAATCAGGATTATCACCATCTAAAATATTCTCAAAACTGTCTACTTTGGTTCCAGCAGTATCATTTAACATTGCTTCATCAACATTAAAACCATTAACGTTAAAGAATGTGGCAGACTCCATATTGTCATTTACCGAATGTGAATCATTTTCAATAAAATCACCCTTTGTGAATGTGGATAAACTATCAGCCGGGCCTTCAAAATTATAATGACATACATTGCTTTCCACAGTAAACCCATCCCCTTTCGTTGCAACATCATTTCACAAATCCAATGCATTTAAAACACTTCAAATACTAAAATCATTTAACCCATTTAAATTATTCAGTGTATCCACAGTTGCCGCACTTGGGGAACTCCCAAGCGCCACTATACCAATATTTTAATCAATCCTTTCCAACTCGCACATTTCAGTTACTTTAAAAAAAATCAGCTATAGCAATATCCATAAGCTTTATTACAACATTTAATGTAGACGCAAGTAAGGTATCTGAAGTTATTATTAAGAATTGGGATGTCCTGAGTTATAACATAAGTGTTGAGCCGAAAGTGGGAAAGGTCCCTCCAAAGATAGTGTTTAGAAAGGATAGGTCATTCAAAAGCCTTTTTGAAACAAATAAGGGTAATTTAAGTAGAAGTACTAATGGACCAAATGGAAATTTTAAGTGTCGGATGTGCAATTTTTGTACACATATTTTGGAAACTAATTACAGGTTTAAACTTAATGGTAAGGACATTATTATAAAGGGGCATTTTAATTGTCATAGTTCTAATGTTGTTTACATGGCGAAGTGCCAAATGTGTCCAATTTTTTTATATAGGGAAGACGAGTAGATTATTAAAAAATTGTATTAGTGAACATAGTAACGATATAAGAAAAGGGGAGAATCACCAATGCTTTATATAGGCATATTAAAGAACATTGTGACCATTATTTTAAGTTTTTGGTAGTTGATCAATTAGTGAAGGATCCGCAGGGGAAAATTATGGATTTGTACCTGGATATTTGTGAGTTGAAATGGCAACTGAGATTAGATGCAACTCAGTATCCAGGAATTAATGAAGCTTCCAACATAGCGTGTATTTTAAAGTTATAGCATTTATTAGGTTAGAAATACATGTATATGTTTTTGTCAGAAATTTTATAATATTAAACTTTATGTATTTGTATTTATATGTGTGTGTGTGTGTGTGTGTGTGTGTATGTATATATATATATATATATATATATGTGTGTGCGTGTATGCAGTATTTTAGGATTTTTAATGTTTTTAAATGAAAGGTATTGGTACATTATGTGTTAATTTATGTAATTATGTCATTATACAATTAATTCAAGTGTACTTAAGGGCTGAGTAAACTATTGTATGTTCTGAGGAAGTTCTTATCAGGAGAAGAAAGCGCTAAACCATTCATTAAAATATTTTCACTTGGTCTGTGGCTGTGGTCCTTCTGTTGGGCTGAAGCCTTTTATTCATGTTGACCTCTGAGTTTTGCAGTTTTATCACCTCATCTGAATATCTGTTTAAAGCGTCTTCCATTTTTCCAGCCTTTTGTTGTTTTTCAGTTGTTATACTCCATTAGTGTTTTGTTTATTTTAATCAGGTCTGTGTGCAGTTGTCTTACACTTTCTCCTAGGTTACTGGAAGTCACATCTGAAACTTGCACTGCTTTTTGCTGAACGGCTACAGTACTTTCCCAGTCAGTGTTTTTCCTCACCAACAAGCCTATTATACTTGAAAATCATGCATTATACAAACATTTCTTGACCCATTCTACAGCATCTTTTAGGTTTGCCATTACAGACAGGATAAGTGGGGACCAGGCTAATAAAATTGGTTGGCATGACATGCTGAACAAGAAATAAAAAAAAAGTGGATTATCAAGCTGGGAGGATTATTTCCATCGTATAATAGGCTTGTTTTTGTTGCTTATACTTTTACACCGAGGAAGGCTTAATAACTTTTGGGATGAAACCGGTCTGTTTTGCCTATATATGCTTTATTAAAATTTTGATTTTTAGGCACCTTATGCCTTTGAGTGCTGGCCTGTTTGTTTTTTGTGGACATTTGCATTTTTGGGGCTGTGCACCTGCCGTACTTGCAGGAGTCTTTCATTGCAATTGAGAGTTAAGCTGTACCAAATCTTCTTCACCAGATTGTCTTCTGCTCTTTTGCACATGTGCCTGAACTAACGTAATCTATTCTCTTTGACCTTCTCTGCAACTGGATCTACTTTGGCTTCTGCTCTGATGTCCTTATTTCTTCATCTCTCACTGTGTGCATCCTAGCACCACTCTCAAACACTTCATCTTCATCACCTCTAGCTTCCTCAACTGCTCTTCCTTTACTGCCCATGTTTCTGTACCATATAGTAGTACTATTCACTCCACTGTTATTACTGATTTAATGGCTGTGAGTCTTTGAGTTCTGCTTTGCCTTCCCCAACCATATACAAATAGAAATGTGTCCTGGGACTGTTCTTGTTTGGCATCTACTTCTCTGAAGTACAAGCCAACACTAAGGGACTCTGGGTAACAAAGTTCTCAGATGACTGCAAACTGGGAGCCATTATTTAATCCCCAAATGATGTGGATAATCTACAAAAGGGCTTTACAGAATCAGATGCTTGGTGTCAGAGCCATAGGCTCAAGCGCAATGCCAAGAAATGTATAGTTATCCCCTTTGGGAAAAAACATGTACCCATGAATTACCACATAGGTGGCAGTACACTAAACACTGAAAGTGTGATAAGAGACGTAGGGACACAGGTGGACAGTGATCTCACCTTCGATAACCACATTGCCACAACAGTCAGGAAATCCTTCTATGTGGCACACCTCATCACTAAGGGCTTTTCATCCAGAAAAAAGGAGGTCATTGTCCCACTGTAGGCATCCCTCATTAGACCCATTATAGAATATAATGCCCCGTTTGGTATGTATCTCTCAAGACGTATGCAACAACTGGAAAGGCTGCAGAAATACCTCACTAAAAGAATCACAGGCCTAAAGCAGATGCCCTATGCTGACCGCCTTAAAAAACTCCAGCTATACTCTGTCGCATATCGTCTACTCAGAGGCGATCTCTGCTTAACATAGGCCATGTCAAACCCAGAGCTGTTGGACATGCTACACTTAAAGAAATCCCAATCCCTCAGAACCACACGCTCCAGGGATCTAAACCTTGTCATCACAATAAACAAAACCTGCTGGAGGGATAGGTTCCTGACCCAGAGACTCCCCAGACTCTGGAATAGACTGCCCATACATGTCAAGCAGAGCGCCTCTTTGGCCCTCTTCAAAAGGAACCTTGATGATTGGATCGGAGAAAGGAAATTCATTCCGGGGATCATGTCAGTTGTCCTGCTAGACAGGGGTCCAGGGAAGTAAATAATGTGGGAAGAAATAGCCAGGGAATTGTTATGGCTAGGCTTGTATAGGCCCTAGGGCCAATAGCTTAGTACCAACCTATGAACCTATGTACCACTGCACATCTTTCCAAGATCACTGCTGCAATATTACTAACTGATTGGATATCCTGCCAAAGGTTGCCATACACCCAGCCATCATACCAAAGCCTGGGCACCTTTCTCATGCTGTACGTCCAACATATGAACTAAGCCTGAAAGTGGGAGGGTACATAAGGGAAGTATTAGCACAAATTACCACCAAACTTCTTTGCTGCCAGCCTGAAAGCAGAACTTTACTTTATTTTCAGTCTGTGAGATGTACAGCTAGTACAGCTATGTAGCCATTGGGCAGATAAGTATCCCACTGGGGATCCTTCCTTTTTTTAATGCTTCTCTTAATTATGTACATGTCATCCAAGAAAGGGAAATGTGACAGTGGGAGGCAAACTCCATACAAAGATAATCAGAAAAACTGTTTTGCCTAAGTGTTCAACATAACTGTAAAGATTGGGTCATTTGTCAGTCCTGCTTACCCAATATCCTTTGCAGCCATCTGTCTTCCTTGAAACTGTATCAAGAAAGCCAAAGGCTCAAAGAGCTTGCATGCTGCACAATGTCATATCAGCTTTTCCACCCTGATGTCCAGCCATTATCTAAGAGAAAGTCTAACAAGTCAAAAGTCAAGGCTTTGGCTGTCCAAGCTGACTGTAATGTCTTCTCTTTGCTATTGAAGATTGATTCAATCATTCAGTGCCTATGACTGCCCCTGCTGTTGGACTCTGTCAGAGGCTGATGTGGGGAAACCCATTTATACATATGCTGTACCTGATCCAACATCTATTTCATCCTTCAACCATCCTTAAGTGACAGGGACATGGGCGTCGGAACCATAGAGCCAGGGGGAAGGGGAACCCCCCAACTTTTGCAGATCACCTCCCAACCCTCCCGTTCTTTATTTTTGACTTATTCATGCTTTAGCAGCTGACATCATCACGGGCGAGATGACATCGGCTCGGCACACATATTTCCGGGTGGTTTTGAATTTAGCTGCTGCTGGCTTTGTATGCGAGAGGGTTTCTGGCTGATTTTGAAAGCGAGCAGGAAGGATTAATGCTGAATGTTTTATTTAGCTGAAACGGACTTAGCTGCTGCCGAATGTTTTATTTATCTCGAACGGATTTAGCTGCTGCCGGCTTTGAATGCAAGCGCTGCTGCGGATTTACTTTCGGAAACTGCCTAGGTGAAAATCGGAGAACAGAGTCTGGTTGGGAGACGTACTATTTACAGAGTGAGTTTTGTGTGTCTGTGTGTCTGTTTATGTGTCTCTCTGTCTGTCTGTGTGTGTCTGTCTGTGTGTGTCTGTGTGTGTCTGTGTGTGTCTGTGTGTGTGTGTGTGTGTGTGTGTGTGTGTGTGTGTGTGTGTGTGTGTGTGTGTGTGTGTCTATGTAAATGCCCTGAATGCTTATAATATAATTTCATGAGGGAGATACGTATGTGACCATTACAGGACTGAAGTGATTAACAAGATGTGTTGATTATCATGTGAAGGTCTGTAAGGTGTCACCCAGAAAGGATTTAGTGGCAGTAATGTATAAGTATGGCATTATATGTTAAAGTGAATCAGAAATCTCAGTGGCTGAAGTGTTTGATAGGTTAAACGTTTCTGGAAGAATGCTTTGTGAACTCCCACTTAGTAATAATGACTTGGAATGAAGAGAATATGGGTTGATGCTACCATATTATGAGCATAGCTTTATGTTACACAGGCATATTGTTTTGCTGAGACTGAAAGCCACAGTGTATGGTGTATGTTTTCATTAAAGACAAATAGAGTTAATTGCCCCAACTTCAGTAACATCGGCAAACTTGCTGACTAAAATCCTATTATGGGTTGGCAAACCAGGCAAAACTAGATTAAACAACAGAGGTCCAAATACAGAACCCTGAGTAACCCATTCTATAACTTTAGTTTTTTTGATATAATATCTTCAGTTTTGACCATCCATCCATCAACCCACTTAATTATATATTGGTTGATTTCAGATTTAAATAAAGTGGTTTTAATTTCTTTGTGGAGAACAGAATCAAATGCCATGGCCAAGTCCAAGTAGATTACATCTAATGATGAACCCATGTAAAGTGGTTATTCAGAAAGGTTCTTCCTTGAGTAAATCCATGCTGAAAAATGTCCAGGGGGAACATAACTCATCTTTTTATCACGGAACATTTTTTTTTCAAACATTTGCCAGTTATGCCAGTCAGACTGAAAGGATGATAACTATCCAATGTATAATTATTGCTGCCTTTAGAAAAGGGAGAGTACAACAGCTGTTTTTCATATCTGTGGAACAAAACTTCCTGCAAACCAAACTTAGATTAACAAATATAGAAATATCAACTGTTTCATAAAGTAATCATTTGAAATGTCAAGACTTGGAATGCTGAGTCCCAGAATGTGGAGACTAAACAGCCCAAAATCCAGGCTTACATATACTAAGGCCAAGACTGCCATTTGTTTACAGTATTCCTTCACCGTGGTATGGCAATCTCAGAATTAGTGTGTGTGTGTGTGTGTGTGTGTGTGTGTGTGTGTGTGTGTGTGTGTGTGTGTGTGTGTGTGTGTGTGTGTGTGTGTGTGTGTGTGTGTGACAGAATTCATCCGGAGGCTAGAGGTAGTCAGGCTCAAACCCTGTACCTTGGGTACAGGTAAAAAGAGCCCTAGCCACCATCACTTGTGAATTTATGTCTCAGTGGTAAAACAAAACCTTTTATTCTAGCAATTTTCTAAGGTTATAAAATCAGTATTTGAAATGTGTCCCTATTTTGGGGCTGTATTCCCCATTATTAGCTTTGTTCTGTATTTTTGTGCAAAGAGGTTGAGAGCTATGGTGAGAAGTGAGAACTGAATTCATTAAATGATATGATACCCATTTAAGTTTGTCTTCCTGTCTTTCAAGAAACTGCTGGTTTAGCTTAGTGGTATGTTACTCTGACTGTAGTGCATAGGGTTCTGGGTTCAAGACTTGGCAGTGAAATGCATGGTGGTAACATAACATTTTATGCAAGCAACTTTCCAAAATTACACAAGCAATGTTTAAAATGTGTCCCTGGTTTTTGGCTTTTTGCCCCCCCCCAATTGAAAATAAGTTCAAGAAGCTGTGCAACATGCATATGGCTTAAACTACTGTGATTCTGTATTTATATATTGTGTGTAGAAGTAGACTGTTATCATGGAAATGTTCTGAATAGGGCAGTTTTGTCATTATTGGTGAATGTATTTTGCTTCATTGCCTACTGGAAAAATGTTCAAACAATAAATTTAAAATGCAGTTGTGTGTGGAAGTAGACTGTCATCATGGAAATGTTCTGACTAGGGCAGTTTTGTCATTATTGGTGCATGCATTATGCTTCATTGCCTACTGGAAAAATGTTCAAACAATAAATGTAAAATGCAGTTGTGTGTGGAAGTAGACCTTTATGATGGAAATGTTCTGAATAGGGCAGTTTTGTCATTATTGATTAATGCATTTTTGTTTCATTGCCTACTGGAAAAAGGTTTAAACAATAAAGATAAAATGAGCTCTAACTTAAGTCTAACAAGTGTGCTGTATTATACAAGGAATATAATTTAATACAATCAGGAAGGTGAATCAAGGAATGCATACACGTATGCATGGCCTTAAAAATGTGTTTGAAAACAGCCCAGAGGAAAGTGTGAAAGGTTCACAGTCATGGGCAAATATTAAGCTTTACTCTTGTTACTAAAGCTATGGATGAAGGTAAAACAGTTCACCACATTACCTTGACCTGGCCAAGCCTTTTGACTCAATCCCCTATTCAGGTGTAGTACAAAAGATAAATAATGTAGGAGTAAACACTTGCATCACCAACTGCATTGCCAACTTGGCTCACAGGATAGCATGCAGGAGATCAAAACAGGGGAAGAGGCCAGTCACCAATGGAGTCCTCCAGGGTTCGGTGCTGAGACTTTTTCTGTTTGACATATACATCTCAAAAGTAAAAGGAAATACCAAAGAGCTTTGGCCAGCTAAGTTTGAGATGACTGCAAGCTAGGAGAAGTTATTGAATTCCCAAATGACTTAACCATCATGCAGGAAGGTTTGTCCCAAATAGTAACAAATAGTGACAATGCCCACTGAAAACTGATCCAATTGTTTGGCATTTGGGAACTTGTGTGTACAGTGACCTAACTTTTGATCAACATGTGCCCAGAGTCATAAGAAAGCCTTTCTATATTGCACAACTTACAAACAAATTGATTGTGACTAGATCTAGAGATGTTGTTGTCCCCCTTTACAAAGCTCTCATTATGTCAATCATTTTGTATAATGCCCACTTTGGCATGTATCTGTCCAGCCCCCTGCAACAGTTGGAATACCTTCAGAGATACCTTAGTAAAAGGATACAAGTCCTAAACAATAGGTCTTGCATGGACCACCTCAAAGATTTATTACTATACTCAGTATCCTACAGAGTGCTTAGAGATGACATGTCAGGCATACAAAGCATCCTCTGACATAATATAGCTGGACCTACTGAACATCAGCAAGTCAAATGGCATCAGAAATACTCAGTCCAGGTATCTAAATGGAATGTTGTGGAGAGATGGATATATATCAGAGGCTACTACTGTTCCGGAACAGACTATCCATAAAAATAAAGCAAAGCTCATCCATCCATATTCAAATGCAACTTGGATCTAAGGATGGGTAATAGAAAATGTACTCCAGGATTTCCCCTCATGCCACTAATGGATAGAGGCAGTTCCTAAATGCTGCATCCCTTACATGGCCCCCTCAAATTATCTATGGTATGATCACAGTTGTTCTCACTAGGGCTAATATACAATTATCAGCCATGGTGATAGCTAAGACCAATCAGAAAATGTTAATTCAAGCACCAAAAGGGAAATGAGCAAGCTTGAAATGTCCTCCAAATGAACCTATGTTGTGGTAGAAAATAGTTATAAAAAATTACCCTTTTTAGTTCACTAAGTGCCCCTGTCACCCTCCGCCCCATCAGTCTTTAACAGCTTCCGGCACCTATGGACAGGGAATCTTCCTTTAATGGTGAAGATAAAAATTCAGATGAGTATTCTCTCACTTATTCTTCATAGATCCCCCCCCCCCCCTTGGCTCTGGTCCCTGATGAAGAAGATACACTTTCCCCTGACTCTGCTTTAGAGGATCTCTCTTTCAGAGATACAGTGACAGAATGATGCAACATTTTAAATGGGAAGGTACCAAGATCACTGATGCATAGCAGAGATATTATGTCCGTTTGTATAGAGATATTGCTAATCCTTTTGCTATTCTCTTTGTCCGAGAAGTCATGGATACCTTTACTAATGCTTCTGTGAACCCAGAATACTAGCATCCTGCTCCTAAGAAACCATATAGATTTTATAAGGTTCCTGAAGATCAAACGTTTCTTTACATGAATCCCTCATCTGATCCCGCTTTAATTTCACTTTCTGTGGAGAATCCCACTAAACTTTTGCCATCATCCAATGTGTTGCCTACAGATAAGGATAACAGGCCCAGGGAAAAAAGGTTTACACCTCTACTGTTTTGATTTTTAGAGTTGTTAATTATCAGACCAACATGGCAAAGTACCTTCTGTCTGTTCTGTCTAACCTGAAGGAAGTTATTAATGCCATGCCTGAGCCAGAAATGAAGTCTTCTTCTTTATCTCTTCTTAATTCTGCCGTTCAGGTGGCCAGGCACTCTATCAAGTACTGCTATGATGGTGCTGATGCATCTATCAGGGCCTGTCTTTCATTGATCTTCTTGGTTAAGACACTTTACTAAAGCTACTTCAGCTTCCTTGTGCAAGCATGCATTTTCTAGCTAAGTCATAGAGCAAATCTCAGAAAAGTTTAAATACATTAGTAAAAGTGAATTGTCAAACAGTATTTCTGCAGTAAAGACTCCAGTAAATGTGTGGTTTAAAGTTAAATATTGGGTAAAACAGTCAAAAAACTGTGTTCTAGAAATGTTCATTTCAATGTCATTTAGTTCAGGAATGTTAAATCTTTCTAGATGCAAAAGGGTTATTTATTTATTTGATTTGATTTGTTTGTTTGCATTTGTTTACCGGGAAAGTCCAACTGGGCGGAAAGGCCCATTTTCAGCGGAGGCCTGGGGAGAAAGGCTCTAAAAATAAAGTTATAAAATGGATAATGCATTTAACAATATTTAACAGGGATGATAACTATTACAAATAAAAAGCTAAAACAAAAATTCCACATCTGATTCAGGTAAAATTGCAAGAAACAATTAATACATTAAACAAAGATTTAAGTAAAAGTAGATAACTATTTCATACATCGGCTGAGTAGACAACTGTTTAATACATAGATAAGAAAAGAACAAAAGTGTGTATCAGTTATAAGTGCAAGCATATGAATGTTAACGTTTGAGTTGTAGGCAGGTGGTAGATAGCCTAGAGTGGGCTATATAGTGAATAGTAAACTATGTAGGAAGTTGAGACAGGAGAGGACAGACTGGGGTAAATAGTGGAAGTAGACTACGTAGGCAACGTGATTAGCCTGATTTACAGCAGGAACAGAGCCAGGAATTGTTTAGGTGATGTTCATCGTGTTTCACTGTTGCAGTCATTACACTTGGGTTATCCTGCTGGCAGGCTACCTACAGTCGGCCTGAATTCCAAAATCCTGGTCTGGCGTCAGTTGCTGTCGCCTCTTCCCTGACGTCAGTGCGCCAGGGGTATAAATGATGCAGCCAATGCCATTTTCTTAAGTCTTTCTTGCTGCGCGGTGCCCGAAGCAAAAGCAGTTCGCAAGTGCCGGTCGGCCGACTCCTGAGATTTTCGAAATTGAATTTCAGATCCGAAGTCTTCAGTAAAGCTAAGTACCCCATTGGGTAAACTTTTTTCTTGCTCCAGACCAATGTCAGAAAAAGTTAACAATTGTATTTCTTGTGGGAAGCAAATACCTCATAAGGAATTTCATTCTTACTGTATTCCTTGCCTAGGCCCTGACCATGACGTTGCTAGTTGTCGGTTTTGTGCTAGATTTAACCAACGCACGATTAAGCGTCGGTACGATTTTGCTTTTCATTATTATATCAGAACAACTGATGACCGGAATTCATAAAAAAGACAAGGACAAACATCCGAGGTCCAAAACCAACGGCGAAGCCTCTTCTAGGCCAGTCACCAGTTCGCTGGTGCTCAGTGAGGCACTTTCGCAGCCCCTGACTCCCGCTACCTCAGAGCCACAGGCCGCCTCTGACTCCCACGTGGAGACAACTAGGCCTCTAGATACTCAAGGTATTGGCCCTTCGGAAATTAATCCCTCAGATGGGTCCGGAGCCACTGAGCAGGCATCGGCTTCAGAGGGTGTCTTCGGACCTACACACCTTTATATAAAGCCTACTTCAGCATCCAAGACAAAGTCTAAAACAGTTTTAAAGACAAGGAAACAAGTATAGCATTCTCCAGGGCAGACTTCTATGCCTAGGAAACAGATGCTCAAAATGGCCGAAGACCTAATTACTTTGATCAGGGGTTCCCATCCCCCTCCTGACAAGAGGCCTAGGCAAGACACTGAATATGATTCCTCTGATTAGGTTTCCATTTCCTCTGATTCCTTTTCAGAACAGTGATATTCTATACCTCCCTATGAGGATTATGATGCTGAAGATTCCATTTCTTCAGCTTCTCCTCCTGAGGACTACTCATTTGGGGAAACCCTGCATACCATGAGGGAGCATTTCCACTGGGAGAGCCAAGAGTATTCCGATTCTAAGAAAAGGCTTAGAGACTTTCTTTTACTTCCTCAGCACAGACCTCTTGCAATTCCCCCGGTTCTAGACATAGTAGATGATGTATTTTCAGAGTCCGGCCTGTCTCCAGACTCTTTACCTCCTGCTCCTGTTAAGCCGGACAGATACTATAGGGTTCCAGACTCCCATAAATTTCTTTATAAAAACCTTGCTGCTGACCCAGACACTATCTCACAGGGTCCCAAAGGGGTCAAGGCTGCTTCTGCTAAAAACCCTGTCCCCTCGGATAGAGATTCTAGGGCTCTGGACAGATGGGGGAAAAAAGTTTACACTTCTGCTACCTTGGCTGTAAGGGCTTTAAATTGTTAATTTCATATGCTCAAATATCAGCAGTACTTAATGTCTTTGTTAAAACAAAAATGTTGACAAATTCTGAATGTTCTGAGAACAAAGGTTTGCAGGATTTATTGCATGCAGCTGAACAAGTGGGAAAGCATACTTTGCAATGTGGCTATGATTCACTGGAGGCCTCGTGCAGGGCTGCTGTTACAGGTTCTGTTATTAGAAGGCATGCTTGGTTAAAGGAACAAAATCTGCCTGATCATGTTAAAGCAAAATTATTGGATGCTCTATTACAGCATGATACTTTGTTTGGTGTTAAGGCAGAAGAGGTGTTGAAGAAAATGGAGGATAAGGCTAAATCTATGCAGACAGTAAAGGATTTTTTACAGGTACAGCCACCCAGATTTAGCAGAAACTGGCCCTCTAAGAATTGGTCCTTTCCAGTGTCAGACAGACCACAAAGAGGCAGATTCAGATGCCCTACAGGCAGGCAACAGCCCCAGGGCTCATACAGGCCCAAACAATGGGGTGTTTCTGCCTCCAAAAGTGGAGAAGACAAATCACAGCCTTATAGAAAACATTCCCAATGACTTCCCTCTGCCAATGCCAAGCACTTATTTTTTGGCAGCACCCTTAGGGGGAAAGCTAGCACTTTTTTCACAAAACTGGCACAAGATCACCCAGGACAAATGGGTCTTAAATATAGTCTCTCAGGGCTACAGGTTCCACTTTCACACCCTTCCAACAGCAAAAGGTATGCCAGACCTGCCACACAATCAATGGGCAGAGGCACAAAAACAAGTTTCATCTCTCATGGACATGGGGGCTATTCAGCCAGTGCCACAACAAGAGCAGGGACAAGGATTTTACTCAAGACTTTTCTTAGTACCAAGAAAGGACAAAGCCTGGAGACCAATTCTGGACCTGTCTATTCTAAATACTTTTCTGGATGTCCCAAAATTCAAAATGTTGACTCTGTAGCAGCTTCTGCCCATGCTGGACAAGAAGGCTTGGCTTGTAACTTTGGACCTCAAAGAAGCATACCTGCATGTCCCAATCAGACAGTCTTGCAGAAGATACCTCAGATTCATAGCTGGCTCAATGCACTACCAATTCTCTGCACTGCCCTTTGGCTTATCTACTGCACCCAGGGTCTTCACAAAATGCCTGGCACCAGTAATTGCATTTTGCAATCAAAGAGGAATTTAAATATATCCCTACTTGGATGACTGCCTTATTCAAGCAGAGACCAAAGATATTCTACTACAGCATCTGGCGTTTGTAAAAAGATTATTAATTTGCCTAGGGTACACAGTAAACGAAAAGAAATCAAAACTAGTACCCTCTCAAGAGATAATATTCCTGGGTGCAAGCTTTAAATACAACTGCCCAGATGGCTTATCTCATGCCAGACAAACAAAGGCAACTGACTTCTTACTTCGAAAACATGGCAACAAAGACCCAGTTATCTGCAAGAAAAATTCTGCAGGCTCTGGGCTACATGGCATCCTGCATTCTACTAATTCCATATGCAAGACTGCATATGAGGAAACTACAATGGTATCTAAAAAGTGTTTGCACTCAACATTGCCACAGCCTGGAAACAGTAATTACTCTCATTCCCTGCCTGCAACAGGAGTTTCGATGGTGGGCACAGGCCTGTCACCACAACAAGGGACAGCCATTCACTTTACCCACTGCCAGGCAGACACTAACAACAGATGCATCAGATTATGCCTGGGGGGCGCACATGGCAGGAAAATGTATTCAGGGCACATGGCCCACAAGCCAAATGCATCTTCATATCAATCAAAAAGAGATGCTAGCTGTACAAAATGCCCTGACAGCCTTCAAGGACCTACTTCATCCAGGGCAACTGCTGATAAAGACGGACAATACTACAGTCATGTGGTACATAAACAAGCAAGGGGGCACACATTCCTACCCCCTCTGCAGACAAGCCATGACTTTGTGGAACACAGCATTGACTTATCAAGTACACCTGCAAGCACATTTCCTGCCAGGAAAGACAAATACTTTGGCAGACGAACTAAGCAGAAACCTCATGGGTCCTCACGAGTGGAAACTAGATCCACAAATCTTCAGCATGATAACAGGGAAATGGGGATGCCCAGTCATAGATATATTCGCCTCCCCTCACAACTGCCAGCTACAGAGATTCTGCACTTGGACTCATCACAAACAAGCATGGAAAGTGGACGCCCTTTCATTCAGCTGGAAAGCCCTTACAGTATATGCCTTCCCTCCTCTGCCTCTCCTCTCCAAGGTACTCCTAAAGGTCAGACAAGAGAAGCCAAAAATGATACTGATTGCCCCAGACTGGCCACGCCAGCACTGGTACCCAATCCTAAAGAGCTTGTGTCAAAGCCCAGCATGGACATTACCTCTAATTCCTCATTTGCTGACCCAACAGAACAATCAGATCCTACACAGCCAAATCAGAACCCTAAATCTGGCTGCATGGCAGATAATGTAACCATTCAGAACACACCTCTCTCTAAAGCAGTTATTTTGGAGGCCAGGAGGCCCAGCACCAGGAAATCTTATGCAGAAAAATGGAAGAAATTCTGTGCTTGGAACCAGGCGCAGGGAATTGACATGCTTGTACCAAATATTCTTCAGATTTTGCAATACCTAACTGAGATGCTGAACAAAGGCCTATCCTTCTCATCAATTAAGATCCACGCATCCGCCATTTCAGCTCATTACAATACGGACCCACCTATTTTTTCTCATCCACTGCTAAACAGTTTCTCAGAGGGCCCAAAAACATAAGACCCCCAAGGAGAGCTCCAATACTTGCATGGAACCTCAATTTTGTCTTGGAAAAACTCACACTGCCTCCTTCTGAGCCAGCCTATACAGCAGAGATAAAATACTTATAATGGAAAACAGCTCTTCTCTTAGCAATAACTTCAGCAAGAAGAGTCTCAGAGTTACAGGCACTAATGGCTGTGGAACCTTTTATTATTTTCCATCAGGACAGGGTTTCTCTAAGGACAAACCCTTTTACAAAGCACTACCATTTACCCCTTTACTCTAAATCCAGAGCAGGCTTTGCCACTGCTGTTCTGCAGGGCCTCATAGCCACTCCTAATTCTATTTAGGTCCAGCCACCCAACCTCAGCATTGGGATTCAACCCAAGTGGAATAACTGCAACAGTGAAACACGATGAACATAGTACAGTTGTGTACCTACCATAAATGTAGATGTTCGAGTGTATTCACTGTTGCAGTCCAGGTTACCCTCCCACCATCCCACTTTTCCATTGCTGGAACTTATCTGTACCTCTCTATTCTATACAACCTATGTGGTGTATTTGCTTGTAGCTGAAGTGCATGCTTTTTTATGATCATAATATTTTTAGCCTTTCCTTTTGGGGGCACCTGACATCTGGGGCAAGAAAAACTGAAGAAAATGACGTCGGCTGCATCTTTTATACCAACCGACGCCAGACCAGGACTTTGGAATTCAGGCTGACTGCAGGTAGCCTGCCAGCAGGATAACCACTGCGGGTAGCCTGCCAGCAGGATAACCCAAGTGTAATGACTGCAACAGTGAATACACTCGAACATCTACACTTATGGTAGGTACACAACTGTACTTTCCCTGATCAGTAGCTTAAAGTTGGCAGAGTTGCTAGTGTGTAGTATGTTTTGTTTCATAGTTTCATAGTTTAGTACTAGGCTATCTGCCCTGGGGCATTTGTAAGCCTAGCCATAGTGATGTGGCTTTCGCCACCCCATGAAATGGTACAAAAAAATGCACAGAATAGATTTATAATACTGTGCCTCTGTCTAGTAGTGACACAATGAAGGTCCCCTTATATAATAGAATTAGTTTACTGTTCCCCTGTCTAGTAGTGACACAGATGTGACCCCTGGGGTAAACTTACGATCTCCCATCCACTCACCAAGATTTCTCTTGAAGAGAGTCAGTGAGGGGCGTTGCCTAATATGAACTGGGATCTTGTTCCAGAGCATGGGAAGCCTCTGGGTTATGAATCTATCCCTCCAGCGTGTCCTATTCATACTTGTGCCAAGGTTTAAGTCTTTAGCTCTCGTGGTCCTGATGGATTTGGATTTTTTGAGGTGGAGCATGTCCATCAGTTCTTGATTGGACATGGCCTTGTACGTCAGGCAGAGATCACCTCTGAGCAGGCGGTATGCTACTGAATAGAGCTAGAGTTTCTTTAGTCTGGCAGAATAAGACATATGTTGGAGACCCTTGATCCTCTTGGTGAGGTACTTTTGTGGTCTCTCCAGCTGTTGCAAATGCCGGGTGAGGTACATACCAAATGGGGCATTGTACTCAATCATGGGTCTGATGAGGGAGGAGTATAGGGGTGCAGTGACATCCTTGGTTCTGGATGTGAATCCCTTCATAATAAGGTGTGCAAGGTAGAATGTTTTTCTAACCACTTTGGCAACGTGGGTGTCAAATGAGAGGTCGCTGTCGACTTGGGTCCCTAGGTCTCTGATTACTTTTTCCGTACTCAGTGGGTTGCTGTCTATGTGATAATTTGTGGGTACTTTGTTTTTCCCAAAGGGGATGAATATACATTTTTTGGCATTTAGTTTAAGGCCATGACTCCGGCACCAGTTGTCCGTTTCTGTGAGGCCTTTTTGTAGGATGTATGTGTCCGCTGGTGTATCGACTATGGCGCCTAGTTTGCAGTCATCTGCGAACTTTGTCAGCCACAACCCTCCCATGTTTGCTTTAACATCTGAGAAATAAATGCCGAACAAGAGGGGTCCCAGGACAGATCCCTGTGGGACACCACTTGTGGCTGGCTTTGAGTCTGACATTGCTCCAGCGATTTTAACTTTATGGGTTCTGTCCTTTAGCCAGTTTGCAACCCATCTAGTGACATAAGGGTTTACGTTTAAGCTGTTGAGCTTATCTATGAAGCCTGAGTGGGGTATTGTGTCGAAGGCCTTAGCCAAGTCCAGGTAGGCTGTATGGACTGCTTTGCCCTCATCAATGGCTCTAGTGACTGTTTCAAAAAGTCAACCAGGTTCAAAAGGCAGGATCTGCCCTTTACAAAGCCGAACTGGGTGGGGTCAAGTGTCTGTAGGTCCCCTATGTCTCTGTTTATGAGTTCCATAATGATTCTTTCCATAGCTTTGCAGACCAGGCTGGTTAAGCTTATGGGGCGGTAGTTCCCAGGGTCTGTAGAGGTACCCCCTTTGTGGAGTGGGACCACTGTTGCTGTACGCCAGTGTTCAGGTACATATCCTGTAGTAAGGCTAAGGTTAAATAGCATTTTTATGTGTGTTATTTAGCTCCTCTTGGAGTTCACGTAGCACGCAACCCGGGATACCATCAGGTCCCATTGATGCTGTGTTTTTAGCTTTGTTGAGGACGGTTTTCACTTGGACATCTGAGATGACAGGGAGATTACATTCAGCTGGGATAAGTATTTCTTCTTTTGGGGGTGAGGGAGGGGAGAAATTTGCACTGAACCTGTCAGCCAGAATGTTGGCAATATCTGTGGGTTCAGTGTATTTTTTGTTGTTGTGAACTAACTCTGAGCATATCTGAGGGTTTCCGCCCAGGTTATCTTTAGTGTCCCTAGCGATTTTTCTCTCAAAGTTGGCCTTGGATGTTTTTATGAGAGAACGTAGTTTTCTGATAGTGTTGATCAGAGATGTCTTCCCTTTATGGGATTTTGCTCTGTCGTGCAGTAGCTTCCTTCCTTTGTTATACAATTTGTTAATGGCTGAGGTCCACCAGACAGGACGCTTGCCTTTGGTGGAGAGGGACTTGGATTTATTTGGGATTGCATGATCCATGCATTCTTGGAGATGTCCATAGAAAGCATTTGTGAAGGATTCTGCATTGTGGGATGTGGTATCCACTGGCCCAGTGGGCTTAAAGGATACCATCTCAGTCTTAAGAAGAGTGAAGTCTGCTTTTGAGAAGTTTTTCATTGTGGTCTTTTGTGCTGGGGGTGGAGGTGGGATATGTATATCCAGGGTGATTAGTTTGTGGTCAGATCTCACTAGTGAGGGCTTTACCTCCGGTGTGGAGCATTTTGTCCCCATGTTTGTGATGATCAGGTCTAGTATATTATCTCCCCTAGTGGGAGAGGTGACTAGTTGTTCCAGTGCATTTGAATTTATGAATTCCAGGAACCTTTGGGCTAGGGTGTTAGGGCTAGAATAATGTACCCAATCTATGTTTGGGTAGTTGAAGTCTCCCGGTATGATGGTATTTTGTGATACATTCATATCCTCCAGTGTCTTCAGCAAGGCTGAGTGGGGTTCCTGAGATTGGGAGGGTGGTCTGTAACATGCTACCAGTTGTATAGTAGTTGTGCCTATGGTTAGTTGCACCTGTATGGTCTCTGATGCTTCATGTGTTGCTACTAACCTGGAGGTGTGGGTGTCCTTGATGAATATAGACACTCCCCCTCCCTTTGTGGTTCGGCCCGGGTTTTGGGGCCGAAAAGCATGATACGAGGTATAGCCTGGTAACGCTGGGGTGCTCTCAGGAGCCTTGAACCAGGTTTCAGTTACTGCACAGACGTCGATGTTCTCCATATTGAGGAGTGCATCGAGTGCCTGCATCTTGAGATTTAGACTTCTGGCGTTGAGCAGCATTACCCTTAGTTTTTTTCCATTTTTGTTTTCTAATGAGGTGGATTTGTCTTTTGAGCCTTGCCTAAAAAAGGCACTATGGGGGTGGCAAGAGCCTTAGCCAATATCCGGAAGCCCAGTGGTGACAGGTGCAAGCCATCCCTTGAGCAGCGTGGCTTGTCCAACATGTCATCCCAGGCAGACAGACATTGGATCCCCTTAGAATGACACCAGTACTTGAGCCAATTATTAAAGCTGATCATCTTGTCTTTGTATTGTGGCATCATTCTTGGTGAGGGCAAGATGCTGCTCAGGGTCAGGGTCATACCAGCCTGGGCTACATAATCAGAGAGCTCCTCTATGTCTCTTTTCATGTAGTCCAGGGAGGTACATCTCAGGTCATTCACGCCAGCATGGACAATGACGGAGTCATATTTGTACTTGCTTTGGAGTGACCTGAGTGCATGTGTTATGTGGCGGATCCTAGCTCCCAATAGGCAGCTCACAGTCACCCTCTCCTTGTTCAGCCTGGTAAGCGGGGCATCAGTGTGTCTGACTATAGAGTCACCTATTACTAGTGTATCAGGCATGGTGTTTGGCCTTAAGGGCTGTGATTGATTGACACACTGATTTATTGAAGTATGTGTTGCATGTGTTTTGTTTTGAGGTGGTGGATTTTTGGATGTCTGCTTTGGGAGCCTCTGTTGTTTTGGTAAGTTTTTATTAGAGCCTCCGAGTATGTCTTTGTTTTTATGTGTTTGGTTTGCAGTTGTGGTAGGTCTATGTGGGACTGGGTTTGTTGTGTGTGTGGTTACCATCTCTTCCTGTCTGGTCATGCCAGCCCTGAGTTGAGAGAGTTCAGCCTCCAGTTTGGCTATATAGTTGCATCTCTCACATGTATTTGTGTTTGTTGGGAGGAGGAGAGGGTTGTCTGTGTACATGAGACAATTGTAGCATTGTCTCAAGATACCCAGATTAACCAGCTGAACTGGAGAGGATGCCAGTAATCTACCACTCAACATGCTAGAACAGTATAAGGGAGTGCTGTGCCTTTAAGGGAAGTGGATATTCACAGGGGTGGTAGGTGGATGTAGTGCTTACTTAGTACGAGAGTGCTTACTTAATAGAGAAGTTTTGAGAACAAGTGCTAGGCTAGTCTGATTATACTAAGAGTAGAGCTTCCTTAAGGGAAAATTTGAAGAGCAGACTTGGCGAAGCCAGAAGAAGTTTAACCTTGTTTAAATGGTGCTGCGCTATGCGCACAACTGCGCAAAGCCGTGCAAATGCGGATTTTAAACAGGGAACTTCAAAAGAGTTAGAAATGGTCCAAAACAACTAATTACTACAGCTCTTGTGCTGAGGTCACTTTCTACAGGGACAGGTAGGCTGCTCAAGGCTCCCCACTCCCACTGGTGAGCAAATGAACTTCCTCCTATCCAAGTAAGGTAATGGACAACACAGGAACTACACCACAGCCCAGAATACAGCAATGCCTGTAAACTGGTCTAAACTAGTCGAGGAGAGTTGGGAAAACAAGGATTATTTTTTTGTTTTTTTTTTTGTTTTTAGATAGAAACACACAGAAAATGCAGAAACAGTAGTAAATCAGTTACACAGGCTAGCACACTTTAGTGGGCAGCCTCAACAGTTAAATTAAACAAACAAACAAACAAACTTTAGATCAAATTCGACTAAAAAGTAACTTTAAGTGCAGATTTTAAAATAATGCAGCAAACAGCTAAAAAAACAGTTTAAGCTTGTTTAGGGTAAGCTAGAGAAGCTATTTCAAGTAAAAAAACAGCAAAGATACTTAAATCCAGAAAGTAGTCTCTTTTCTGAGTTCTCTGTAGCTAGGACCACTCTGCAGGACCACAAGGAGCTTGTCTGAGTAGTATAGCCAGAAAAAAACTCCCAGAGGCGGATTTTAAACAGGGAACTTCAAAAGAGCTAGAAATGGTCCAAAACAACCAATTACTACAGCTCTTGTGCTGAGGTCACTTCCTACAGGGACAGGTAGGCTGCTCAAAGCCCCCCACTCCCACTGGTGAGCAAAGAAACTTCCTTCTATCCAAGTAAGGTAATGGACAACACAGGAACTACACCACAGCCCAGAATACAGCAATGCCTGTAAACTGGTCTAAACTAGTCAAGGAGAGGCGGGAAAACAAGGATTATTTGTTTGTTTTTAGATAGAAACACATATAAAATGCAGAAACAGTAGTAAATCAGTTACACAGGCTAGCACACTTTAGTGGGCAGCCTCAACAGTTAAATTAAACAAACTGTGGAACTGTATTCCAGGTTTTAGCAGTAGTGTTGGAGTATAAGGAATACCCCTAGCTATTATTGAACTTGGTTTTTAAAAGTAATCTTTTGGAGGATCTGCAGTGGGGCTGAACTAACTTACTAATAGCAGGTCAGTTGTCGGGATGGTATAGGGTGGAATGGGCTAGTTTAAGTTAGTTGAGGGTTAGGAGGTTTGGTAGTTCAATCCAGTTTAGTTGGCGGAGTGCTGTGCAGTGATGCGATCTTGATGTCTGGTTGGCTGCAAACCGGGTTACTTTATTGCAACAGGATTCAAGTTTATTTAAGTCACATTTTCTTAAGTTTGTGAAAATGGGTGAGGCATATAATAGTGTTGACTGTAAGTGTATTTGAGAGATGACATGTCTTGTACAATCAGTTAGGAAAGGCTTTACTCTGTAAAGAGAACCTAGCTTGAAGTAAACCTTTTTAATGATTAATGATAGGTTTTTGTCAAATCTGAGATGCTGATCACTAGTGACACCAAAGAGCTTGGCATGACTTACTGGTTCTGTGATAATTTTGTTTGAGGAGTAGATGGTGAAAGAGAGATTTAAATCTCAGAAGTAGATTGCATTGACTTCTTAGAGTGAGTCAGCTTCTGTCAGTATGGTTTCAAACTTAAATAACACAAATTCTTGTTTACAGTCTTCAGAAATCAGTGTAAATGCTATGGCACATGTAATTCAAAATACAAAGTTAATTTGCAGTATTGCAAATACAGATGTAAACAGAGTCGGTGAACATAACATGCAGATTTACAGACAAGACACGAAACAAACATTTGTACTGTCTCAAGTTCATTATATTTAAAATACAGATGTTCAGAATGTAATCAATTCTACTTTACATGTAATTGAAGATATAGAGTTAAGTCACAGTATTGCAACTATAGAGGTAAACACAGTGTACGTAACATGCAGATTTCCTGACAAGACATGATTTCAAATACAGATGTTCAGAATGTAACACATTCTTGTTTTTTAGAAGCCAGTGCAAATGTTGCACGGGGGGGGGGGGGTAAGATGGATCTGAGTGCAGATTTTGATCAGTTTCTTAAAGTAAACATCAATATGAGTGAAATACAGGCTTCAGGGCAAAGTGGATCAAGTCAATGTTATTACTGGTGTTTCTAGGCAAAATAAAGAAACCTATTCCATAGCTGAAGTCAGTGTTTTTGCTAGTTCTGTAAAAAAGGATTTTCAGCTTATCTGTAAATGGTGTGGTAGTCCTGCACTAAACCAGATTATATGTCATTGTTTAAGGTTGAAAGAATGGCAATATTTCATTGTTTATAGAAAAGAAATTATGGAATAATGTACTGATTAATACAGACACATCAATTTCAGTTGTTCTACTAGAAGACACAAGTGCAGTTTTGTCAGGATTTAAAAGGTCAAATATTGCAGCTGTTGACAGTTCTAAGTGTAACAGACTCATATTAGGTATGAACATGTCATCAGAGTTGCATGTTGTTTTAGACTTCAGTAACAAGATTTTATGGAAAAATAAAAATGCTGCAGAATGTACAGTAGTGCACACAGATGACACTTGTAAGAATTTGTATGCAGTAGATAGCAGAATTTGAATAATTGGTTATGACAGGTACATGAGATTTATGGGTTAAAGATAAAATAATTTCCAGTTCAGTGGCCACAGCTGACCACATTTTCAAACATTATTTTTTCTCAGAAAGACATACTGGGAGTGGCCAGTGAGAAAAAAAATGTAACAGTACACATTTACCATTCTGGAAGCATATGTTTGCAGAATAAATGGTTTACAGTTACAGATATGGTAAATGATTTTTTGTGTGTGTTATTGTTTTGTTAGTAGACATTAAGACCTTTGAATTATGGTAGCAAAGTGTTGCAGTGCATAAATGTATTGATACAGACAAAAAAAAATCATTCACAGATATTAAATGATGTTTTGCTAGTTTGCAGAATGTAAAATTTAAAGTTAATGCCACATTTTAAAAGTGACAGTACAGTTCAAAGTTCAGATCCCATGCAAGAAAAGAGTGCACCATAAATATATCTTTAAAGCCACAGGTTCATATCTCATGTTAGAAAATGAAAAAAAAGCTTCACATACTTGTATAAAGGACAGACAAGTAAAGTTCCAGAATCAGATCAGTTTGACTGTAGTAATAAATGTGTATATGTAAACAGTTTGACTGTATATATTTCATGCAGAAATTGCAGTTTACCAAGAACACCATAAGCACGAACGTACATAACTGAATTATCAGATTAATTAATCTCACTGAGCTAGACTGTAAAGACAGTATTGTAGGCCATAAAATGGTAAAGATCAGCTTAATATTATTAGTGACAACTTTGTGCAGTAACAGTTCTTACTATTTTATCCAAGAAAGTTGTAGATAGTATTGACAAATCCTTGCAGCATTCAGTAGTAAATGATGTCAGCTAAAGGAATGGTAGTGTTAAGACAGTGAGCAGAGACTTACACACTGTAGAGTAAATTACAATCTGAGGCTCACAGAGTAAGCGTAGAAAGTCCAACAGTTAAGATTAATTTTATAAAGGTGCGAAATGAAAACAAATGTTAAAATATTAATACAGATCAGATTACTACTTTAGTTTCATTTGAGGTTATGACGGGGAAAAACAATGCCACTGAGATTTCCATTTGAATTAATTATGAAGTTACAACCTTTCCATTTTACTGTAGTACATTATCAGTTCAGTTACAAACTTGCAAGAATTTATTTATTTATTAGGAACATAGGTCTGTTTCACTGTAGTACATTTGGGAGCGGCCTTAGTTCAACTGGGGCCCTAGACAAAAGGGCTCCACGGCGCCCCCCACCACACCACCCACTGCCCCCATCCTAGTTTACCTACACCAAATAAATACTGGAAAAGTGCCCCTACTACAGCGGCGCCCCACCTAGTTGGCCTATGCCTAAGGCCAGCTATGAGTACATTATCAGTTTGCTTACAGACTTATGAGAGTTTATTAGCAGCATATGCTTATTTCATGCAGAAAATGTAAAAATGTAAATAAAGTCAGGCCAACAAGCAATGCTATCAGTTTATAATTGTTAAAGCTGCAAATGTTATTTTAAAGACCTCATACTGCGTTTTATGCTTTACGGATGTTGCTTCAGGTTAATTTTCCAGTTTTATTTAAAATACAGTCAAGAAATTTTACCTCAGCCACCCAGCCTTACACAAGAGATGGGAAAGGGGAGGTTTGGAAGGCCTAAGTGTATGCAGCATTCCAACTCATCAAAGGACTCTAGGAAGGCCGTTCCAATACCTCAACAGAAACTGGGACAAAGCAGAGTAAGGCCTAAACATGGCAAGAGCTGTGGTGTACAACTCAAGTATAGCAAATGTGCATTTCTTCAATGTTTGTTTAAATGTGTTCGTTATCTAAACTCTTTAAAGTTAAAATGTATATACAGCAGAAGTGCATTTATGTAGATTAGAGTTAAACAGTTGTATAAAAGTACTAGTTTTCATAGTGTTAAATGTGTATCAACTATCTAAAATCTTATATAATTTATATGTGCATTTCTGTAGGTTGGAGTTAAAGCAACAGTACT
Organism: Protopterus annectens; assembly: GCF_019279795.1. NCBI lineage: Eukaryota > Metazoa > Chordata > Ceratodontiformes > Protopteridae > Protopterus > Protopterus annectens. The sequence goes on from NC_056744.1 coordinate 730,621,428, forward strand.
AGTTTTCATATTATGGTTTTATCTGTGTTCAGATAGTACTGACAGAAAACAATGTATTCCTTTACTAATAGTTTAGTCTCCAGAATGTAATGTTATCAGATTTCAGTTTGTTTTTATCTGTGTTCAATTAACCCTTGCAGAAAAGGTATTCCTTTATTGTTGGTTTAGTTTGTTTCTAGAATATAATGTTTATACACAGCTATTTTAGATGTTCAGTATAAATATGTATCACTCTAATGTAAATTGTAATGACATATGTGTTTGTATTTGACAATTTACTGTTAATTATCATGTAGTAGATAGTAGAGCTTTTCCTTGCCTATTCCTAAATATTCTGTATCATACTGTCAGTCATGTGTGAATATGTGTATGTATTTGACAATTTACTGTTAATTATCATGTAGTAGATAGTGGAGCTTTTCTCCTCGGGCCTCCACTGAAAATGGACATGTATCCAGCTGGACCAGCCCGGTTAACAAATGTAAAATAAATAAAATAATAAATAAATAAAATTTCAGTCAGAGATCATAATATGACATTCATACGCAGTTACATGTTCAGCATAGTACATTTCAGTCAAATTTTAGGATATGACATTCATACTCTGTTACACATTCTTCACAACATTACTTCACATTATTCCATCATTAGTTTTAAGGGTAATTTGACAGAATTATTTGTAACAAGCTTATTACATCATACATTTGTAACAGCATTACTACATTACACTTCACATTATTCAGTCATTAGTTTTAAGGGTAAAGTGACATAATTATTTGTAACAGATTTATTAAGATAAGTTATCTAAAGAATAAGTAGTAATAGTTATTTAGTATACTTAAGGCATAACAGGTCAGGCTTAATTTGTTAATTAATTTACAGAATACAGTGCACCTTACATAATAATTATTGTATTTGAAATACAGAAAGCATAGGTTTTAGTAAAAGTACTTTTACTGTTACAGCACATGAATATTTATAGGATATTTAAGACACAGATTTAAAAGGCAGACATCTATTACAGCACACAGAAATTAAAAAAGGTAAATAGAGGGGATTATTAGTAACAAATGTAGTTAAATCATACAGTTAAGAGACTTCAGTTCCAAACAGACATGAAATGCAAAGTTAAAATTGCAAGTTTATTTACCAGCTGAAGACAACTTCTTATATATTTGTTCTAGTGATCATTACAGTATACTTCGCAGACCATATTAATAGATTTATCAAGTAATTACAGAAGTTACTACTGAAAGAGATACCTATGTGTGTTCAGGTAACTCAGGAGGAGTTGTTAGATCTGGTATCATTTAAATGTACAAAAATACAGTATTCTCCTTACATAAGTCAAGAAATGTAGCCATATTAAAGCAGGCTTCGCAGTTTGTATATGGTTTCAGTAAATGCACTTTCAATCAGTGAAAATAACCTTCAGTCAAGAATACTGATAAAAACAGAATGCCCAGTAGATTTGAGTAGAAACACATCTTGTTTGTATGCTATAAGGCTTGGGAACCAAGGCTAAAGAGTCATGTAGAACTTTACAGAGTTTTGGTATTACTAGGAAATACTTCAGGACAGTTACGTTAATTTCATTTGGACTGATGTACAGAAAGATATAGCAGTGCAGTCTTCAGAGGAAAGTACAGACACTTGAGAGTGAGTGCAGAAGTCAGGTCAGATATCCAGCATTTCATAATATTAATGGGTACTTATGTATTATCACAACCAGGTTCCAAACCTGTCATTAGTCTTCATGTTGTGGAGAAATGAGTCATTGCGTTTTTGCTAGGGTTGGTCCATTAACTAAGTAGTTCTCTCTGAGATTGGGGGCCAACAGTATCTGATTTTAAACAAACTGAGGCAATTGACTTTTATGAACACAGTGGTATTTTATATGGCTGGACGTTAATAAATGCATCCTTTATCTCATTACTCAGCAAGTTGTAAGCTATATGATATAAACGTGCATTTAATCTTGCATTTTTTTTTTTACTTTAATATAACTGCTGTCCTTGTTTTAAATACTTCAAGGAAGTACATTCCTGTGTAATTCACAATACTACAGATAGCTTCATCAGGGCAAGGACGTTTTACAGTCATCATTCTCCCGTGTAGCTCAGTCCCCATTAAGTAGGTAAAAGTGAACCGGTAGGCTGAGTGAAATTCAATGCACTCTTTATAAGGTGATTAATGTAAAGTGAGTTGTCTGTTTGTTTAAGACAAGGTCTTACATTGTGAAAGATCACCTCCCATTTTCAAAAAAAATCTCCACTGTCTTTGTTTCCCTTTTGGGTCAGTAACTACTTTCAGAAAGTAATGGCATACCGTGGCAGATTACATGATGCAGCTGTCCTGGCACCGTGAAAACTAAGTCATGCCCCATGTCAGCAAGTTTTTTTTTCTCTCCTTTTCTTTCTCTCTCTCTCTCTCTCTCATTAGCCCCCCCATTCTCAGTTCTTCATATATTATTGGAGCTGCTGTGAAGTGCACAACCAAGAAGCTACAAACATGGCCCAGTTTGGAACCCGATTGCGATACTACATAAGTACCTATTAATGTTACTATTCAGGTGGATCTGAATATATGCTCAGAAGCTATGGGCATAATTATCAGCACTGTTATTGGAGAGGGTTTATATTAGGTAATTGAAACTTTAGGTAATCGAATGCCTAAACTCAACACCTAAACAGCGAAAGCTGTAAACATCGAAAGGCCACCAACGCAAATTTTTTCGTAGGGAAAAAATTCACTTGTCCGTTATCTGGAATCTGCCCTTTTCTCCACTGTAGAGAGATCTCAGAGTTGGTATATTTAGTTGGGGGTGGAAAGCACAGCCCCCCACTGGATTTGTTTTTTAAATTTTTTTTTCTTACAGTCAAGCGAATTGTTTCCCTACGAAAAAATTTGCGGAAGTGGACATTCAATTGTTTACAGCTTTCGCTGTTAAGGTGTCGAGCTTTAGGTATTCGATTACCTATAGCTTTGACTATATGATATCGACCCGTTGGAAATGGTACATTTCTAAGTACAGAATTTATGGACAGTATAATAAGTGCAGAAACTATGGACATAAAGATTTGATTCAGATACTGTTGATATTGTCCTCCACTATACATAATAAAACATACTTAACCAAGCTACAGTGTGTGCACACTTTATTCTGAAAAGTACAAAAAGATTTGGCTCATAAAGGAGAAACTGGCACCTGTTCAGCACAGTTCTGGGTAATTAACAGATAAAGACATTCATTCCAATTTCTGCCAGTCATTTCAGCTCATTCCAGTATTCTATAATCCTATCAATTCTTTCAGTAATAATGATCCATTTTCTCTTTCTTTTTCCTTTAAGGGTAACTAGTAAACGATAAAGTATGTGTTCTCCTGTTTTTAATATTTATTAATTGACTGATTGCAGTTCTTAATTATGCACTGGGAGCCATCATTAATGCTTAAGCGGTATAGTTCATCAGTCACATACTTCGATCTTGGTGATTTTTTTATCTCTGGTAGTATCTCTTCTGGGCTTTAATGTATGTCTCACATCTAGTTGACATACCTCCTTTGCAACCATAATTTTTATAACCCTTGGGCAATTTTTTGTCCAGACCAAACTTGAGGAGTTACCTATAGTACATCTCTCTCTAGTCTGGCTACGCGGCACATTTGTATTGTTTGGCTGTAGTGGTCTATGAATATCTCCCTACTTAATTCTTAATTATTCCCTTTGCAGATTTAAGTCACTTTTGCTTCACATTTTGGACAGATGTGCAAAGCTATCCTTACTGTATCTTGAAAACTCACCCTTATCATCCTGTTTCCCTTATTTATTTTTATGTCCCTTTATGGGCATTCATTTTTCATTTTGATCTTTTCTGAGTGTGGTTAAATTTTACCTTTGTAAAATTCGCTATATACTAGTTGAAGTTTCAATTCCCATCGACCCTTTCTTTTTCATGTCTAGTCGAATTCTGACTCCGAATCTATTCAGGTCACCATTTCAGGTGAGGTGCTCTTTGGATGTTTGCTTCTCACTATTTGTAGCCTTCATAAAGTTTTTTGCTATGGCTTCTACATCTACCTTGTCATTGGTGCTTCCTATAATGAATATCAAATGTGACAAATCCCTTGTTTTAATTATTTACCATGCCATAATATCTCTGTGCCCCTAGTCAGTTTACTGAGGTACAGATACTATGTGTATACTCCTCACCTTTACAGAACTACTTATGCATAGTAGCATTATAACCACCACCTGACCGGCCTTGGATGCATTCCTTCTTGTAACCACTTATTGAAGCAATACTATTCTTGACAGTAAAAGGTTCAATTATATTTATTTTCCATAATGAACATTATTTAAGGCACCTTGTAGTCCCATCCATGACTTTTCTCAACAACCCTTGCAAGTGTTCCTTTCAAGGTTGCTAAATAAAAAATGAATTTTAGATGACTACAGTTGCTAAATAAAAGTAAATTTTAGGTTACTACAGCATTGTTTGTTGGCTTTTATGGCTATATAATTTTCTTGCTTTGCATGGAGTGCTGAGATTATGCTCCTGTATATGGTAAATGATAAACATGCTAAGTTCTTCCCTAGTACAAGACTCGATTTGTAACAACACTGAGAGGTGCCTAACAGAAGTTTGTTAAGCACCTCTAAGCTCTGTCATGCAGTCGTCTTGCACTATAGACACTGCCGGCCAGCAATAACAGCTGCAAAAGGTAAGCTGGTAAAACACTTAGAGAACCACCCCAAAAATATGAAAAAAAATGTTTTTCAGCATATCTTGAACTTTTCTGCATTACTTATGTCTCGTATCAAAGTAAGTGGTTATTTTTATTTTCTAATTTGTTACACCCCAAAAATGGCCTGAAAGGGGACTGATATTCGTAGTATGATTTTTTTTAGTGTATACCTTCGCCTTTCTGATGTCATTTTAGAAGGACAGAGAGAAATTCTTATGATGAGAGGATCATTTGCTATGGTTTTCTCTGTCTCATCAGCTTACAACAGTACTGTAACTGCCTACTTTTGACTGTCAGCACCAATGCACATTTTTAATGAATTTGCTTCCTGTAATTATTTGTGACCATCTTTGATACAGAATTTTAAGTAATATTTGGATGATAAGCTTGAGATGGTCCCTGTATTAATTGTTCTTTTCAAAGTAACAGCTGTAGTTCAGTGTTAAAGTAAGAGAAATCTGATCCCTGTGATTAATAGGTGTTACTTGGGCCGAGATGGTTTCTTTTGCATTCACAGTTTTTAATACTGTAGCTAGAATTACGAATCTTTGATATTATTCCTTCTCTAACTCATTGACTTGTCTCAACAAAACAGTGTCTGCAGTACAAAAATGCCACAACAAAACACCAGTAGAAACTTGCACTCTTAAAGAAAGTACAGTGTAGGAAAAAATGCAAGTTCATATACTGAAAATAAGAAAAGTAAGATGAAAATATTTTCTTTCTTTGTGGCACTGAGAATTTGATCTGAAAATTAAGCTTGAAAGCATTGCTTTTGTTCAGACTCCAGGCTGCTCTATTTATCTGAGGTGTGATGCTGACAATCTATGACTGATAAGGCATATTTAAATGCAACTGTTAAAGGACCATTGTTTTCTTAATGTCTCTGAAGTTGGAATAAGTGACCTAACCTAATTATTCTGCCATTCCTAGTAGCCTTCATGATGCAGACTTGTAGCTGGCTTTACCAGCTCCTTGTGCCAGTACCACAAAGCACTTCATTGTATTATTAAGCTGATCTCTACATTTTAGAGATAAGCATGTTAGGGTCAGATCTACCCCAGCTCGAAGAAAAAAAATTCACTGTATAAAGCCGATCTCTACATTTTAGAGATCTGCTTATTACATTTAGACCCCCCACCCCTGACACACATTAGCTCTTCCATTTAATAACAACAACAACAAAAAAAACGCTGTTCCTTCTACTGGCATACCAACCAGGTGGCCAGATGAGTGACACCCACTCCCCTTTCCTGCCTCAGCCTTTCAGCTCCTGTTTCTGTGCCCTGCCCCTGATCCTTCCTGTGCTCCACACATATGTTAAAAAAATAACTGTTAAACTGTAGCAAACTGTTAAACTGTAGCAAACAGTTGCTACAGTTTATTCCTCACCTGCATGGAGAGCTACATCACTCATGTTTTAGTTAAAATAAGTCTTCTTTTAAACTGTAGCAAACTGCTTGCTACAAATGCTTATAGCCTGCATGGAGTGCTGTGGTGCTCATGTCTTAGTTTAAAAAAAAAAAAAGGGCAAAAAAACCTTTTTCTATTAAACTGTAACAAACTGCTTGCAATAAATGTAGCAAAGAGTTGCTACAATTTAGACCACACACAGAGCACTGCAGCACTCAGGTTTCCCCACAAATGCAACACCAGCTTTTAAATGCCAGTATTGCAGTAAAGAGAGATCAGGAACAGTGATCACACCCCCTCAACCCTTTGCACCCAGGGCAATTACACCTTTTGCCCTGCCCTAGCTATGCTTCTGTCATGATGTAACAGATGATAACAAATATAGGAAAGAAAAGCAAAAAAATAAGTTCAGACATAAAACAAATGGAATTATTATTAAATGATGCTTTTTCTTTAAGTGACATGCTAAGTGATAGATTACAGGGAAGGAAAATTACTTTTTGGAAAGGAAAAACTTGAGATTTGGATGGAGTTCTAAGAGACAGTTTAAAGTAACAGTGTTCCTCTGAAGCAGAAAGTGCTTTAAAATCTGTTAGCACTTCACTCTGCCTCACTTAAATACTTTATTATATCACATATTGTTTATAACAGCTTTTAAAGCTCTTTGTGCATCAAAGGGGACACTTCATTTCTGCCTGCTGTCTCTTTGACAATGCTAAAGTGTTTCAAACAGGTAGTTCATGTGGTAGATGAAGTTTCAAGCACTACAAAGAATTATGATTGTATCTGCAATTACAACCAGTTGTGTTCTCGACATGGATGCCAAGATTCATGTCTCGAGCTTTGCTTTCAAGATGAATTTCTTGCCATCTGTGTCCTGAACATATAATACTCCAGCTGTGACTGGAGACCTGATTATAATCCTCTATATTTTTTGTGCAAATTCCTACATGCTTACATTTCCCTGAGAAACTAGTCTGTCACTCTCCAGGGTAGTCCTGTTCTGATCATTCTGGTAAATTTGACAATATTGCTTGAGGTCTATTTAGTATTTAGGGTTTACCTTTCTGGGCCTACCTTTTATTTCCAGATGTATAATTATCTGTTGTATACCTCCTGCCAGAGGTGTACCAGGATTTTCAGATTTGTATTCCGCTCCCATGTTGCTCCCCCCAAAACACACCCACATCTATACTGCTGACCAAGGCACGCTCCCTCACAATGGCGATTTCTGAACAGGTCAGTGGCAATATATGTCAGGGTACTAATTACATAATGAAGCGCATTAACATTTAATTCCAAAAATGCATCTTGAGTCAAAAAACAAAGTACCTTCCCATTTCTATTTGGGCAAACTTCACCCCAGAGGAGCTGTATCCCAGTGCTTACTCTTGAAGACATACTCAACTAATTTGGGCCACAAAGATTATTCTCCTTCTCCTTACAGCTTCTAACCTCTGTAGTAGCTTATTAGAGCTGCATTAGTGCCGACGACTGTATGATTGGCAGCTTTTAGACGGCACATGCGCTGCAGTGTTGTGGTCTGTAGGTGCAATGTATGATGATCTTCCTAGGTATGACCCAAGCTGTACGTCACAACTACCTCCCATATGGGTGACCTGGCAATAGCTACTCACCAATAAGCCTTTTTGGAATGGTAAACCTTACATTCCCAACAATTAATACATTTTGGCTGGGGTCAGGCATACTGCTACTGACAATGAGGACGTGTATCCATGGGAGTCAATCAAGCAAAAAATAAAAGCTGTTGACAGTTACTCTTAGTACAATACTTACATTCTCTGAAGCTTAAGTCTTTACTGAAGGGAAACTGGTTAAAGCAAGATAACTTCCCTAGGTCCCAGAACCAGTGGACTATACATGCTAAGGTGCTTTTTAGACCTGTTTCCATCCTTTTGATCCAATGGCAGTCAGAACAAAATTATGGGAAAGGAAAGAAATGCAGTATTTTACTTTTTTCCAGGTAGAAATAAGTTGTGCCCAAGGCTTAATGTTCAAAGCTGACAAGATACCACCCACTATATACTGAGAAGACAGTTGCTTGTGAAGACAAAAAGTATGTATATATATATATATATATATATATATATATATATATATATATATATATATATCTATACATACACAAATACAGCCTGCCTCCCTACCCTTCCATAAAATGAAAACATAGTCACCTTATGTGCATTGCTATATTGTTACACGCCGAAAGAACAAATGATCCATGCATTGGTTTGATTGTGAGGAATGTTAAAGAAATAATTAACACACCATTCTCAGCACCCATGTAAGCTAGTGTAAGTGATCTTGTGTACAGATGGTCGAGTAGGACTGGCTTCTAGCTACACTGGACATGGGGCAGTAGTTCAGGATGAGGTACCTTAATCCCATTTCAAACTTCTGCTGTACAGAATCCTTTACTGCCAAATTGTTTGCGAATGTAAATAGTTGCATAGACACATCTGTCCGCCTCAGAAATAAATACAACACCAAATTCAAAAATAAATCCATATGGTAGAACCCTAATATAAACAGGCAGTATAATAAAAGAAAATAAAATAACTCGCTGCATGCAAAAATAAATCTAACTCTCAAGAAGATAAAAATGCAACTCTCATTGTAAACTAAACAAGGAACTCTGGAACATGATCAACTCAACCAAAGCCAGATATGAGATAAAAATATCTACCCTGGTGAAAGATAATCACAAAGCATTCTATCTGATATTGTCAATTTTCATTCTATCCTCAACTTATGGTTTCAGATCCGATCCCTCTGATCTGACTTATCCATTTGCAAAAGCTCATGATAACCAGAAACTCTCAAACTACTCCCTTATTCACTATGCACCAACCCCATTTATCTCAGATCTCTTTTGCCGCTTGAAAGTGAAAGATGTGGTTCTAGCTTCTCTCGTGCAGATAAGTGATTGGATACTTCTCATTTCTGTCTATTTTTGAATGTTTATATTTCTATTCTTTGTAAATCTTAGTTTTTCTCCTATTGTTAAGCTCCCTTTCCACTTTTTTAGTACAGTTGTACTCTTTTGTACACTATTGCTAGTATACTTTCTTCTACAGTTCTGTAGTTGGTATTCCTGCCCCTTTCCACTATCCCTTAAAAACAAAACAAAAAAAACTCCTGTTATTTAATAAATAGTGTTTCTTGTCATAAACTTTCTTTTACCTTTCTTCAATATGGCTGATAAAGACAAAAACCTGGCTGGGTTTAAAAAATGTGAGAAATGTGGACACAAAATCCCTTTCTCTGATGCCCACACACTTTGTATGTACTGTTTGGGTCCACTCCACCTACAGGAAAACTGTGCGATATGCCATACTTTCAACCAATTGATCCTTAAAGGGTGTTCCCTCTTCTTTTAGCGAGGCATTATTTGGAGCTTCCCCCTGTTCTAGTACATGTTCAGAAAAATCTAAGAAAAGGTCTTCTTCAGATCCGTCTACTCCCTCAGATCCTAAATGAAAGAAAATTAAGTCCTTTGATCCAACCTCAACCTCAGATCCAAAAATAAAGACGACCAATACCTCGGATATGACTACACTATCTGATCCGAAACCAAAAATGACCAAGCTTAAGTCTATAAGAGTGCTTCAGATCCGGCTTTGCAACATTAGATTCAACACCTGATATTCCTTGTCTTCCAAGAACTAGATATTCTCCTTCAGTGGACGCAGTCCCTTCTAGGGTCCCTTCACCATTTTTAGAGAGACTGAAGTCCCCATCACTAGTTTCCACTTGCTGTACCAGGAGTCTTACTGAAGAAGACATGGAGAGGTTAGTGAGAAAGATTCTCTAGGCAAAGAGCAAATCAACTGCCCTCTTAGCTCCTACCCCTCTGGGTACACCCTCTATGCAAGTTCCTTCTCCATCTCCCCTGTTGGTTTTGGATCCGGACCTTCTGGGCCTGTCAGCATCAGATCTGAGAATTGCTGTGTCCCTATATCTGAAGCTCACTCTCAGTTCTTCAGTTTCTTCAGATCCGGAAGACTTTCAGAGCCTGGGCTACCCTGTTGGCTGTGGGGTGTCTCAGTTGACTCAGAAGTGTTCAGAGCCATGTTTGTGCCTTGGGGCATCGGCACAGGATAGTTCAGCTCTGACTTCAGCCTTGGGGGAGTTCTCCTCAGAGCTGGAGAGGACTACAGTCCGAAGGCTTCTTCTTATGGATCTGGGGTCTTCTTCCTGTTTGGGGGGGGGGGGTCTGTCTTTAAGTTCATGGAGGAAGCCTTGTCAGCTTCCTCAACAAAAATGACTCCCTTCTGCTTGGATCCTCAGTCAGCAGGCTTGTCATCTCTCCACTTAGTCTCATTTATCCTCTCCACAGGGACAGTTGGTACCAAAAATCCCAGGCTTCCCAGAGGGTGTCCACATCTCTTCTGATACCGCCCCAGAGCATCCCACTGAGGATGTCCCTAAGAAGAGAACATGCAAGAGGAAGCACTTGGACTCCTCTGAGGAGTCAATCACAGAAGATATGGACTTTGAGGAAGGTGAAGGGTCCCACAGTCACCTCCTGATGATATCCAGTTTGGAGACATCCTTGAAATCCTGAAACAGAGAGGTGGCTGGAAGTTCAACAACCCTTCATCTGTGTAGTCTGTATTCCTGGAGGCATTCATTACCAGCCCATCTACCTCCTGCGTGACAACACCTGCCAATGACTATATAGATTTGGTGTCTCACCAGGCCAGGAAGGCCCCGGACACCATTGAGCCAATCCTTTAGAGGCCAGACAAATTTTTGTCAGCCCCTGAAGATAGACAGTTTTGGACAGAAGGTGTACCAGTAGATGCCATGGTCATGGCAGCAGCCACTAAGAAGGAAGTATTCAAAGAGAGTTCTACTGTCCATCCACCGAACAAAAGTCTTGAATGATGGACATATTTGAGAAGTGTGTCTCTGCTTCAGCGAACTTTTCATTGAGGTCTCTGAATTATCTGGCACATTTCACCAGGTTGCAGAGACACCTGATTAAGGGACTCTCTGCTATTCTTTCAGGAGTCATTTCTGATGAGGTACAGGCATCCATCACTTCTCAGTTGGCTATCCCCCAGGCAATTTCCAGTTCCTCCATGAGACTAGTCTCTCATGCTGCTGAAGGAACCTCAAGGGCAGTGGGTTCCAATGTTTCCATAAGAAGGCATGCTTGGATGTGCTTATGTAATTTTGTGGAGCCCTTCAAGTCTTTGTTCATCAGTGCACCCTTTAATGGAACATCTTTGTTTGGCCCAAAAGTTAAGGACACTTTATCCAGGTGTGAAAAGAACAGAAAGACCCTGTCTGCTGTGGGTGTATGTTTTTCAGCACCTCAAAGATCCTTCTCCGGGAATCAATGAGGTGCTGGGAAAATGTGGTTCAAAAAGTTCCAGGGTCCTTTCCAGGACACAAGTGGTGGAGTTTCCCCAGAGAGGCAGAGAGGGGAATTCAAGTGGTAGATGCCACCCTCATGGCAGAGGTGACCCACAAAACCAAGGGTCTAGAGATTCCATTTACAATAGACCCTTCCAGCATTCCTGAAAGAAGGCCCAATTGTCCCCCTCTGGAGGCAATCGGATGTCATTTGTCCCTGCACCGCAGAGTCTGGTTAGAAATTACAACAGATACTTGAGTGCAGAGGATGTACAATTCTCTTTTCCCTTTCACCTTCTGTCTCAGGAAATTTCCCGATGTTCCACCCAGTCAGAGGGAACAAGTAGTATTTCAAATACAAAAGCTGATAGAAAAAAAGAGTCATCCAAGAGGTCCTGCCAGACCAGGTAGAATGCAGAACTTGCTCAAGATTCTTTTTAGTGCCAAAGAAAACAGGGGACTGGAGATTAGTCTTGTATCTCAGCGTGTTGAACAAATCAGTTCAACACACCAAGTTTCAGATGGCCACAGTTCAGTCAGTACTCCCATTCCTGGCAAAGGATGATTGGATGTGCTCTTTAGACCTACAGGATGCGCACTATCACATAAAGATGAACAGGTGGTCCAGAAGGTACTTACACTTCCAGCTGGAAGCCAGTTGTTACCAATTCAGAGTTCTGCCCTTAGGTCTCACCACAGCTCCTAGGGTGTTCACCAAATACATGACAGTAGTGGCAGCTCACTTGAGACTGCAGGGATCCAAGGTGTTTCCATACTTAGATTACTGACTTATTACCACCCCAGCCAAGCATCAAGTAATAAGAGTCAAGAGATCAGGTTCTCCACACTTGTTCTTATCTGGGAATAATCATAAATTCCAAAAAGTCTCATTTGGAACATTCTCAAAAGTTGGAGTTTATAGGGGCATTGTTCAAAACAAAATCAATGATACCATCACTACCTCCTCTAAGAGTTTAGAACTTAGGAACACAGGTCAGGAAGATAATCTGCAGTTCCAAAATTTCTGGCCATTTTGTTCTTTGGGCTTTAGGATCAATGGCAGTGGCAATAACCTTAGTACCATTAGTGAGGTTGTAAATGAGGATTTTACAATGGATACTAGCCACACAATGGTCAGTACTTTATTAGTCCATGTCAACCCTAATACATGTCACTCAGATTTGCAAGGGAGATCTCAGGTGGTGGATTCAATCAGATCAAGTTCTACTAGACTGACCATTCATTCCCCCCTCAGCCCAAGACCATAGTGACCAGGGACACTTCCCAGTTAGGGTGGGTGGGGCATTACCTGGGGAAGATGGTCCAAAGCACTTTGTCTCCCGCAGAGGCCAATTTGCATATCAATGTTCTAGAGATAAGAACAGTGTTTTTAGGGTTGCAAACATTTCAAGAAGCTTTCCTCTCAGGAACGAATGCAGTTCAAACGGACCACTTGTTAGTAGTTTGGTACATCAACAAATAAGGAGGGACAAAATGTGTAGAAGCTCTCAGAGTGTGGCATTGGGCAATCTCATCCAACTGCTTTCTTATAGCAATGCACATTCTGGGGAAGTCTAGTGTGATAGTGGACAAGCTGAGCAGGTGAATTCTCCTACCTCACAAATGGTCTCTCAACAAGAGTGTGGCAGAGACCGTCTTTCACCAGTGGGGCCATCCTTGCTGCGATCTGTTTGCTTCTCCCCTAAACAACAAATGCAGCAGCTACTTTGCCCTAATTCCCCAAGAGGGGGAGTCATTGAGGGATGCTGTACTTCATGAATGGCCCCCCGATCTGCTTTATGCCTATCCAGCAATCCCACTAATTTCCAAATCCCTGCATAAAGCTGCTATGTTGAAGAGCAAAGTTATCCTCATTCCACCTTTTTGGCTTCAACATACGTGGTTCCCATTTCTTTGACCTCACTTACTCCACCCACCATGGACACTGACTCCAGACCTCTTGTCTCACCAAACAGGTATGATTTATCCAGACATATCAAACCTCAGGCTGACGGTTTGGCTTCTCCAGTTCCATTAATAGCCACACAACCTGTGTTCTCCACTTCAATCTGTCAAATACTCTTATCTTCACATAAACCATCTAAATGTAAACTTTACTGATTTTTATACTATTGTTTTATTTCATTATTAATCTTTTTTATTTTTTTAGGCAAGTTTAAATATTGTATATAGTTATTTAATTTGTTTTAGTTGACTATATTCTAAATCATTTATTTTAAAATATTTGTTTATAAAAAATAATAAAAAAATGAACAAAAAATAATGTTTATCCTTTTTCAGCCCCTTTGCATACTATCCTCGTAATTTTTAAAGAAGGAGCTAGCTCCTCCATGATTAAGGTTCAACTAGCAGCAATATCAATTTTTCACATAGGATTTGATGGTGTTTCCTTTGCCTCCCATAGACTATGCAAGACATTTTTGCAAGGTACTCTCTTCTCAGCCACCACTCCAGAGATCCTACTCTTCCATGGGACCTAAACCTGGTACTGAAGAACTTACTGAATTCCCCTTTGAACCTGCAGCTAAATTTGACCTCAAATACCATTCCTGGAAAAT